>NC_044905.1:95579802-95897302 GCF_001633185.2 Quercus lobata
GCGGAAGAATTTTGGAAAATTTTGGGGGTTAAATATACAAAGTTGGACATATTTTGTATTTTGCATTCACTGGTGTGAATGCTCTAAAGCCGAGGACTGCTAAATTTTAATTGCTTGAAGAAGAAGAGGGTGTTCCAAGAGTGCGCTAGAAGCGACCAAAGTCCTTGATTTAAGGGCATCATATAACATATATATATTCCTAATCAAATGAATCCTTATTGGAATTCTAGCTGTAAAGTTCGTACAATAAACAAAACTACATAATATATTGACTACATATATATGGTTATGCTGTTAATTAATTAGTTCACATGGCTAATGATGTTTTATTATAATGGACTTTGACGATACTGATTTGTATTAGAAGCTATTTCTTTTGTTCATTGACCCTGGCTATTTAGGATCCAATTATCCCTTCCACCATTTGGTAGAATTAACATACCTAACCTATCTGTACGTTAAGTGTACTCATGTATGTCATTGTTCTCTCTCCATTGGAAAATGTTTGTCATAAATATATTTAGAAAAAAATAGTTTCATAGCTAAATTAACAAGATCATTTTTTTTAATAATGTATCTTGTGGAGCAAGCATTTAGACAAATAATAATCTAATGAATTAGTTTGCATTTGGTTTGGGATAGTCAATTAGCCATGCATTTTTTTTATAATTTTATTTAGTTTAAATAAAATATATAAATGTACAATTCTACATAAAATTGAGAATTTAAAAAATTATACATAACTGGAGTATATAAAATCAGATGACGAATACATTACTCAATTTGCATTCTGTATCTTATAGTTTACACAAAACCCGAAGTGGAAAGTTGTCAACCTTTGGAGATGTGACTTATGATGTGAGGCATAACAACTTTCATCTTTGTACTAGCAAGCAAAGCATATAAATCAAAAATTTTCATGGGAATCCTATGCTTTTAAGTGCATTAAATCACCAAAACTACCATAAGATTCTGGTTTTTAGTACACTATCCCTCTCTCTCTTTCTTTCAAATGCAAGTTCCTCAACTGTCAAGGTTATGCAAGAAACAGAAAGCATGTCAAGCAACGATAATTAACATTGCGTTTAGTTTAGGTGGAAAAGGAGAAGAAAGAAAATGGTAGAAAAAAAAAGGAGAGAAAATCACATTGAGAGAAAAAGAAAATATACTAAACTATGCCCACTTTTTCATTCTTTTACTTTAATAATAAGAATATAATAATAATAATTTATTCTTTATCATTCTATATATGAAAAGCATACATATTTTCTATCCTCTCAAAAAAAAAATTTATCATCTCAATATTTTATATCATTCCACTTTCTCATCATCCTATCCAAATAGAATTTAAGTTGGGTACAGCAAGTAGAAACCACTCAATCAAGCATAGTTTAAAATTGAAAGTAAACACGATGGAGCTTAATAAAGCCATAAATTAAACACGATGGAGCTTAGTAAAGCCATAAATTAAACACGATGGAGCTTTATAAAGCCATAAATTAATGAGCAATGTTTTGGTCTGATTGTTAGTAGTGTTTAACTATTTTTGGTCAAAATGATGTAAAAATTATGATTTAAAAAGTGTTGTGAAAACATTTTTTTAAAGTATTCATAATAGAAAAAAAAAATATTTGGTACTATATTTTAAATTATATATATATTGAGAAAAAAGCCCAGTGCATATTATTAAGGAAGGCCATTCAAAGGACTCTCAATTCTTGAATAAGCCAACAATAAGAACGCCTCCCATTGTGCAAAGTAAGTGGGAGACTGTTCACAAAAGAGGTTTTTCTTATATTTTAAAATGTGAAAAAACATAATTGTACGTTTGGTATGTATGTGTTTTTTTTTATTAAAAAAAAAATCAAGTGATGATTGTATAGTAAAAAAATGATATTTTATTTAAGAAGAGAGAATGATAAAGTGGTAAGCCCGTGGGAGAAAAAGAACAAAAAAAAGTTTGGTCTTGTCAATTGGTCTCACAATTTTCAACTTATTTATAAAAAGGCCATTAGCAACGTTACTTGAAAACTAAAAATTAGTATGAATAAGTTTTTTAAATACATAATTTAAATACCCTAATTTGATAATTGTAACTCAAACACCTATAATAAATCATTGCTACCAAACACTTTTTTTTATTTTTTTTGGCACATACTTCTCAATATTTAAATAATAAAAATTATTGTTTGAATATCAAAGGGACCGTTTGGTAATATTGTTCTGATAATATTGTTTGTATTTTTTAAAAATACGTATTGATAAAAAGTATGTAAAAATATATATAATATTGTGGGGCCCAATAATTCAAGGACCAAGCCCATTTGTCCTTAGAAAGTCCAAAGGCCCGAACCGAGGAGAACTATGGCCCAAGCTCTACAATGCAGAGCACCAAACATTTTTGTGGTGCAGCCGAGGACAACTCAGTCCTCGGCAGATCCAAAACCTCACCAAAAGAAGAAGGATAAAACCGGTATAGGGCCAAGCTTAAAAGAGAATCAAAGAATATCCGGGAAAGCTGCTCTCATTACCATTCAATGCGCTGCCCCTGACAGAGCCGTACTCTTTAGCTTTATCGAACCATCCCCAACAATTCCGGGATTGGACTGATGGGACAAATGTCAGTTTTTGTAAAGATTGACCCTACACGTGGACGAAGGACAGCGAATGCAAGCTAGTATAAAAGAAGAAAGTAAGTAAATCTGAAGGGGAGCCCCATCCCACCTCCAAAAAAGAAAGACTACATGGGGGGAGAACATCTCAACAACACCGAACTTCACTGAAGAAAATCCGTCGTTGGGTAACCGGAGTAAGACCTCAATGGTCCTCGGATCAACTCCGAGGAGTCCCATCCCATAGGGAGCGACACCTTAGGGCTTAAATGTTCAAGCCCAACTCCTTTTTTCTACATGAACTCCTCTAAAAACCATGACCGGGCATCGCCCCTTGACCAGCGGCTAGCTTTTCAAGCCCACTCTCTACAAATCATATTGTGAGAGATCTTTCATATGCGAGCCCAACATCATTATTGGGCCGCAATGGAATCGTGTCCTTACAAATATTATTTAAATATTAAAAATTATTACTTAAGCAGTCCTATTTTCGTTAATTTTTTGAATGTAGGGTAAATGTGAGCGTAAAAGACAGTTTTTTCCTAAAAAAATAATACTTTTGTAACTCAAATGTAAGTCCTTGAAAATTGAAAAACGAAGCAATGAGAAGGGTAGGTTTGTTTGACAACGAGGGCTAGAATTCTACTTTTGGACCTAGGAAAGGTAGTGTTTTCGGGGGGTAACCCACATCATTCAAGCTTTGTAGGGGCTGTAAACCTTTGTTAGGACAGTGTGGGTCCCATCCATGTGTGCACATGCGTGTGTTTGTGTGTGCGTGCGGCTTTGCTTAATTGCAGCACCTCCTCTACACTCACACTCTGCACTCACAATCTTATATTATATTATATACTTCAGCCGTGCTTTGTCAAAATCGTATGTGCTGTCCATTGTTCAATCTTTACTCTCCAAAAGACGCGTGGATACACTCCTCTTCTACCGCAGAAATAGCTAAGCCTTAATTATTTAAGAGGCTAAAACCTAGGCCATGTGGTCGTATTGAAGTTCAATAAAAATAGCCGAAATTTTTCACTTTATATTTTGGGTTATTGTTAATTTATTTATTTTTATATTTGGTAGTAATTATTTTTAATTTATAGTTTATTTAGTTTTTATTGTCAACTCGCTAACGAAAATTGATTATAAATTAAAAATAACAGAAAAAATTGACTCCTACTAAAATGTATGAACAAAATTAACATTAGTTTTAAAATATAAGGACCAAAATGATATTTTCGTTATAAAAGTATTGTATTTTTTTAAAAGAATTAAATTCAGAAATGTAGTGTGTTGGTTAATTTAATCACATCCTTAAATTTAATTAAGGAATCTAAGAAATTGTAGTTTCAACTTAGTGTGCTTTTGAATGATTTTTTCCTTAAATTTATTTTGTTTATTGAATAAAGGTATAGTTATTGGAAAGAAATAAAACTTTTAGGAGTTGTAACTTGTAAGTAAACATGCTAATAAGAGCAAGAAAAAAAGAGTTATAAATAAGTTGAAAGATAATATATGTATAAAAAAATGTCTTTTTAAGGACAAAATTTGTTTTAAAGATAAAATAAATTAAAAATGAAGAGAAGAAGTTTGAGTTAGTATATAAGACAAAGAATATCATTATTACGAATTTCTTACGGACAATTATAATATTTCACAGGATTTAATCATTCTCATATATATATATATATATATAAAGATTAATTAATTGAAACTAAGTATAAATATCTGTGTTACTGTTAATGCCGAATGAAAATATCTAAAGCTAGTAGGAACTAGGAAAAATCTTAAATATAAAATCGTTTGACTTATGGTTGTAACTACTTACAAGGAAGCAGTATTGATCAATAAATCATATGGTTGTACTGTATTTACCAATAAACCACATCACTGATTCTAATTGAATCTAATTAGGGAACTTAAGGTACATTAATTACAAAATTGCATCTTTTTCTCAAAAAAAAAAAGAAAGAAATTGCATCTAAGTTTTTCCTAAAATTATGGCCAAAATTAAAAATTTACAAAATGCAAAACATGCATGTTTCAAAAGTAAAGATTGAACCTCGTTTGTCACCGCCGCACACTTTTAGTGCAATGCAAGGGCGGACCTAGGTGGGGGCCCGGGCCTCCCTTGGGTCCAATTTTTTTTTTTTTTTTTTTTAGTTATAATATTTTTCATTTTTGTAGTTAGACCCCCTTCCAAAACCTTAGGCCCCTTTTTTCCACAATAAGCCTAACTAGCCTCACCCAAATAGCAACTATCCAACCAAAAAACTTAACAAAAACAATAAAAATATTCACAATGGTGATTGTATTTTAGAGAAAATATATATATATATATATATTTTACCACCAAAGAACCAAAAAATTATGTGTTATTGGAGAAGCTAAATTTAAAGCTAAATTTTTTGCAACTACAGTAAACTAGTATAAATACCAGTTGACTGTAGCAAGTTGTTAAAAATGAAATACCATATTTTATTAAGATTATATCTCTTCCTTCAATTAAAAAACTCAAATTCTCTCGCTTCCTTTATTATTTTAATGAATTTTTTATATTATTTTGAAATGAAGTTATAAAAAAAAAAAATAGAACATTTGATAATGGATGTATTGTAAAGTGATGTGGTAAAATAGATAAAGTGACTTTTTAAAGTGCTAAAAGCTAAAAATTCTAGCACATCAATGTGAATTCTCTAATTTCAAAAAAAAAAAAAAAAATCCTAGCCAGCCTAGTATTAAAAAAAGATATTATTTTGTTTTCGCTTGTTTTGGTTGGCAAATGATTGTATCTTAATGTATTTAGAAACAACGATTTTGAGTATTTATAATATTTTGATACTATATGGATATCTATTTGGATGATTTTTCCCTTTATACTCCGGCCTCCACTAGCTTAAAATCCTGGGTCCGCCCTTAGTGTGATGGTCACTCCACAAGTATAAGTAATTGTGGGGTGTGGGGGGTAAGGGTCGGGGTTCAAATTTCGAGGAGAGAGCTTTCACATACATATACACTTAGATTAGGCTATGGTAGAATTTCTATTTTGTAAAAAAAAATTCAACTTCGTTTGTCATAAAATAAAAAAATAAAAGAAGAAGAAGAAGAAGAAGAAGAAGAAGAAGCACAAATAATCATGTAGAACAAGCTATTGTTGTTAAGAAATGTTCAAATAATTATTTCTTAGATGTAAGATGAAAACAAAGAAGAGATCATATGCCAGCTAAAAATCATTTCATTTTTCTTCCCAAAAAAAAAAAAAAAAAATCATTGCATTTTATTGAGAAGAAAAGCAACGAATATATAACAGTTTAATGACGGGAGAAAAAAAAAAAAAAAAAGAATCTTCAAGTTATTTATAATGCTTATATGTATAATTAATGTACGGAAAATTATATAAAAATCTAGACTTTATACCTTGTTTTATATTAGGTCCCAAGGGTTTAATTTGGACAACTAAAGCTTAAATTTATGTAACTGTGGACACCATTGATTAGACTTTATATTTCACCTAGGTAACTAGTTTTGATTTTCAGGAAGTTAGTTTCTCACTAGAATCTCTCTCTCTACTTTTTTTTTTTTGTTAATTCTTTCTCTCTCTACCTTGTATGTTAAATGGCTACCAAATTGATACATGAACAAGCCTTAGGTGAAATGTAGACTTCAATCAATAATTTCTCATCTTTCTACTTTTTTTTTTTTTTTTTGAGATAGAGTTTTAACCTATGACATCTGCTCCTGATGATAGTTCTTTATCTTCAAACCAAGACACTAATAAGTTTTTTGTGTAGGTAGGAATTGAACCCCAAATCTCTTATTCAACCATTAGAGACTTTACTAGTTGAGCTAACTGGAACCAACTTCTTTCTACTGTTATTAATTAGCCTAAATAACATAAATGAATAACCAAAGATGGGCATATGCTTCAAATTAATAAGATTTTATAAATTTGAGACTTCAATTGAGTTCACCATCCAGATGTCCCCAAAAAACCCCCAAAAAATCATTTTTATAAAACGAAAAGGTTTATAAGTATGCAATAATATTGGTTATTGACTTGCAAGCCAATCCAAGATGGTTAGAAAGTTTGTCACCAAATTTCAACCTTACACATATTAGTTTTCACATAAATTAAATATTTTCCTCCATATATTTGTAATTATAATAGAATTAGTAGTAGGATATAAGGGTGTTTATCGACTGGTGTAGCTAGTTTAGAGAGGGTTTTTTTAGCTACACAAGCATTGTTGAAATCCTACAAATGCCAACCACCGCACTCATTGTTAAATTGACTTTCTAGTAAGATCAGGGCAATTTACCTTTGACATGGTGGTCAATTGCCACTAAGCACCGTCACGAGAGAGAGAGAGAGAGAGAGAGAGAGAGAGAGAGAGAGAGAGAGAGAGAGAGAGAGAGAGAGAGAGAGAGAGAGAGAGAGAGAGAGAGAGAGAGAGAGAGAGAGAGAGAGAGAGAGAGAGAGAGAGAGAGAGAGAGAGAGAGAGAGAGAGACCACAAAATATCCCAAAAAAATCAAAGATTCAAAACAGAGAGAGAGTCCACAAAATATCCCCAAAAAAATCAAAGATTCAAAACATAAAATCTTCCACATATGAAAAATCTAAAATCTGAATATTAAAACTAAACATGATAAGATTTGAGGTTTGAGATCTAACTAGGAGTATTCACCTTTGACGACTGAAGATTAAGGAGGAAACATTCAACTAGGCTAAGGAAAATGAAGATCTGAGATATTGAGAATCTGGCCTAACTAAAGATCATAGATTGAAAGCATCAGTATTGGTGGTAGTAAAATAGCTTTTACCTATTTTACCACCTCAAACTCCAATTCTGTGCCTAGCGTTAATGATGCCAAAGGCATTTTTTTTTTTTTTTTTTTTTTTGGCCTTTTTGCTATAGTGAACTACTAAGACTAGCAATTCACCGTAGCAAGAAGGCATAATTTTTTTTTTTTTTTTTATCACTTAGTTGGCTTTCGTCATAGAAAGGGAGAGAGAGGAATTGAGAAATAAATTAATAAAAAACAAATAGTGCTTGCCTGATGAAAAGAAAAAAAAAAAAGAAAGAGAGAATTGATGCAGGTTGTATTGTGAAATTGTGTATTAAAACTTAAAATAGATAAAATAGCTTTTTTGAGATGTTAAATACTAAATTTTTTAGCTCCACCGATGTAGATGCACTAAAGAGTGAAACTTTTAAAGTCTATATAATTTCTAATGTTGAAGATCGATTTGGTATTGTTGAGATCCAAGAAACATTGCCAAGTACCATACACACTGACATCGTAATTTCAGACCATCGTCCCATCTATCGTTAACAACCACGTTTTACAGTTCGATTGATGCAAAACTAGTTCAACTTGTCAGTCTAGATCGGTTCTTGTTCAGCCCTAGAAGGATTAGGATTTAGGAATATATATATATATATATATATTTTTTTTTAAGGGGGAGTTAAAAAGGAAAATATATTTGTGAAAACATATTGTCATGTTTTTGAGCATGTCTTGAACCCATTTTAAAAGCGCGTGGGGTTTAAGTTAATTTGGGTTGCAATGTTTTCAGTTGAGATGTGCATGGCACGTGGAGACTGGAGACGTGGACCCAAGGATTTTAGTCATAAAATCCATGTTCCCATGTACTACTGCTGCTGACACCAAGTCAATTTGCAAGGATAGCCGTAAATCACGGGGGCAGACTCCTGGCTGGCTCACTTGCTTTGCTTGGATTTTTGCTTCTCAATCCTCAGCTTCTTTTGTACCTTAACCCTAAATTATGTCATACTTTATTGCAGTACGTGGACCTCACACATTTTTTAGGGTCCTACCTCCTATCACACAACTGTTAATATACCGCGTATCCCTCCTTTATGGTTTCATAGAAAAAATGTTTAATTCCTTAAAAAAAATTCATTACATATTGATTAAAGAGATAATTCATATCTAATTTTACTCACATGATCTACACATTTGTTTTTGAGACAGAGTTTTAATCAATGATGTTCATTTTTTTTATAATTATTCGTTATCATCATATCAAAACACCAGTTGAGCTACTTAGAACTCACTACTTACATTATTTACATATAAATAGTCTTATAAATCACCTAATGGGTTGAAAGAGATAATTTCAATATGGTTTGGAGCTACACTTTGTTGGGTTCTAAATATTCATTTGGATGATCTTATTTCCAATGCACTAGCTTAATTTGTTTATTTTATTTATTATGTAAAATTACAAAAGTATATAAATAAAATAAAGTTTTAACAATTAGTTCATAAGAAATCAGATAAATTAATGAAAACAAAATCATTCAAACGAGCTATTATTTCTAGATTATTATTATTGTTTTAAGCACTTAACGATATATTTCATTTTGCTATCTCGTTCATAATATCAGTTAGAAAACTATGGGATGCATATAAGGATTCAAACTTAAGATGCAAATTGACTGGTGACATTGGAATTCCATTGAGAATGATAATAGGTGATGGTAAACATATGCGAGGGAGTGATTGTACTCTTACATAATTTAGACCCAACAAGTATTGGTTGCTGGATATATATAAAAAAATTAGTTCTTTAGAGCATTAGCATCCGGTTTCTAAAACAATATCTCATTTTACTATCTTAAGAGTTACTTTATCTATTATATTATACCATTTTACGACACACCCAATATCCCAAACTCTATTTTTTTCCATTTTATTTAAATATTCCATTTTATTTTTATTTTTTACTATTTCTTTCTCTCTTCCTCTTCCTCTCTTTCTCCCTCTTCCTCTTAAGTAATCAATAACCACCAAATCATAGTGCCACCGCCAGACACACCAAGCAAACCCACCAAGCAAACTCATACCCACACACAATGCCCAAGCTAATAAACCCACACACACACACACAAAACCCAAACCCATAAACCCACTATTGCCAATCAACCACCACCTCGCCAAACCCACCACCCACCCCACTACCACAGCAACATGCAACCCACCCCACCATTACGGCTACTACTACTTAAAATTTTGATATAATTACATATTTTGAAAATCTAATCGTTGAACTGCATGCTTTTAATGTAAAATTTCGTGTCCATTGGATTATATTTATTATTCGATTTATAAACTTATTTTTTATGCATAATTTTATACTACAAAAATTTAAAATTTAAACATTTGAGTGATAAAATAGTTATTGGTCTTTGATATTTTAGAAATTTTGCAAACATGGAGGATATAAGAATAAAATGTAATCCAATAGTGGATTTGTCAAAATTCACATCTAGTAAAAAGATAATAAATGAAATTTTAATCTTAGGCTACAACCAAGTTTGTTGCCAATTTTTTTCATTGAAAAAATATAAATATTATGCATCCTCATCCTTGATCCAAATTGGGTGAACATATTAGAAAAAAAAAAAAAAAGTCATTTTGATCTTCTTATTCTTTTCTTCTTTCTTAATAGAATAATAGCCATTTTTTTTAAAGGAAAATGTTAAAGCCAAAAACTATTTTACAAACTTCTTTCCAAATTGCTGATGTGGTGAGTAATTATTGGTAAGTAAAAAGGTTATGTTAGTGGTGAGTCTTGATGAGAACTAGTAAGAATTTGTCACATAAATAGTTTGTAAATATGTTGAAAATAGTTTATAACTATAGTATTACTTTTTTTTTTTTAATACTCTTAATTGACATAAGTTGTATTTGATGAAAAAAAACTTGACTGATAATAAGATATTTTATCAATTAAGTTAGATGAAATTTCCTTTTGAATTCTTTGATGGAAACAAATAGGGTATATTTTACTTTTGATCTTCGAAATATGGGATAGTTAAGTTCAACTTTAGTTCTTCAAATTTAAAATTTTTATTTTGGTCTCTCAAAAAAAGTTGGTAAAGTTAATTTATTGAGTATGCTTGCAAAATAAAATTTTATTTCAATGGACTAGAAAGAGTCAGATTAATAATAGAAATTAAATTTAAGAGAGTTTATCAAATTAAGTTAAGTTGCTAAAGTTTATTGTCACTTGATAAGCGATTTAATATCAAATCCGGCTTACATTTAAAAAAATAATACTCATTAATTATTTTTTATATGATGATAAAAAAAATGATCATATAAGGGATGCCATGATCTATATATATAAAAAATGAAACAAGAATTAGAGCACTTGCATAGAGCATTTACATCAGCTCATGCAAAAATTTCTGTCTATTTTAGCATAAAAACTTAATTTTTTATTTTACATATTTACTTTTCAAAGTACCCCACATCAAATTATCTATTTTACAATACATTTTATTAAAATATAATTTTATTTATTTTTTAATTGTTTTTATTTCTCCACACACAACAATCACCATTTATTCTCTTCTTTCATCAAAGAAAGAATAAAAAACTAAATGCAAAATGAGTAGTGCCTGTGTAAATTTACAAATTACTATAGCAATTTTGTAAATTTACACAACTTTAGTTTGACTGATGTGAGTGATTTTGGGGTTTAAATGTGTAAAACTGAACCATTTTTCTATTTTGCATTGACTGATACAAATGCTTAGTGCTTGTATAACAGAAAAAAGTACCATATTATGATGACATTATTCATTTTACATTTACTTTTTTTATTCTTTCTTTATGTATTCCAAAGATAAAGGAGCAGAGTGGATGGTAATAATTGCGTGTAAAAAAAGATAAACAATTAAAAAAATTAACTAAAATCTGATATTTTAATAAAATATAATATAAAATGGATAATCTAATGCATGATATTTTGAGAAGTGAAGGTGTAAAATAGGAAAAAGTAAATTCTTATACTAAAATAAATAAATAAAAATTTCACAAATTGACGTTTATATGGATGGTATATATATCACTTCTGTACAAATTAGTGAATTACAATACCTTTGCCATAGGCCCATAAGATTAATGAAAAAAATAATAATAAAAAGGGACTGGGGAACCGAATTTTAGTCGTTGACAATAAGGTCCCACCAGTCCACATGATAGAACAATGCCACAAATTAAGCTACGACTCATTCAAAAAGAGTTACAGAAAGAGAAATCTCTTAAACCAAGAAGATAGCGAATGAAAATAGGCACGCATGCTTCTCTAGTCCCACAAGATTTTCTCCTAATTAAACCTCACAAAGTTGATTAAATAATAAATATCCACCTCTTCTGGTCCCACCGAGACCTTGTCCATATAATCAATCATCTTTCTAGGGCCATGATTCCTTGAATTTCGTATTATGAAAACCTCTTCATTCATTCATTCGGTTTGATTGTTCACTCTCCTTCCTTCATGCGTCATAATAATTTATAAGACAAAATTATACATATACAAAAATAATGAACCAATAGTAAATTTCAGTTAATTTAACTAATAAAATCTATTGCTTCTTAGAATAAGGGATGTACAAGCCAATTCTGTCTGTATTAAACTTAATTAGTGTTCTAACATGATGAAATGAATTCAAATCTTATCGTATCTTTTTTTATATATATATTAAAAAAAAGTCTCTAATTATATGTAATAATTATTGAAGGAGATGTGTACTTTGAAGAGCATTGAGAAGGGTCATATTTAAAAGCTCCCCACTCCCATGTGGAAGCCATGTGGGGGAGCTTTTTACTCTTTTTAACTAGCCAAAGCAGCCCCATTGAACTAGAATTTCTCATCTTATGGGACCCATAACCCATTTGGCCACACTGAATCAGCTTGTTTTCCGGATCCTGCCAATTTTTTGATTTCTCTTTCTCTCTCTCCCTCCCTTTAATTCAACCTCCTCCTCAATCTCATTCCTCCAAATGTAGCATGCATACATGACACTCAAAACCCTAAACCCTAATATATATATATATATATATATATATCATTGAAATTTGAAGCTGGGATTAACTTATTTTTAATTATTACTTAATTAAGCAGCCGGCCTAATGGGTTACTCTTATTATTCTCTATTAGTGCAATTATACAACTCAGACAACAATCTAATATTGTTAGCCGGCAACCATTTCTTTATTGAAAAAAGGGGATATAGAATTTATAGACCTATATATCCACAATTAACTATTTTAGATGACCTTTCTGCACCTCCAATCTACATAGTTTCAGTTGGTTGGAGTAAATATATACATTGAATACACCCACTAAAAAAGTTCCAAAAGATGGAAAACAACGATCAACAAAAAAAGTATAATTTTTTTTTCAAAAAAAAAAAATAATAATGGCAATTAATAATTACTAACTTGAAATTTGTCAAAATTTTTAAACTTTCATCTTTTCAAATATATATATGGTTATCTTAAAATCTTTTTTTTTTTTTTTTTTCGTTTCAACAATTATAAATGGGTACTTTTTTTTGTTTTATATATATATAGGATAGTATATAATTTTTTTTCTTACTATAAATGGGGTGGGGGATTTGAAGTTTCTTTTTAACAAAAGAATTCGAAATTTATATTAAATTGTAAGGCTCTTTTTAAACCTATATGGAATATAATTGCTTTTGTAATTTCCGTATATGAAACGGGATAAGATGTCTCAATCCACCAATTAAATACAAATTACTTTTTTGGGGTTTTTGGTTGATGATTGGAAGCTCATATTATGTGCAAGGGAATTGGATTTTCAAGATATACTACATAGATACTTCCAAGTATATATATGTGATGCTTTTCTCACAACATGTGTTTAGAAAAAGTTGTGATTGTGGATGTTTTGTTTTTGATTAGCTACAGTTGATATGTGTCAGTGATAGCCTAATAAGTGATTTATGGATAATATCTATGAAAAATTTGAGTGAGCCAAAAATTTTATAAAAAAACATTAAATTTTATTTTCATATTTATTTATACAACACTGGTTATGACAAAATTCCCACGAATCTTGAGTATTCTTTCTTTCTTTCTTTTCTTCTCTCTCTCCCATCCCAACTTCCACATAGGGGCCACGGGCACGGGCACACTCATGAGGTATGTCCATCTAATGACTTTTGTTTGTATTCAAGCAAGTTTACAAATGTTAGGTTTGCATTACATTAAGGGGACCTTTGTTCTTTACACTATACTATAATTTCTTATAATTTTTCTTTTCCATATTCTCTAGGGTTTTGGTAGTGGGCCATTGTCACCATGTGCTTGCATGTGCTGTGTCTTTCTCTTATAGGCCCACCACTCCCCTCCTTTGAGAACATAAATTGGGTTTCAGCACATTCTTCTCTTTCTCATTCCTCTCTCTCTCTCTCTCTCTCTCTCTGATTCTCATAAACTTTCTTGGATCTGTTAAACTCTGCCAAACTTGTCTCTCATAAGCTTCATATGATTTTCTCTCTTCTAATCCAATAAAAGAATTTCAGCGAGGTGAGTCTACATATCTTTTTGTTTTTGATATTGAATAATATTTTTCTCCAAAGAACCCTAGCTAGCATGAATTTGTCATCATAGAAAGAAGAAAAGCTTAATATCTTTGATTAAATTCCTACGAGTAACATCTTGTTTGTTTGTGCAGAATGCGCCATCCTAGCTCACTCAAGCAAGAATTCCTCAAGAAATGGATATTGGGTCTTCAAAGATGTGGTTTTTCTTCAAAGAAAAGCACGAGCATCATGGAGAGAAAGAAGGCTATAAAGTTGTCTGCAGACCTAGCCATGGCTTCTACTAGAAATGGCAGAACTTGTTGGAGTCGTGCCCTCATTGCCAATGCTTCGAGAGACCATGAAAGCAAAATCCTTGCCGAGCAAATCTTAGGCCCGGAGTCTCAAAGCCTAAAGAAAGCTTCAAGTACTGTGCCACCGGTGATTTGTAGCAGGAGGATTAGAAGCAAGAAGATCTTGAAAAGGAGCTGTAGTAGTCATGTCCGTAGGGTAAGAAAAATTGCTTTGCCTCAAAAGGTTCTTAGTGCCAACTCTGTTGCAAAGAGATTGGTTCAAAAGAGAACAAATATTCTCAAGAGTCTTGTCCCCGGTGGAGAATATATGGATGACATATCGTTGATTGAAGAAACCTTGGATTATATTGCTTATCTTCGAGCTCAGGTTGATGTAATGCGATTTGTTGCAAGTGCCACCGAGGTTGTTAATCAAAATAGCGATTAGTTTTTATATTATTTTATAACGTTTATTTATTTTACTTCATTTTGCAAGACTAGCTAGAGTATGAAGGAGAAAAGAATCCGATATAGTAAAGGCAGTGTACAGAGATGGATCATATGTAAGTCAATCCAAAGCTTTTGTTTCCCTATTCTCCTCCTCATGGCTGATCTAAGTTTGCGATTATTCCTTATTGGTAGTTTTATTAAAAAGCCATTATTCCATTTGTATTTCTTTTTCTAATTTAAATTGCTTAATTTTTCCAACGTGGGCATTTTTATTTCTCAAAATTTCAAACCAAGGGTTGCCTTTTTTTCAAATACAAGGGAAATATGAATAAACAAATAACGAAAATCAAATTCACATCATATGAAGCAAGATAACCGAAATATTATGTGTCTTGCTATGTTTTTCAGCATTTATAATGGTGATACTTCATAGATTACATTAATATTTTGTGTTTTCATACGTGTGTGAGAGAGAGGAAAGAATTTGGTGCATCTATGAGTGCAATTAAATTTACTACCGATTGTGGTCTTTCTTACACAGGCTACTTTGACAGCTTTAAAACTGAAGTGTGTTTAGACATTATTGAGGCACTTTAGAGAGAAAAGTTGGCGAATGACGTCCATAAGGTAACAATGAACGCCAGACTGAATATCCGTACGCAACTTTTCTCCACATATTATGTACTACTATAGTACTGTAAAATTAGAGCCAAGAAGCTAGAGAGTAGAGACTATCATTTTTTATTTTTTGGTAACCGAGAAGCTAGAGACTATCGAGACCATTAACTTGAATTTTTATGTATTAGTTCATTCATAATGTATAGCATGTAATGTATGATAATACATATACAGATAGCAAGTAGATTTGCAACTTAATTCATTGCTGTTAATGGGCTCATGAAGAGTTTGAGAAAGAAGAACACCAGTCTCGATTGCCTGCTTAATCTGAGTCAAATTTCGTTAAAATTTTGAAGTCCGTACATCCCCTGCTGCTTTGTAGATAAACAGTGAGTGGCATTTTATGATTTTACACCCATTATCTACTCTAAAAAAAGTTGTTGATAAAGTCTCCATTCACATAATTAATCATTTCAAATTCATGATGGAAAAGGCTGTCAATGCAACTGGAATTATGGTGTTGATGCAGACAACACAAAGATTGACCGTACTATAAAGTTCAGTCAGTACTCAGTACTGGCAACACAAATTAACAGTTAGCCTTTCAACGAATTATAAGTTTGAATAAAAACGGCTAATTAGCTGCTAATAAAAGATGGGATATTCTTAAAGACAATTTGTTAATAAAAATGTTTTAAAATATTTTACTAGTAAGTATACTTAAAACATTTGTTAACTTTTCCCATGAAAGATACATATTATAACTATTACAAAACAAAATAAAAACACCTAAAAAAATTAAGACTCCATTTGGTACGCGAGTTCAAATACATGTTTTCAGTTTTTAAACAATATTACATATATTTTCATACGTTTTTTCACCCACACGTATTTCCAAATAAATTGAAAACTGTTGTTTAAACATACGTACCAAATGAGCTATAAAAATTAGTGTTAAATTGCATATTTGAGACTTAACCTTTTACCCTTATTTCAAGATTGTTCATATTCTTTTAAAATTTTTAATTCATCATATTTTCTTGGGTAAAATACCAAAATAAATTTTTAAAAATCCTTAAAACTTGGGCTAATGCTAGGCACTATTTCAAAAATATCACATTTGTTCCCTAAGTACAAACAACACTTGTTATATAATTTTCTCTAAAAACTAATTTGTGGTTACTAGTTATGTTGCTCTTTGTATCATGACCAACATCATTTTCCAACCAGAAAATTGGATATGACTTATCTTATTCATAAAAAATATTTTTCTGTTTCAATAAAATCTTTTTGATTTTCATTATTAAAAAAAAAAATTAAAAAGACATTTGAAATCAAATATATTGTGACAATTATACCCAAGAGGGAATGTCTAAGTTGCAAATAGTTGATGGATAGTGGGTAGAGATAGAGAATGAAACATAAGTCTTGGAGAAGGGAGACTTTCAAATAGTGTGAAGTGTCGTTTGTGTTTAGGGAGCAAATAAGATATTGTTTAAAAGTCTAGTGCCTTGCATTAGCCCATATCTCATGAGTGATTTTTATATTTTACCCTATTTAATTTAATTATAGAATAGATAATTACATATACACTATCATAATAAATGTCTATTAATAATTACCATAATTATTAAATTCATTTAGTATAAGTAAATAAACCAGACAGAGAAGTTCATATTCCGTGGAATATTCATTTGCATTTCATAGTTTATTGCTGACTAGTAACATATAACATGAAAGTCTTTTGACTTTTTATTGGCTTCTACTTTCTTTACATAAGTTCATCATCGTTGTAATATATATTTGATTTTTAGAATTATAAATATAAAACCTTTGACTTTTTATTGATTGTTTCTAATGTTACTGAATAAGCTTTTGAAAGCTCAATGTTAGTTTAAACTAGTTTGAAAGCTCAGCTTGTAAAGTTTATTATCATAGAATAGAGATTTGAATTCATATCTTATATATATCAAACAAACAATTAGTCTCTTGAGCTAATAAGTAGAGCAATTACCATGGTGTAAACACCGAAAGTTTGAATTCCATCTCACATATATAAATTTTTTTTTTTTTAAGTAAAGGTTTTCTCGGGCCTTTTTGTTTGAGCCTAAATTGGTTCCTTCCATTTCATTAGAACAGTTATGAGAGTGTAGCCCAAAACTGGGCTTCATTCGTTGACGGTGATCCACGTACAATAATCATTGAACTGGTAAAGGCTCATCTACAATTGAATGCTGCATTTAATTGATTAAACCAGGAATGGCCCAAACAGAAAAATCCAACATTGTGTAACAGTGAGAGAAGTATTACTTGGTCAAAACTCAAAAGATTGAGATTGATTTGGTCAGACCAAATCGGCCTAACCCAAATAATTGAAAAATACAAACCAAGCTATAGTCTACTATTATTGGGCTTGAATTTATATATCTTGGGCGCAGCCCAAGTTCAAATTAGTATGCATGTCAATTCAGCCCATGCTAATCCCCCAATATATATATATATATATGAAAAACTACTCAAATCACAAAAAATATCTTTGGACAATTCTTTTACTAGTAATACACAAAGAAAAAAAAATTCAAAATTAATATTGATAAAATTCTATTTGAGTGACTTAGCCGTGTTATCAATTGAAAACAAAATATTAGTAGAACTTAAATACAAAAACTTAATTAATAATTTTGCTTTTCAAAATTGAAGAAAAATAAATTTTAAGTGATTAAAAAAATTGATATTAAAAGGAAGATAAATAATATGATTTAATAAATATTTAAATATAAAAAGGATTCTATTAAAATTGTCGCTTTGCATGGAACTGCCTAAGGCCACCCACAATTAATTGCTACTGCCTAGGCCCATATGTAGCATTGACAGCACACCCACAAAACCTACAACCAAGGTAATTTCTTGGTGACTCCTCTAACATACTATTGCCGCTTGTTTGCCACGTGTGCACATCACAAAGCCCAAGCCCCGTTATTTCTAACATTGCCCCAACATGCCTACTCTATGCTCAAGGCAGCCCTGCCCAGCCTTCAAGCCACCAATACTCGTGTAAGCCATGCATTGCCATGGAGCAGCATCGTTTGCCTGGCCCATAGCACGAGTCATAGGGTGCAAGGTTTGCCCACATGTTGCCATTGCACGCTGCTCAAGGACCTTACAACTAGGGAACCCTTCAAGTACCTTTAGACTCAAACAACTTGCAACAAAAACAAAATACTTGGTTCGTATCTTTCGAATACACTAACCATTTTCTATCACGCTTCCCCTCACTTGATAATATTCGAGTGTAATGAATAGTAGAAAAAAGTCTAATGTCATCACCTTTATGAAAAATTATATTATTGTCTCTAATTGGACTTCTTTCTGCTAATAAATCTCATAATTTTTTGTAAATATTTTTCCAATTACCTAGATCATAAATATTTTTCTCAATGTTATAAATACCGTTTCGGACCCTATTTCGATTTGTCCATTGGAATGGAATATTTCGATACTGGTCTGTTTTTGGATACCATTTCAGAGGTTATATATATATATATATATATATATATATATATATATATAACCGAAACTTTTGAAACTCCCACAATTTTCCACGTCAGTATAATATTTAAATTAAATTAAATTTTCCACCTCATCACTGTTTTCTTTTTCCAATGCAAATTAGACTTCTAGCCAAATAAGGACACTCTCCCACCACCTCTATTTTCTCCTATTTAAGAATTGTTTGCGTAGAAAACCTAAGCCCCAAAAACTTATTTTTGCCGCAACACAATTTTCTCCTTAAAACTTATTTTTCTTCAAGATTTTTTTTGAGGGCGGCTCATGCTTCACAATTCACATATTCCACTTATGTATTGGACTCCTTTCCTTCTTCGGTCAATGCATTAAGGTTAGAGTTATTTGATTTGTTCAATAAAAATTATAGATTTGTTGCTTTTTCTTATAAGTTTGTCAATTGTTGTTTTGTTTCTTTAATTGCTCGGCTTGAATCTTTTAATTAAATCTTCAATTTTTTTTAACCTTTTAAAAGTTTTAATATTTTGAATTTTAACATTTAAAAGGTAACTCATATTTCTCTAATATTTCTATGTTGTGTAGACATATTTTTTTTTGTTTATTATATTTCTCCATTGTGTAGTCACATAATTTTTGTTTTGTTTTAATAAATTCTTGGCTCAAAATCTTCTAATTGTTTGGTTTACATATGAATTTTTAAGTTCATTTTTTGCAATACATTTAATTGTCTGGCCAATTTCAATTGTAGAAAAGCTATAATCATGGATTCCCTTCTTTCTATTGTATTTCTCTATTGCGTAATTATATATATATATATATATATATTGTTTTATTTCAATACTTTTGAAGCTTTGAATCTTTTGATTTTTTTTAAAAAATTTTTTTTGGCCTTTTGGAAGTTTTAACATCATAACTTTTGGGTTTTATTTTTTCTATTATCATAAATTATCCAGAAGATTTCAATGAATATCCATGGATTATTCTTTTTGAGGGTAACCCATCTTTATCTTATATTTCTATTCCTAACTTTTTTTTCTATATTTTTTCTTTAATTGTCTGTGTTTACGTCTCTTTTGTTTTTCTTATTTTTACTTTCATAGCGTATGAACATGTTGTGTATGTTCTTTGATTCTTTCTTTAATGATTTTTGTGTGAGTATGTGTTATCGTATCTGGATACTTAGGCAAAATCTATAAAGACTAAAGATGCTTTTTTTTTTTTTTTTTTTTTAATGAATCCTGTGTTTTTCATGACTTTAGTGAGTTATATTCTTAATGATCGAAATGGTTTTGTTTGAAGTGGATTTTGTTCATATTGATTTCAAAGTTTATTTCTTGGCTTATATTATAGATTGTAATATATTTATTCATCAAACTGTTTAGTTGAGTTTGTTTTCAAAATTGTTTTCAGTGTTGGACATTTTCTTGAAGCATGTTGGTATCATATATTAAAATACTGTTAAGTTGATAATAATAATAATAATATAGTTTAATAAATGTCTGAAACGTATGGCTGTTAACAAATATTTTAGCTATATGATTTTATTTTACAAATTTAATTTTGGTGTTGTAGTAAAATAAACAAAAATTAAATTATATATTGTACTCAATACATTTCCCGTGCATCGCACGGGTTAGCGACTAGTTTAACAAATTTTCCAAAAGATAATAACTAATTACCAAAGTAGATACAAATAAGTAAATAAATAAATATATATATATATCTAAAAAATGTATATATCTAAAAAAAAAAAATTCGAAACGGAACGGAAATAATAACATTGATTTTTCCAATTACCTGGATATTTGAAGGAATATATTATTTAGCCTTAATCTCTGTACATTAACTTATTCATTGACTAATATTGGAACAAACCAAAAATTAAATAAACATTAACTACTTTATCTGAAACACCACAAATCTTTCGCTTCACTTCCTCCACTTCCTTCACCAACTACCTAGGGTAAACTAGCCAGATGCTCGATCCAGCCCCGTCGTGTTTCCGGATTCAAGGTGATCAAAACTTCCCTCCATTCGGGCTTTTCTAATTTTTCAAGGGCCTTGAACATGGTATCATCGTTATCAGACATAGAGACCAAAATTTCCGTGGCCTTCACCATCGAGAAGGGATCAGGAACTTGTGCAGGAACGGTCAGATACTCGATCCAGCCCCGTTGTAATTCCGGATTCAAGGTGATTAAAACTTGCCTCCATTCGAGCTTTTCTAATTTTTTAAGGGCCTGGAACTTGGTTTCATCATTAAGATCATCCATAGAGACCAAAATTTCCGTGGCCCTTACCATTGAGAAGGATTCAAGATCCTGTGCCATTTGAACAGAAAACCGTACCAAATAAATTAAGAGTTATGTATAAAAGAAAGTGACGCATCCAGAGGAACACAAAAAGAAGATTAACTCAAAGCAGTTATACAAATATGAACAATTAGAAGGGCATGGAGGAAAAACGTGTCCAACATCAAGAGCAACAAGCAACGATGAACAGCAATCAAGAACAAACTTCAGCAATGGTAAACAAACCATTTTTGAATTTAACAGAAACATTAAACACTTACTGTAGGTGCAGGAACTGCGTTGGAGAAGGGTGATAAAGATGATGCCATGATTGAGGAGGATGAAGCGGTGTCTGCAAGATCCATATGTAATGCCAGACTCGGGGTGAAGGGCAATTAAAATTCAACAAATCTCAGAGATCAAGGGTGTAGTTGGGCTGTGCGAATAAATTAGGGTTTTGATTTTGGGGGAAAAGGACCACGTTTATGGAGTAGATCAGCAGGTCTTTGACATCTTGTTTAACCAAAATGCTTCACCGATACTGGATCTTTCTCTATTATTATTGGTTCTTGCCGTTTAGTTTCTGTTAGAAGGAGAATAAATTTGTGTTTGTAAAGAGAGACTATGAGGATAGAGAGAATCCTGGAAAGTGAAAGTGAAAAAAAGACAAAAGGACTTTATATCAAACCAACTATGAGAGTAGAGAGAATCCTGAAAAGTGAAAGTGAAAAAAAGACAAAGAAAAAAAGACAAAAGGGCTTTATATCAAACCAACCATGAGAATAGAGAGAATCCTGAAAAGTGAAAGTGAAAAAAAGACAAAGAAAAAAAGACAAAAGGGCTTTTTATCAAACCAACCATGAGAATAGAGAGAATCCTGAAAAGTGAAAGTGAAAAAAAGACAAAAAGGTTTTATATTTTATTAATGTGTGTTTTTAGGGCATATAATATTAAATTAATTTTGAAAAAAATTTATCGAAAATTAAAAAAAATTTGTAATTTTTTCAATTCTCAATAAAACTTTTCTAAAACTGGATTTGTTAATGTGTACCCTAAGGACACACATTAACCGGATCCTTATATCAAACCAACTTACCAACAGCCAACGAATCTCACCAAAGGGGAAGAGGGAAGAGTGGTAAGTGTGAGCAGGTTGGCTCAGACGTTGTATTGAAGAGAGGGTGATATGAGTGGGTTGCTTTGGAAATGGTAATTTTTTTTAATTAAATAAGATAGAGTACATAAGTGGCTGTAGATTTTTTTTTTTCTTGTTTTTGTTCGGAATTTAAAGTTTGAATTTGAAAGGGTTATAAAAAGTGATAGTAATAATCATGCCTATGGTCTGTCTTTTTCTCTCTTTTTTTTTTCTTTTTTTTTGGGTAAACAAGCCTATGGTCTGTTACAACAGTTGTTTTGCTCAACTATTTTGTTTATAAAAATAAAATAAACAAAGAGTAAAAGTCAAGGCTCCCACCATACTTATGCTAGGGAAACAATATTTAATGTAATTTTGTGTTATAATTTGTCACATAATGAATTGTAATTAGTAATGATACATTAGTGGACCATGTAGAAACATACTTTTATTAATTACAACTTATTATGTAACAAATTATGGAATAAAATTTTACCAAAAATTGTGTTCTTAGTATAATTTTATCTCTATTAACACACTCTACAATACTTTCAATTAGGTATGCAAATAAAAACAAAAAGGGTTTAATTTAATAAGGAGAATGTTAACCAGCACCAAGCGGTGCTGGTTAAGGGCAAAAAACAATATTTAACATAATTTTGTGTTATAACTTGTCACATAATGAATTGTAATTTGTAATGATACATTAGTGGACCATGTAGAAACATATTTTTATTAATTACAACTTATTATGTAACAAATTATGGCATAAATTTTACCAAAAATTGTGTTTCTAGTATAATTTTATCTCTATTAACACGCTCTACAATACTTTCAATTAGGTATGCAAATAAAAACAAAAAGGGTTTAATTTAATAAGGAGAATGTTAACCAGCACCAAGCGGTGCTGGTTAAGGGCAGAAAAAAATAAAAGATATCCTAAAATAGAACTTATAAACTGAAAAAGTAACAAATTAAAAAAAAAAATACAATTTTTTTCAAAAAAAATGTGTGCTTAACGGGTACCATGCGGTGCCCGTTAACACAAATCCAATAAAGCAACCTCAAGCAAGATCGCCTAACAATCTCACCATAGCAAATTTGCTGACAAAACTGAGTAGTCACCTCAGGCTCTTGTCTATTTTTTTTTTTTTTTGATAGGAGCCTCTTGTCTATTGATTTTACACTTACAAGTTTTGATTCAAAAGTCAGCTCTCAACTTTGTTGGCAGGATTCAATACCACCTTGTACTTAAAGTCTATAGATTTTGTACTTAAAGTCTATAGATTTTATACTTAAAGTTTTGATTCAAAAAATTAGATGATTTGTTTTTTTGCACGAGTAAAGTAAATACTCAAAAGAAGCTAATTTTCTCTTCACTTCCCCAGCTACAACGATCGAAGGTGTTGGCCTTGGCCTTCTAGTTCGGTCATGTCACATTTCTTCTTCCTTTTTTCATACGATTATTTAGGCTAAAAATTTAAAGCATTCATAAGGAGTACTGAATACTCGGTAAAGCTGAGCATAGTCCCTCACAAGAAGCCTCTGTCTCTTATCTTCATAGACTCTAAAGTCTAAAAGGCTATTGGCCTAATGGTGGTCAAACCAACAGTCCACTGTTTCTTATAATAAATATTCACAAAAGAGTAAATATGCTCCCAAAAGCAACTCCATGAGCAGAGTGCTGGATTCCATTTCCATATCAAATAGAAAAAAAAAATCAACCAATTCAAGCTGTCAATCTTGCTTTTGACACCGCATGAAGTAACGTGACCAAAAATAAAAAAATCGAAACAGTTCTGTATTTTTCACAGAAGGGTAACTTCTTAACTTCCAAGTCCCAAATTAACTTTATGTGGCGTCTCTCTGGTTATTTCATTTATTTAGTTTATATTATAGCTGGCTTTTAACTAATTGTATACTTGGCCTCGTTTGGTAATTAAAGATGGAGATTCTAACATTTTACCCTTAATTTTTTTTTAAATTGGCAATATGTCCCTGTTTACAAACTATATAGAGGCGTGCCCCTGTTTCGATACTTGATTACCCTAAAATCGAGTTCAATTAAATACTCGATTTGTAGAAAATCGAGTTATGCCCGATTAAACTTAAAAAAAAAAAAAAAAAAAAAAAAAAAAAAATTGCATAGAACTTGAGCTTACTGAAATCGAGTTCCATGCAAAAAAAAATTTATAAGTGTGATCGCCTCATATTTAGGGAGCCCTATAGTGGCATTTTTAAACCCTATAGTGACGTTTTAAATCCTTATAGCGCGTTTTCCAGCAAATTTTTTTTAAGTGTGATTGCCCCATATTCAGGGAGCCCTATAGTGGTGTTTTGAAACCCTATAGTGACGTTTTAAAGCCCTATAGCGGCGTTTTTTTGCAATTTTTTAATAAGTTCCATACCAATTTCAGGGGGGCCTATAGTGGCGTTTTTTAAGCCCTATAGTGACGTTTTTAAGCCCTATAGCGGCGTTTTGGAACTCGACTCCCCTAAAATCGAGTTCCATGCATTTTTTTTATATTTTTTATTTTTTTATAGTTTTAATTTTATTAGGCATAACTCGATTTTCTAAGAATCGAGTATTTCATTGAAACTCGATTTTAATTTAATCGAGTATCGAAACAGGGGCATATCCCTATATAGTTTCAAAATAGGGGCATATTACTAAATTTTTTAAAAATTAAGGGCAAAAGGCTAGAATCCTCAATTAAAGATGTGTAAAGCTACAGTAGTGTAGCTGTGATGTTCCTGCATAATGATGTCGCGTAGCTGCATAAAATTCAAATTCAAATCAGATCTGTACAGCAGCTATAGATAGATATTTCAGCCTTTAATTTGAATTGTAAACAGAGTTTAAACTGAGATATGATAAGATAGCTGTACAACTCTATAAATGATAGCTGTAGCAGGGCGCTGGATTCCATATCAAATGGGAAAAAAGCAACCAATTAAACCTGTCATTCTCACTTTCGACACCGCGTGAAGTAACGTGACAATAAAATTAAAAAAATAAAAAATAAAAAGGAAAATACTAACTAATGCTAAAGAAAATTTTTATAAAAAGTGAAAAAAAAATAATATTTTGATAATTTTTTTTATTTCTCATAAAAATAGTATCAAAATTTTTCTAAAATAAATTATTAATGAGTGTCTTAAGAACACTCGTTAGCATGACAAAAAAAAACCCGAAACACTTCTGTTTTCTTGAACTTATCACAGAATAGAGTAACTTTTTTACTCCCAAGTCCCAAATCAACTTTCTGCGGCGTCTCTCTGGTTACTTCATTTATTTAGTTTATATTATTTTGTAATGATATTTAAATAAGAAAATTTGTTTTTTAAATACTATAACATGTATTTTTATATTTTGTTTTAATCACACATATTTTTATAAAATTTAAATAATATTAATAGAAATCTCTTTCTACACCTTATTTAATAATAGATTAGATGTTATCTTGCACTTTACTTTTAAGGTCCATTTAGATACAGTTGAAAACTAAAAAATACAGTAGCAAAATAATTTTTAAAAATGTGAATGGTACTATAGGACCCATTTTTAATAAAAAATTGTTAAAAAGTGAGATTTGTGAGTCTTGTGACTGAAAAATTGCTGAAAATGTGACTGGTGTGCACTATTGACACCCCAAGTTCAACAATCACAGCTTGTTAAAAAAATAAAAATAAAAATAAATAAAAAAGGTTGAAATGCGTTTTGCGTCCAGACGTAGACGCAAAACGCAATACCCAAATGAGTGCCTATCCAAAGTTTGTTTTATTTTCACATGTGGTTATGTTTTTTAGCAGGTTATTGTGTTTGTATCAAATTTGTTCTCCACTTGTGTGTTGTTTGTGCCCTGTAAAGTGTTAACTACTCTATGTCTCTTTTTTTCTCTTTGACCCAACATAAATACACAAAAATATTTTATCTTTGGGAGAGGTATTTTCATAATAGTTGGTTTTCATGGATGAGAGACTATGAATTTATATAAGTTAGTGAACAGATACACTGTTCAAAAAAAAAAAAAAAAAACTGTTGTGCTTTATTCAAAAATAAAATAAAATAAAAAAATATTATTTGGACAAGAGGGCCCAATCTACGTATGCCAAAGCTCAATCCAGTGTCAAGCCCATGAACATATAAACTCAAGTATTAATATTTCAAAAACTTTTAATTTACTAATATAATTGAATAAAATTTTACTTTAAATTTAGAAAAGAAAAGGAAAAGTGCAAAGTACACTAATGAATATTAACATGACAAGAGGACAAAGATATTTATGTAACTTTAAAAAATCTCTATTCCCTAAAACAATAAGGGCTTGTTTGGTTAGTTTTTTTTCATTACTCAGTTTTTGTCACCCATCACTTAAAATAGCTCAATTTTCTATACCCACCCGTTTGGCACATGTTTTCAGCTTCTCATTACTCAATTTTTTCAACTTTTTGTAGGACCCATACCTGAGAACCATGTCAGGCATTTCTGTTAGCCTACCCGCCTCACACCATTTTTTTCTTTCTTTTTATTTCCTTCAACCCACAGTACCCACAACAACCACTTAGGTTTTGAGCACAAACCCAGAAAATTCATTAACAGCCTTGAAGCACTGAGAAAATTCACAAACCCACAACAACTAATTCGTTGCCCCAATCGTTGATTTTTTTTTTTTTTTTTTTTTTACGTGTTTGAGATTACAAAGGCGAAAAAAAAAAATAGACCACCTCACTGAACCCAGTGAGAAAAAAAAATAGTCAAAAGTTGCGACTGACCTGACTAGTGGGTCCTTCAGTGTATGTTCAATTATGTGTTTTCAGTTTTCATAACTCATCACTCAAAAATCAGAGAATTGAGTGATGGAAACCATGATCCAAAACTCATCCAAACAAACCATCATCCGTGAGACCCATATGATTTGTGGGTTTCCAAACAAGCTCTAAACCACTCTCAATGCGTCAAACTTAAGACTTTAATAACATCCCACTAGAGTGTTTCAGAAGTTAGAAGAAGCAACCTTCTCTTCTGTGACTTCTCTCACCCCATTCTCTCCAAAACAAAGTTAGAAGAAGCAACCTTCTCTTCTGCCTTCTCTCAACCCATTCTCTCCAAAACAAATCTGAACCTCCCAAAATAGTAAAGATGCAGGGACTAGATTCACATTTCAAGTATGAGACGACCTTATATCTCAAAACCACTAAGTGTCAAACACAATCGCATTCATTAAAAAGCAAAGATCACGAAGTAATTTTATAATATTATCTTCTTCTTATATTTTCAGTGCTTACGAAATATCTAATATATTATAGATTAATAGTTATGTTATCAATAAAAGTTTTCACTCTAATATAGTGTGTTTTGAAAAATGAATAAGTAAAATAGAAAAAAAAAAGTATTTTATATAAAAAAAAAATTAAAAAAAATCACCCCCTGTTGCGTGTACTCTTTAGATTATTATTTATAAGAGAATCAAAGAAATCTAGAATAATTTGAAAAAAGGAAAACAATTATTAAAAAAAAAGGTGAATGCAAAGAGAAATTAATAAACCTTCATTATTTCTTTCTTTCTCATTCAATGGAAGCTGTCAAGCTCACTCTCAATCCCACAGTTTCAGACAAACTCAATGAAAATTGTCAAGCTCACTTAGGTTACGTTTGGATTGGGCTGAAAAACCCAGTGTCTATGTCTGGCTTTTTTCTTTCTTTTTTTTTTTCTTTTTTTGCATGCGTTTGTGAGACTTACGGCTACTGTTCATGAATAGTAGCCGCAAGTTTGACTTTTCTCACTCTTTTTCAACAAATCAGTTTGCACTGTTCACGGACCCACAAATTTCACTTTTAGTAATTTTTTCATTAAAAATTGGTTCCACGGTATTATTCACACATTTAAAAATTATTTTACTACAGCGTTTTTCAGTTTTTAACTATATACAAACGAACCCTAATAAATCGCCCCCTTTTGCTTCAGTCAATTTTCTTTCTTAATGTCAATTCTAATTAAGAGAGATTCTTGGCAAGAAGAATATAGCACAAGCTCATTAAATGAGCTATTCCATCAAGTGTGGGCTGGAACCCACTTGTGCCACATGAGAAAGTATATGCTGTTTCTAGATCTCTAACTCAGCATCCATCCGGTGTTTCTAAGTCCAATAATAAATTGACACATGTATTAAGATGACAGCTCAGCATACTCAGGTCATTTAAAAAAAAGAGACAAAAATGCCCCTAAAAATTTCAAAACCTCACCATTAACAATCCTAGTCGGTTGTATTTTCTTCCAAAATTATACCGAGTTTTTTTCCCCCCCTCAAACTCTAAATTAAAGCAATTAACAATCAACAACCAACAACCTCCTGGGAATCCCAAGTCTAGAAGTTGACAGGAATGACTGCAACCCTGAACTGATTTATTTCATAGTTTGCTGACTGATGTAGGCCATTTTTCCAATTGTTACACAAGTGGAGAGAATTTGAGTGGACTGAAGAGTGTGCTTTGGCTTTTTAGCAATTGAAGGATTATCTTTCTCAGCCACCCATTATGTCCAGGCCCGAAAAGAAAGAGGTTCTTTTTGCCTTTATTGCTGTGACCTCTCATGCAGTTAGCTTAGTGCTGATAAGGGTGGACAATGGAATACAAAGACCAGTCTATTACGTGAATAAGTCGTTACACGAAGTAGAGGTTCATTACTTGCCATTGGAGAATACTATTTTGGCAATAGTACACGCCACGTGGAAACTCCCTCATTATTTCCAAGCTCACACAGCTGTGGTTTTAACCCAACCTCCTCTTCTCCACGTAAATGCAGCTAGGAGATTTGGGAGAATACATTAAATGTGGGGGCAGCCACCATCCCTTTAGTTATGTCATAGCTAACCCCCTCCCCGAAACTCTTTCTCTATAGTATGACCTCTTCTGGTAACATGCCACTGATGTGGCTTTGCTGTTCGAGCGTGTGGCCTCCTTTACACAATAATGGACTCCTCGGCCATGGATACAACATGTGGCACAAATACGTTATTTAAATTCTTGTGCCTCACAAAAACTATTGTGAATAGTGGTAATAGTTTTGGATGGTTTTAAGACTTTACCCATGATATATAAATGATTGTAACTCTCACTTTGAGTATCTTCTTCTTTCAAAACTTTCAATGGAAAACTAAAAATTCTCTGGGACTTCTCCAAAAAAATTTTATTTAGAACTTAATAAACTTGGTTGTATCCTAGAGATAAATTTGTAGTAACATTTTAGTAACTCTTATGTGGGTGCATATATTGTCTAAGGATAACGTTTCGTTGTGGCTCCAAATTGTCAAATGTTTTGTTTGATTATTAAATCACTATATTTTTTAAATATATCTTTTGGTAGTGAAAATTCAATGTGTGGTCCCTTCTTCTTCTTTTCTTTTCTTTGATGTGAGAAGTGTTAATTCCTCTTTAGTAGAACTAAAGTGAATGAAATTGTGGCAATGAAATTGGAAAAAATAAGTTTAGAAAATCTTGTACATACGAGATTTGTATGTAAGACGTATGTGATTTTAAATACAACCCGTGGCACAAATACCTTATCTAAATTCTTGTGCCTCCACAAAAACTATTGTGAATAGTGGTAATAGTTTTGGATGGTTTTAAGACTTTACCAATGATATATAAATGATTGTAACTCTCACTTTGAATGTCTTCTTCTTTCAATGGAAAACTAAAAATTCTCTGGGACTTCTCCAAAATTTTTTTATTTAGAACTTAATAAACTTGGTTGTATCCTAGGGATAAATTTGTAGTAACGTTTTAGTAACTCTTATGTGGGTGCTTATATTGTTTATTGATAACGTTTTGTTGTGGTTCCAAATTGTCAAATGTTTTGTTTGATTATTAAATCACTACATTTCAGAATGTATTCACAACTACTATAGAAGTTAGAAGGTTCAATGTTATATTTTATAATTGCCATTGGAAGTTAAGAACTTAATGGGAAGTTATAGAGATAAATAAGGATTTTGTACATACTTCTAAATAGTAAAACGTGGTCCGAATCATAAGCATTTTGTACGTAAATCCATTCTGAAAATTTTCTAAATGTTGAGAGGTCGTCCAGGTGCTTCCCTGATGGACAACCTTCATAGCCACAGATGACCTCCTGACGGTGGACGACTTTCTTGGTCCTAGACGACTCTATGGACGAATTGGAGATAGCTCGATTTTTAGTTCACCATCAATGGGTAAAGTCTTAAAACCATCCAAAAATTGTTTCCAATATTCACAATGGTTTTCATTTCATCCAATATTCACAATAGTTTTCATTTCAAGTTGTACAACTTTTGGCCCGAAAATTGTCAAATTCGTAAATTTTGCATAATCTCGTACAAAAATACTAAGTTTGAGATTCAAACAACCGACAATTAATCTTATATACAACTATAGTACATCTGAGATTCTACAAACTTTATTTTTTCAATTGTTTGCCACATTTTTTGTCACTCTCTCAACGCTAAAGAGGAAATAACACTTTTGACATTATAAAAAATTGGTTTTAATAATAGAACTGAATTGTAAAGTATAGCAGAAAAACGAAAAATAGATTTAATGCGGAAAAGATTTGGGGATATATGTACTGTTTAAGTTGTCCCGTAACAATTAACATTGAGTAATACACTACTTCTTTCATTTACTGAGGATTCTTAATAAACATATTAAATTTTATGTCAATTAAATATTATTTATAAATTTATATTTTAAAAATAATTTTAAACTACAAAAATTTCCAATTTAAATAACTTAAAGCATTTGCTAAATTGAAAAAAAAAAAGTCAATTTAGCAACCAACTCTTCAAAACTATGGCGGTTTAAAAGAATTTAACTTTGAGCTACAGTAAAGCAAAAATAATATTTTATTGTAGAGTGTTAAAAAAAAAGTATTTTAATGTATTGATAGTTATGAATTGATGATTATTGTATTAGATATATTATTTTATTTTGTTATTTATATTATTTTAATGTGTTAAATATTAATATAAAACCTTTGTTGTAAAGAATATTATAAAATAAGGTGTTAAAATAAATAAATGTGGGGCCCAATAATTTATGGGCCAGGCCCACTTGCTCGTGGGGAGTCTAAAGGCCCAAGCCGAAAAAAGTAATGGCCCGGAGATGCAGCCGAGCACAGTTTCGTCCTCGGCAGACCCAAAGCCCCATTGAGGGTAGGGGTAAAAAAATAATAAAGGAATAAATATGGAAGGAGATCTAAAATATCTGGGGAGAATTATCCCTACACTACCCTTCCCAGATAAGGCTCTGCACCTAACAGAGCCGTATTCTTCAGTTTTATCAACCATCCCCCACAATTCTGGGATTAGACTGATGGGACAAATATCAGTCTAATAAAGGTTGGCCCTACACGTGGACGAAGGACAGCGGACGTAAGCTAGTATAAAAGAAAAAGTAAGTGAACCTAGAGGGGGGGACTCCATCCCACCTCCAAAAAAGGGAGACGATCTGGGTGTAAAACATCTCAACAACACCTGAGATTACAGAAAAAATCCATCGTCGGGTAACCGGGGTAAGACCCTAATGGTCCTCGGATCAAGTCCGAGGAGGCCCATCCCATAGGATGCGACGCCATAGGGCTTAAATGTTTAAACCCAAATCCTTTTTCTACACGAATTCCTCTAAAACCAAGACCGGGCATCGCCCCGTGACCAACGGCTAAACTTTTCAAGCCCACTCTCTACAAATCATATTGTGAGGGATCTTTCATGCGCGAGCCCAACATCCTTATTGGGCCGCCAAAGAATTGTGTCCTTACAATTGGCGCCGTCTGTGGGAAAGCTTGCGCATTGGCAAAGGTGGCGTTGGAGTCAACTCTCTAGCAAGCAGAAATTCTTGGGGTTTCTTCCGTCTCCGGCGACATACAGTTGCTGCTTCGGCATAAACTTCTGCTAGGGGCTACGCCTTGCAGTGCCAAGGGCGTGGGCATCTCTAGGGGCTTCCGGCCTCAAGCCACCTATTTCCGCCCTGGTATAGGGGCTTATTGTCGAAAGATAAACCAAAAAAAATAAATAAATAAATAAACCTTACAAGTTTTGGACAGAACCAAGGCCTTGCATGGTCCTCGGACTCAAGCCTATGGGGAAACCAAGTACAAAAAATAAACCTTACAAGTTTTGGACAGAACCAAGGCCTTGCATGGTCCTCGGACTCAAGCCTATGGGGAAACCAAGTACAAAAAATAAACCTTACAAGTTTTGGACAGAACCAAGGCCTTGCATGGTCCTCGGACTCAAGCCTATGGGGAAACCAAGTACAAAAAATAAACCTTACAAGTTTTGGACAGAACCAAGGCCTTGCATGGTCCTCGGACTCAAGCCTATGGGGAAACCAAGTAAAAAAAATAAACCCTACCAGTTTTGGACAGAACCAAGGCCTTGCATGGTCCTCGGACTCGAGCCTATGGGGAAACCAAGTACAAAAAATAAACCTAACAAGTTTTGGACAGAACCAAGGCCTTGCATGGTCCTCGGACTCGAGCCTATGGGGAAACCAAGTACATAAAAGAGAAACTGTTACCTGAATATTGAAATCCATCCGAGGAGAACTCCCCGTTAACGGTTGGGTTGATCCCTAAGACTGCACGGATCCCCCAGTCTACCCTCGGATCCCCAACACCAAAGGGATTGATGTGATATAGTGCAATATATTACCCAAAAACACAATCAAAGTCCCTCACTACTCGGCCACCCTCTCGGACATTGGTCTAGCATGCATCGCGCAGCACTCAGCGGTTATCCCGGTTAGTTCGAAGAGTTTAATTTATTAAGGCTTACTCTTGTTATACTTGATAATATTTGTGAGTTTAAACTGGTAGGAATCTGCGTTAAGGCATTTTTCTGCCCGGAATATTATTAAAGGCAAGCTTACATTTAATATTCATGCGCAAGTAGTTGTTGCAGAGAAGAAAAGTTTGTATAAAGAAATAAACTTATCTTTTATTAAGACAAAGGAACAGTACAGTGTACAGTGAAAAGCTAAAACAAACTTACATTACAACTAACTATGCAAGTGAAAAGAGAAAAAGATGCAATAGAATGAAGAAAAGCCGAAGAAAAAAGGCGCAGATGAGAGGTTGGCTACTGTTCCAAGATGTCGTCTAGGGAAACTATTCCTCGACGCTTCTACATGCCCATAACTCAGGCAACCAAAGAACCCAACTTGGGGCCTGCACCGGAGAAGAAAAGGTGCAGGGAACCTGACCTCAGGCTAACACCATCTATAGAAAAGGTGCAGGGAGCCGGAAGTTGGGGAGCCCCCGCAAAAATTTGCCTGCTACAAGGCAGACGGCGCTGATGGCGGAAATTCCTTCTTCTGACATACCAAAAATCTGGCATGAGCAGAACCTGCTTCGGATTTTGACTAAAAGAGGAAGGAATACCATCTTCCTCCTGTCAAAACGGAGGACTGGCTTGAATTTGTGCCATCCTTGTCCATACCATATCACCTTGAGGATTCGGTGCCTCTGAAGCGTGCGGAGACCTTCCATTCCCATCCACGCCTCAAGCATCTTGCTTTGAGGCATTGGCACTAGAAAGAGGGACCGCGGATATGGAAGAAATATGGTTCTGAAGGGAACAAGAGAGTTCATGTGCAAGTGAAGTGATCCCCTATCCCATTTATACCCAGAAGTAAACCGGTGGCATTTAATTCACGCAGCGTCCCAAGGAACGCTACAGACAAAACGTCTCTGGCTCGATTTCCAACGTCGTCTGCAACCCTGAGGTTAAAGGAGTCTCGAGAAGGCGCACCTTGAATACTGGGACGCCAAAAAGTACCGCGTGATCAAAGACTACGGAAATACCTCTTAATTTGTGGGCCCAGTAAATTCGCGGCCCAGGCCCGTTCAGCATATGGGCCCAGGGACAGAACCAAGGCCTTGCATGGTCCTCGGACTCAAGCCTATGGGGAAACCAAGTACATAAAAGAAATTTTACAAGTTTTGGACAGAACCAAGGCCTTGCATGGTCCTCGGACTCAAGCCTGTGGAAACCAAGTACATAAAAGAAATTTTACAAGTTTTGGACAGAACCAAGGCCTTGCATGGTCCTCGGACTCAAGCCTGTGGGGAAACCAAGTACATAAAAGAAATTTTACAAGTTTTGGACAGAACCAAGGCCTTGCATGGTCCTCGGACTCAAGCCTGTGGGGAAACCAAGTACATAAAAGAAATTTTACAAGTTTTGGACAGAACCAAGGCCTTGCATGGTCCTCGGACTCAAGCCTGTGGGGAAACCAAGTACATAAAAGAAATTTTACCAGTTTTGGGCAGAACCAAGGCCTTGCATGGTCCTCGGACTCAAGCCTATGGGGAAACCGAGTACATAAAAGAAATTTTACAAGTTTTGGGCAGAACTAAGGCCTTGCATGGTCCTCAGACTCAAGCCTATGGGGAAACCGAGTACATAAAAGAAATTTTACAAGTTTTGGGCAGAACTAAGGCCTTGCATGGTCCTCAGACTCAAGCCTATGGGGAAACTAAGTACAAAAAAGAAAATCCACAAGTTTTGTACAAAACCAAGGCCTTGCATGGTCCTCGGACTCAAGCCTATGGGGTAACCAACTGCTCGGATGGGAAAGTCCCCGGCTCAAATACTGTAAAATGTTAAGGCCGATAAAGGTGTTATGATGATGGTGGGACACTCCACTATTCGGTAGCCTAAGGTGACTGTTCGTTTTGGCGGATGATATGTCTTTGAATGATTACTTCCTATACCGCATAGAGCATCCAGTTCTAATCCCAGCATTGTTTCGGGCAAGTATCGTTATTCACAGGTACGCATTGCTATGTCAAGCAACTCTGTTAAAGTTATGGTGACATCTTTTTATCAGCGAGTATTTTGGCCTTATTTGTCATCGATTCAAATGCTATATTATTGTGCCGAACAGCGTTTGCAAATTTAAAAAAGAAAGAAAGCATAGAGATAGAACATGCGAAATAAAATAACAACAATTTTTATTAATACGAAAAGTTATTACAACGTACAAAAGGGGGCTCAAACAAGCCTATACAAAATGTGAACTGCCTAAGTAACGATAACATCCGTAGTACAGATAAGTAAATAGTCAGGTGTCTTTTAAACTCGTCTTCAAAGTCTCTCCAATCTCTGCCTCAATACTGCTCATATTGCGATAAGAACCTTCTTTGGAAAAAGATGAAGGAGAAGGAAATAGTAAGGAAGAAATCAATGAAGAAGATGGAGGAGATGAATGAGGAAGATGGAGGACATGAGTAAAGAAGGAGGAGAAGAGGGAGAAGAGAAAGCACCAGAATGGATCTGGTGCTGGGAAGACTAAGAAAGGGAAGCGGAGAGGGCCACCAGTGAACGAAGAGAGGAAGAAGCAGAGACACTTAGTCCCTGCCACGTTCCTGACTCCTAACACACTGGAGCCATATTAGGTATGCTCGTAAGAGAGCGGTTGGTTACGATGATGGGAATTCTCGACTCAGTCACGCCGAAAGTTTGACGTGATGAGCCCCTGCTTCGGATTTTGGCTGAAAGGAAGGGGGGACAAATCTTAAGTCTCCGCCATCCTTGCCCCGACCGAGCCATTTCGAGCTTCGTTAAGACAGGGCGTTTCTGGGAAGGGAATGGTTTTTTCATCGCTTACTGCTATGGCGAGTGTATTTCAGGCTAAGGAATAACCGGAAAGTAAAAGTAAACTCCGGAGGGAATTTAAGGGTTTTCAAATCTTAAAGGGATTCATCTGTGGGAGAAACGATTCTTGTTCCTCCTCTTTATATAAGGGACGAAGAGGGGAATACTTAATGTGTTCAGATCCCCGAGGAAGTCTGCAGACGAGAATACACCCGCTCCGTTCCCCCACGCCATCAATAACCGTCGAATCTAGGAAGTCTCGTGAAGGGAAGATATTAAAGACGCGCTTCGGATAACCAAACGGCCTAAACGCATCATGAAGAAATTAAGAGGAGCACCTTGTAGACCGGTACACTTCTTGGGCAGGTGAAGAGTCGCCAGCGTCAGTCAAAAGCTGAATTAAGTGAGTCACAATAAGGGCCTGGTATTACCAAAACCCCCCATTCCAATCAGGATGTTGGACAGCAGGGTTTTGAGGGGCTATTGTGGGGCCCAATAATTTATGGGCCAGGCCCACTTGCTCGTGGGGAGTCTAAAGGCCCAAGCCGAAAAAAGTAATGGCTCGGAGATGCAGCCGAGCACAGTTTCGTCCTCGGCAGACCCAAAGCCCCATTGAGGGTAGGGGTAAAAAAATAATAAATGAATAAATATGGAAGGAGATCTAAAATATCTGGGGAGAATTATCCCTACACTACCCTTCCCAGATAAGGCTCTGCACCTAACAGAGCCGTATTCTTCAGCTTTATCAACCATCCCCCACAATTCTGGAATTAGACTGATGGGACAAATATCAGTCTAATAAAGGTTGGCCCTACACGTGGATGAAGGACAGCGGACGTAAGCTAGTATAAAAGAAAAAGTAAGTGAACCTAGAGGGGGGGACTCCATCCCACCTCCAAAAAAGGGAGAAGATCTGGGTGAGAACATCTCAACAACACCTGAGATTACAGAAAAAACCCATCGTCGGGTAACCGAGGTAAGACCCTAATGGTCCTCGGATCAAGTCCGAGGAGGCCCATCCCATAGGATGCGACGCCGTAGGGCTTAAATGTTCAAACACAAATCCTTTTTCTACACGAATTCCTCTAAAACCAAGACCGGGTATCGCCCCGTGACCAACGGCTAAGCTTTTCAAGCCCACTCTCTACAAATCATATTGTGAGGGATCTTTCATGCGCGAGCCCAACATCCTTATTGGGCCGCCAAAGAATTGTGTCCTTACAATAAAAATAGTGCTTTAAATTGCTAAAAGCAAATTTTTTAGATGCTTTACTGTGAATGCTGTTATTAATGACATAGCTATTAATCTTTAATTTTTTAAATATTTTGTAAGTATTGAAAATATAAAAAAAAAAGATGTGAATTTACCAAAATTTACCGTCAATAAAAAAGATATTGAATAAAATTATAATTTAAGATTATAACTAATTTTATAACTAAATTTTGTCATTTTAAAAATAACTTCACTACTATCATTACAAAAAATAAAATAAAATAAAAATAAATAAACACATGGTTGTGCTGTCTATCGCGCACTATTTTGACCAGTCTTGTCTCATTTTCGTATATATTTTCTTGGACCTCTTGTTTGGCATTTTCACGTCATGTCTCTGCCTCCACAGGACCACAGAAACATGAAATGAAAATGAGACAAGACTTAAACAGCACAACCATTAAAAAAAAAAAATGTTTGGCAAAACAAAAAAAAAAAACAACCATTAAAAAAAAGAAAAAGGAAAATCTAATTCAATTGATTAGCTTAGCTGGAGTACAAAGCCAAAATTGTGATTCACAAACATGAAAAGGTAAAACAAAACTGTGAAGACGTGACAACACAACCACGTCCACAGACCATAAGGGTTAGGGGCCAAAGCGGTAAAGCCACAATTTTTAGCACAAAAAAAAATTCTTACTCTGTATCAATCACATTTTTTACCTAAAAATGTGAAAGCTACGTTATGTTATTTGCTAAAAATTGATTATATAAATTTGAAGGTAATTTAATTTTTTATAATCATAATTATATAATTTTAATTCTTTATTGATTTACTTTCTTAGTACATTAAATTATATTAAAATATTATATTGTAAATGAAGATGATGACAAAATTGACTAACTTGAACTACGATTTTCAAGTATGAATTTTTGCAATGCCACTTTTCGATGGCAACAGTTTCTGTTTAATGCAAATGCCAACTACAGTGAGCTTGGTAGATGTCATGTAAAATACGTTCATTAAATTATCTAACTGATTATACAAACTACTCTGCATTTTTTAAGAACGTGACATTTTCTTATATATTCGCGACTCCCTTTTCTTGTGAGGTTGAAAAACGTTTCATATGCTTCAAGCAGCTGATGATTGGCAATCAAAGTTTTATTTGTTCTGCTGATTGATTATCTTCCGGAGTTATTTGCTAAGATACCAAATAGCAAACAGTTTGAGGTCATCTGTGTGTATTTCCATATTTATGAAAGCATGAAACGGTAATTCTTCTAGAAATGAGTTCACAAGAAGCTCATAAGACACAAAATTCAGCTATCTGATATAGCATATCCAAAGACCAGGCAATCCGATACAGCATACCCCAAGCATCTGAACATGCATTCTCTTACTAATATCTAGCTGTTGGTTCTACTAATATCCCAGAAATAGCTAGGTAAATCATTGGTCCAATGAATGCCAAATAGTGGGAACTTGGAGGCAGATCAACAGTGGAGGTGAACACATTTAACATATACAGAAAAATACACAAACATACCCTAAAAGTAAACATTCTAGAAATAACATGAAAATATTATCATCCAATCAACACAAACAAAAAATACAAATGACATCACAAATTAAGTAAAAAATGTATAATGGAGTACGAGACAATTAATGACACAAACATAGCTAATTTGAAAACCCAAGTCAGATAACAATTTATAACACGACATCTTCTACTTGAAAAATTGCAGCGAGGCAGATGTACCCTGCACAAACGGACAGAAACATTGTAACGAAATGCTAAAGAAATTTAACTGCAACTCAGCTGTCCCATGGTTTTTTCAATATAAATGATAGGTGCAATAACTTCAAGCTGGGGGCCAAGCTTCTCCTCAGCAGTCTTCTCAGCTTTAACCCTCAATTTTGTCAACTGCTTCTTCCTCTCATATGCAACCTGAGCTCTCTCCTTTCTCTTCCTCTCAAGCTCCTGGAGGAGCAAAGAGATTCACAAGCATTAGAAAGCACTCACACAACCATTAATTAGTCAAAGAAGAACAATCACTTAATAATGACTACATAAAATGCAGACAATGTTAACCCTGGCAAGTTCTTCATAGTCTAACTTTCAGACAAGTGAAACATATATCCAAATGGCAAAATAGACAATTACACGAATGCCAGCACAAATACAGCAAGAAGAGATTCAAATATTGCTTAATATTTCTAAACATCATCCAATAAGTTACTCAGCATCGACATTTAATTGGGGAATCAACAACCATTATAACATATCAACATGCAAGAATATGCCCATATGAAGGCAAATGGCAAAGCTATTTCAATATGGTTAAAGATATTGTTGAGAAAAAATGCAAATATTTAAAATAAGAATAGTCAAAAGAAATTGACTGAACCCAGAAAAACATAGTTCAAACTGGAGTTGGGTAATTGGTAATTTTGAACAAAAAAAGACTATTCACGAAGACTAAAACAACAGGAGAATTCCTCTTTTTTGATTAATCACAATTTACAAATTAAGAAACAAAGCACCTACAACAGTGCCACCATGAATTGGAAATGTAAAGCAACAGAACACATTAAAAACACAAAGCAAACACCTCTTTACAATGTCATCTCCCAGTACCATACACAATAAAATTAAATATTATGGAACATGACACAAAGAACAGTATAGTAATTGCTATGCTTTAAATGCAGATAAAATGCATTAAGAAACTATGCCACATACGTATGTATTATTAGCAGAACATCTGACAAGGCAAAAGAAATCTACAAAGTCGAAACAAAAAGACTGACTGACCTTAATAGTGTCATAGTGGTTCCATCCAACCTCAGATGAAAGCTTGCCCAACAAACAGTACTTATGTCCAGCCTGAAGCCTCAAAACCCTGTGTTTATTATATATATGTATTTTTATTTTTATTTTTAGAAAGCACAAGACAATTAATTAAAACATTTGAAAACTAAAGAAAAGAAAAAAAAAATGAAAAGAGAGAGAGAGAAAGAAACAGACTTGAGAGCATCAGGTATTACCACCCTCTTCATCTTATTATACGGAGGTGGGATCCCCTCGTAAACCTTAAAACGTGCAAGCGCGGCAGCTCCACGTTTAGTCTTGTGAGGAATCATTCTACAAATAATAATAATCAAAACTCATATTATATATGAAAGAAAGAAAGAGATTGAGTTGTGTTGATGCGATGCGATGCGTACCCACGAATAGTGCGCCATAGAATCTTAGCAGGAGCGCGGAAATGGATGGGACCATGAGAAGGCTTAGTGTTCATGCGCTTACGGAGGAATCTCATGTATTTCATTTTCTGGCGAACAAGTCCTCCTGAGATACAGATCTCTTCGGATCTAACCGCAACCACTTTATTACCCTTCAGCAGCTCTTTCGCTATGATCGATGCTACTCTACCAAGCATGTGATTCCTTGCATCGATGATAACTGACCCCGACACCATATTCGCCTTGACTAGTTTTTCTGAGGAGGCTGCTAGGTTTTGGACCTTCCACCCTTTCATACCAGCCGGCTGCTAGGGTTTTGGACTTTTCATCCTTTTATATAAACAGACGCTCTACAATACTTTCAATCAGCTACACAAATAAAAACAAGAAGGGTTTAATTTAATAAAGCAACCTCAAGGAAAATGGCCCAAGAATCTTACCATACAGATTGATCAATCAGAACCAGCTTTGCTGACAGAACTGAGTAGTCACCATCATGCTCTAGTCTATAAACTCTATACTTAAAGATTTTATTCAAAGGTCAACTTTGACTTTGTTGACAGGATTCAGTACCATTCTTCAGTAGTTTGTACTTAAAGTCTTTATTTATTTATTTTTCTTTCAAAAAATAAGTTTTTATTTAAACGTTAATTTTTGGTTATGTTAAATTATTTTATAATTTTTAAAAAAATGTTAACCTGATCAATTTTTAGTAATTTTTATTTAGATCTATTATTAATATTATATTTTTATTTATTAATAATTATTTGTTATTATGTAAAGTTTTTATAAAATATTTTATATTTTTAACATTATTTTAATATTATTTTTAAAATAACTAAACAAGTTAGTAAAACTCTTTTTATGTTAAAATAGTAAATAATTTTTTCGTTTTTCTATAAAAAAATATTTTAAAATAATTTATTAATATAGTCCTTCAGGTTATATTTCAGTAAACCCCGTACTTAAAAAGTCATGATAAACGCAATTAACTTTAGAATTGAAACACAAGTCAAGATGGCCGAGTGGTCTAAGGTGCCAGACTCAAGTTCTGGTCGAGGACGTGGGTTCTCAAATCCCACTTCTGACAAAAACAAACTTATTTATCAAAAAATAAAAAACTCTAGAATTGAAAGTTTGAATGTTTATCTTACCTAGTTAATTATGCGGCCCATATATCTGTCCTTAAAGTTGTTTTTTTCTTTTTTTTCACCTTCACATGTCTTGTTTTTTTTTGGTCCGTTTGGATACAACTTATTTTTGTTGAAACTGAAAACTGAAAATACTATAGTAAAATAATTTTTAAATTTATGAGAAATTACTGTTCACCTTGTTTTTTACTGTTCATAAGCCTAAAATCACTATTCATGGACAATGAACAGTGACACAGGCGCTGATCTAAAAAAAAAAAAAACCTGAAAATGCACGATTGCTGAAATTTAGACGCTGGACGTGGATCCAAACTCTACCTTAATGTCTTGTGACTTGTCACTTTGCTTCACCACTTTGTTTTGAATGACTACTCAATTTCAAACTTTGTGTGGGATTGGATTCACGTCCACGGCTGATTGAGTTTTCTACTGTAGCGCATTTTTTTGGGCACACATTTCAAGAGCAAAAGGTGACTGTTTCATTATTCGTAGCCATAATATTTAATTTTTCAACGCATTAATGGGTTTCGTGCACTATTTATAAAACCTATAAATCTCACTTTTCAACAACTTTTTCATTAAAACTAGATTTTACAGTATTATTTATACATTTAAAAATTATTTTTTTATAATATTTTCAATTTTTAACTTTCAATTTTAACAAAATAAGTTTTATCCAAACGAACTATAATATAATCGGAGGTAACTGGCTTCTTCGCGTTAGTGACCACCCTAGAAAAGAAAATTCATTATTAAATATAAATTTTAAAATTTTTATAACCTCCATTTCATGATTAATTGAAGCGTATTGTCCCATTAATTGAAATGACCATTGATTGAAATGAATGAATGAAGCACGATTTAAGGCACTACAACTATTAAAAAAAAAAAAAAGTTTGACTGACACGTGATAGATAGTTCTCTGGAGCTCTGGGCTAGTCTTGAATGTTGACCACCAGATCTTTTGCTCGGAGAAAATGGTTTTCTCACCGATTACTAATAAAAAAGCTCCTCACAAATAAAAAAAGCTTCTCAAATAAATTATAAATGTGCTTCTTGGGTTTCAGCAAAAAAGAAATGTACTTCTTGGATTTTCTCATCGATAACTAATAAATGTACTTTATCTATTTTTCGTTTTATGTTAAACTTTACAATTCACTTCTATTATTTAAAAAAAAAAAAAAACAATTTAGTCAAATTGAGATTCTCACTTGTGCTTGTCACTCAATGTCTATCTTATGCAGCCTAAACTTTTAGGCTCTCTTGGAAAAACCGAACCTTCTTTGAAAAGTCTCAATCTCTCTCTCTCTCTCTCTCTCTCTCTTAACACCAATTTCTCCCTCGTTCACCGTCAGTTTCTTTCTTTCCCTAATAAATTTTCTCAAAAGTAATGATAGAAGTAAAAACTAATCAGCTCTCTCATGGGGTCAAGAAATTCCACCAAGTCTACCTTGTATCCCTTTGTTACAGATGATTGAGTTCTTCTCTTATACAAACATAACTGAGTTCTTTCTCCATTTCTCGTGACAGATTTTACCATCAGTCTCTGCCACTATGAAATTGGGAAAAAAAATAATGATAAGTTTATGAAAAAAGTATTCGGCAAAAGAAAAAGTTTATGAAAAAGGTGAATTAAAAAGTGATAATTCACCGATCAAAATCATTAGAAAATGTAAGAGAGTAGAAGAACTTATTTTGAAAAATTAAAAAAGTGATTCAGCAAAAAAAAGAAAAATAAAAAAGTCGCACATCAATTAATAAATTATTATAAAAAATTTTCAAAAAATAAAAAAGAGAAATAAAAATTGAATTTTTTTGGGACAGATCTGTGATGTTGTTTCTAAAATTCCCATTGGCTCATCTCTTTGCTTGGAACGGGCAGACCAGATTGAAAGCCTCACTGAAATCCCATCACATTAATGCCCCCACTTGGACCACAGTACTGAGCTCGGCTTTGTTTCTATTGAAGTGTCGGTTTGAGCATAAGATCAATTCAACCGCTGAAGGCATCTATGGCCTGAATGGCTATCAGATTTGCTTATAGAAAAAAAGAGCAGCTTTATCTTAAACTTATAGACCTTAAGAGCAATTACATCAATCGGTGCAAAAGATTCCGTCTATTTTACACAAAAACCTACTTTTTCTATTTTACACTGTCACTTTTACAAAACATCCACATCAGTTTATCTATTATACACACTTTTTTATTAAAATAATATTTTCTCTCAATTTTTTTATTATTTCCCACCTAACCCTCCTTTTTCCTTTGAATACACCTCCTTCCTCTTCACACATTCCTTATCTCTATCTCCGCCTCTCTGTCTTCTCCTTCTTTTCTTTTCTTTTTGAGAATCTTTTTCCTTCCCCTTTCCGTCAACCCATCACAACCACCATCATCATCACTACCCAATCAGCGAACCACTCAAGATCAAACCAACCCAAGATCAGAAACCCACCCAACCCGAAACCCACTGATCAAACAACGAGAAATTAGTGAGTTAACTGGCGACGATTTGATCAGGCTTCGTGCAGCAGTGGTTTGATCTTGATCAGCGAGTTGATCGGCAGCAATGGTTTGATCTTGATCAAATAAGAAAAACAGAGAGTGAGGGGAGAGTGATCGGCGGCAATTTGATCAGGTGGCGTGTGGTTTGATGTTGATTGGCAACAGTGGTGTGATGTTGATAGGCGGCAAGAGATTGGTGGCGATTGGCAAACGTGGAAGCTAGAGAAATGAGATGAGAGAAAGAGAGAGCTGAGAGTCAGAGGGGATAGAGAGAAGAAGGGAGAGTGAGAGAGAAAAAAAATACTAAAATATGATATGCAAATGCTACAGTAGCCGTGCATAAATGCACGGTTACTATAGCAATTGTGCATAAATGCACAATTTTGCCCCAACTAATGTGGGTGTTTTTTGAGCCAAAATGTGTAAAAAGACTACCTTTTTCTATTTTGCACAAGTTTACACAACCTGATGTAATTGCTCTCAACAGAGTAATCTAGCAGTAGCTGCATTAGTGCATTAGCATTAGGAAATTCTAATTCTATTCTATTTTACCATTCCAAAAAGTCACTTTATCATTATACCATACCATTTTACAATACTTCCTACGTCCCAAAACTCTATTTTTATTAAAATATTATTTTTTTTAATCTTTCTTTATTATTTCTTTCCAATCGTCACTTTTTTTTCAGACTTAGCATGATTCCAACGGCTCCACCATCACCAATCACCACACCACCACCACCACACCACACCACCACCTCTACGGCTCCACCATCATCAATCACCACACCACCACCAAAATGCTTCAGCCTACCATTGATGAACGCAGAGGAACTCATGAACCCAGACACTGCCGATCAACCCCAATCACAACAGGGGGGAAAAAAAAAAAAAAAAACCAAATCAACCCTGATCAAAACCCAGACACCGCTGCCGCTAGATCAATGTTTCCTCCATCGTTGATCAACCCAGATCAACCACCAAAATCCCACCAGAACAAAAACCCAGACGATCAACCCCATCACAACAAGGAAAAAAAAAAATTCCATATCAACCCCGATCAAAACCCAGACACCGCCGCCACTGCCGCCGCCAGATCAATGTTTCCTCCATCATTGATCAACCCAGATCAACGTTTCCTCCACTGTGATGTGTGATGTTGATATTGGGAGGAGGATGATGTTTGGGTTTGAAGAGAGGAGAAAGCAAATGAGAAAGAGAGAAGGAAGAGAGAGAAGAGAACAAAAATAATGAGAGAGGAGAGAGAAATTTCGGAAGAAAAGCAGCTTAAAATATTATTATTATTTTTACAATACTGCTACGGTGCAATTCTAAATAGAATTGCACTGTTGCAGTATTGAAAAAAATTTGCAATACTTGCCTTTAGATGCAATACGTTTTGGAGTTTGAAATGTCAAATACACTTCACATATGACATTAGCATTCCCTAATGCTAATGCTCTTAATTAATGGGTACAGTTAACAGTGTATTGTAGCAATAGCTGCATTATTTTCTTACTTTTTTTTTTTCTTGGTTTCTCAGCCACATAGAAGCCGGTGAGAACAGTTAAGGCGGAAATACTATTTTCGTCTCTACATTTACTCTTCATTTCCACTTAGTCCCTACTTTTTAACTTTTTAATTTTATCGCATTTAGGGTCCGTTTGGATACAGCTGAAAACTGAAAACTGAAAAATACTGTAACAAAATAATTTTTAAATATGTGAATAGTACCGTAGGACCCATTTTTAATAAAAAAGTTGTTGAAAAGTGTAATTCGTGGGTTCATGAACAGTACACAGTATGCACTGTTCACGGAAAAAAGTCAAATATTGCTGCTGAAAAGTTGCTAAACAGTAACAAAATTGGCCAAAACGCATGGGGAAAAAAAAAAAAAAAAAGCAGGCTGAAAAGGTTGAAAACGCAAAACGTGCGTTTGGGAAACGCAAACGCGCTTCCCAAACGCACATTTAGGGTCCGTTTGGATACAGCTGAAAACTGAAAATTGAAACTGAAAACTGAAAAACACTGTAGCGAAATAATTTTTAAATGTGTGAATAGTGTCGTGGGACCCATTTTTAATGAAAAAGTTGCTAAAAAGTGAAATTTGTGGCTCCGTGAACAGTACACGATGTGCTGTGATTGGTCCAAAAAAAATTTAAAAAGTCAAAGTTTGCGGCTACTGTTCATTGAACAGTGCATGAACAGTAGCCGCAACACCCAAAACGCTCCAAAACGCGTGAAAAAAAAAAAAAAAAAACATTTTGGAAAAACGCAAACGCAGGATTGGGCAGAAAACGCCCAATCCAAACGCAACCTTAGGGTCTGTTTGGATAGAACTTATTTTGCTGAAACTTAAAACTGAAAATTGAAAACACTGTAGCAAAATAATTTTTAAATGTGTGAATAGTGCTATGGGACCCATTTTTAATGAAAAAGTTAATAAAAAGTGGAGTTTGTGGGTCCGTAAACAGTGCATATGTGCACTGTTCACTGCAGAAAGTCAACAATTGCGGTTACTGTTCATTGAACAGTAACCGCAATACTCCAAATGAAAACGCGTGAAAAAAAAAAAAAAAAACAGAAACGCAAAGTAGAAAACGTTGAATACAAACACACACTTAGTCTCTGAAATCAGAAACGCATCCTATTTTAGTCCCTATCGTAACCTCACTGACGAAAATTGTTTTACTGGCAAAAGGAGTATACAGTTGGCATGGCCATTAAAATAAAATAAAATAAAAATTATTTGACATTAAAAGGTGCCACATCAGCATTTAAATTTTAAAAATTAATTTATCAAATTTTAACTAAATAAAAAAACAGAATTAAATACAGAAAAATTACATAAAAAAAAAAAAGTTTATTTTGAAACAAAAAGAAAAAGAACACAAATCCAAAACACAAAATTAAAAACCAAAAATCACAAACCCAGAAAATAAGAACACAAAATTAAACTTCAGATCCACATTAATTAGACATGAACGCATTAGAATTCATGCCAACAGTCTTGACAAAAACCAGATAAAATTGATAAATTAAACATGAACACATTAAACATTTGAGCAAGAACACAAACCCGGAAAATTTAAAACCCAGAAAATTAACATCAGATCTATAATTCTTAATTCTTAGTACATGAATATTACCATTTACCATCTCAATGTTTTCCAAGACTCTTTTAACAATATCAATTAACCCGAATCTCTCGTACTAGCCATTCAAAACACAGTCATTCTCATTGATTGATTTTTTGGGGTTTCTTATTTTCAAGCAAAAAAGGTGGAAAACATGTAAGGAATGGCATCTGAACTTACAGCTTCCTATAAAGTAAAAATAATAATCAACCCCATGAAAAAAATAGAAACTTTATCAAATATGAAATAGCAAAAAGAAGAGCTTGAATGATGAGAAAGCAAATGAGAAACAATATAGGAATATGAGATGGAAAGGAAATGAACCAGCTCGACCCATTGACGAGAATCATCTGTCCACTCAAAAGCAGAGACTTCAAGGAGCTCTGATTTCAGAACCGAGTATACCATCAAAAATGTTAACTTTAGATCCACCATTGACACCCCCACAAAGAGCTTTCAAAGAGAGAGAGAGTGTGTCAAAGAAAGAGAAAGAAAGACTGAGGAAGAACAGACAAGAACAAAACCCAAAAACATCTAATGTGAGATGAGAAAATAAAAACCCACACTTCTTCAATAGCCAAAACCACTTTGAAACCCAGAACCCGACCACCACAGTTCTTAAATCACTCCCCATTTGGTTGATCTTGAACCCACATGTCGCCGCCAACCATGCTGTGACAGCAACCGATCTCAACATCTTTCTCTAACCCAGATCAAACCGACTCAGCCTCTCTCTTTCTAGCCCATATCAAACCCATCAAACCAAGATTCCAAGACCTTAGAGAGATAAACTTTGAGCTAAGAGAGAAAAAGTTTGAGCTGAAAGTGTGGCCGTGTGGTGTGAAAATAGAAAAAAAATTGATCAGCTTGTGATGTTTTGGTGTCATGTGAGGGGTTTTATTTTGGATTTATTTGCGTTTAATTTTGTGTTGATCTGGATTTTTTTTTTTTTTTTTGAGATAACTGACTGATGTTTTTGGGTTTTGAATTATCTGGGTTTATGTTCTTATTGTTCTTACTCAAGTTAAAGTTAGATCTCAATTCATATGATTTTTGGTTTTTATTTTTGTTTTTTTTCATTTTTTTTATTTAGTTAAAATTGATAAATTAATATTTTAATTTTTAAAAAATGACATGGCATTTTTAAAATGCTAAATAAAAATTTTTCTTATTATTTTAATGTTGATGTCAGCATTTAGTGTGCCACTTGTACACTCCGTTTGCCACGTAGATAATTTCTGTTAGTGAAATGACGGTAGGGACTAAAATAGAATCCATTTTTTATTTTAGGGACTAAATGCAGTAAAATTAAAAAATAGGGACTAAAGTGGAAATGAGGTGAAAATATAGGAACGAAAATGGTATTTTTGCCAACAGTTAATGAGTTAAATTACATCTTGGTAGTCACACTCAAATTGTCACAATCTAATTACAGGGAGAAAATGGGCTTTTGCCCCTACTGAGCAAAAAATTAGGCAATATGTTCCTGTTTCGAACCTATATAGGGACGTGTCTCTGTTTCGATACTCGATCACCATAAAATCGAGTTACTTAAGAAACTCGACTATTAGAAAGCCGAGTTTTGGGCAGGTTCTTGCCACGTTGGATCGCCATCATGGCTTTTGGACAATAAAATATTCTAGCTTTACTGTTCCTAACTCGGCAATTAGAAAATCGAGTTATTAGAGAAACTCGATCCTTATGAAATCGAGTTTACTCTAAAGTATTATTTGTCGTGATTGTTATTTGGCTACTCTAAAGTATACTCTTTCTCCCATACAGGGAATCCCACCTACAATGGGACCCACCCAACTAGATCTCGATAATAATGAAAAGATACCTCTTAACTTTAAGACGGAGTTAAACTAGACAGCCTCAACCTCCTTGTAAAACTACCTATGTGGTCAAGGAGGTGAGTTGAAAGTGAAACCCTCCTTGTAGCCCTTCTTGAAGAGTAAAATGTGCCATTGGAAGACGCAAAGGTTGAGAAATAAAATAGGACCCAATAAGTAATGTCCAGTAGAATTACGATAAAAATCTTGTCCAGCGATAAAAAAAAAAAAAAAAAAAAAAATCCATGAGTAAATTTTGTATGAAAATGCCCCTAGGTACGACTGGTCAAGAATTTTGACCTAAATCCAATATCGGCATTTTTGCGTGAAAATTTGTGGATAGCACATATAGATGTCGAAGAAACAAATGGAAAATTATTTAGAAAGAAAAGACAAAAAAAAAAAAAAAAAACTCGTATCAATTTTGTACGAAAATGCCCCTGGGTCAGACTGGTCAAGAAATCTCTCTATACTCAAGATTACATTATTAAGTATACATTAACCCATTACTATTGCACCGCTGGATGCAAGTTACTTTAATATCATCTCACTATATAACAAACATGATCTCACTAATACTTCATTAATGAACATGCATATTAATAAATTGATCTACCATCGTTGCACATATATTATTTGGATATGAACCACCACTGGACACATCTTTTGGAAATGAACTCCTATTGGACATATATTATTTGAATATAGACCATTACTGGACATACCTTATTATGTTGAACATGAACTATGAACCGTACCTAGATATGGACTATTGGACTCATCCTATTATTGGATATATGACACTTAATTAACCATTTTCTAATATTGGACATCAGTTAATAAATATAATAATAACATTTCAACTCATCATTTAATCAAAGCTATCTTGCTAAGCAAATTATTTATATATTTCAACCATTATCATGATTTTAAGACTTCACGCCTTATCTATTTTGTAGGCTTAAAATGCACCAGAAGTCATTAGTCTATGTTGCCCAATGTCGAGTTCCGGATTGGACTCCCCAAAACAAATCCGGGCCTAGTAAAGTCACACTCTCAGCAAAAGACACGTGGCTACACTCAAAAAACCGCCCTTGACAATCTGAAACCAATTTTTTTTCCCTACTACCCCTTCTTTTCTAAAATTTTGGAGCACCCTTCCACTTGGGGGCCTTAAACAATTGCCTAATGGGCCTAGTAGAAGAGCCGGCCCTGCCTTTCATTAATAAGTAATTTCTTTGATTTAGAAAAATAATAAATTAGTAATCACTTTGAAAGCATTTGAGTTCTAACATTATTACAAATCTACAACGTAGATTTTCAAGACAAGAGATACTGGTGCTACTTGCTTGCACCCAAAGCAACATAAGGATATATGGAATCATAGTTAGTAATGTATGGGATAGAACATATAGGATATAAATTAGATATGTCTGTGTTTCATTTGGTTTAAGATTGAAAGGGTAATTATTGAGTACTCTCGGAATACCATAAATACGTACTCTTCTTTTTCACATAACTATGGGTCCCACAATTCATGTGAGAGAGGGGAGTATGAATTTATGATATTCCTGGAATATTCAATAATTTTCCAGATTGAAAATATAATTTGTAAAAATATGGCATAAAAAACAGAAATAAAAATAAACCCATAAATGGATGTATACATGGGTGTATAATGAATTTGAATGAAAAATTAGGGAATAAAAGAGTGGTTATATATGTTAAGATATTTGTTTTATTATATTTCAATTTAGTAGCATGCTTATATGATCTTAATATAATAATTTTATAAGATACTATAAAAATTCAACTAGCTAAGTATTTAATATATATTTTCTCTAAAAAAAAAGTATTTAATATATTTAGCATATATTTTACTTCAAATTTAGTTTTTCTTAAGGAAAATATATAACAAGTGTTAGGATACTTTTTTTTTTTTACACCTAATTTTATTTGAGTACCACCTATTTATACTGCTAATAAGTTATTGGGTTTTTCCAAATATTTTTTGCTCTATTATTATATTAATCACAAATGTTTCATATCTCATTATCTAAAATTGGGTTATGATATAAAACATCACAAAAAAGCCCAATTCTCGTTGACAAATCAAAGTCCAGTTCTCGCTGACAATATTTAAAAACCCAAGGTTATTACTACTTGGCACTATTCTATCAAAAACCCAAGGTTATTAATACTTGACAAAATACTATATCATAATTATTTCACTTAAAAGTCCAATGATCAACAATGTTTTACGTTCTTAAACCTATTACTACAATATTACAAGCTTATGAAATCTCTCTTATAAAACCCATGGTAACCATTTATGTTACGTGACACTATTCATTTTTCTAAAACTCATGGCAAATATACATCAAGTCCATGGAGAATTATGAATTTGTGTTACTAATATAGAAACCCGTGGAAAGTTATGATTTATTTTAAACCCATAATATTTATTTATTTCAAACCTTATTATAAACCCATGGTAAGTATTTATGTTACGTAACACTATTCATTTTTCCAAAACCCATGGCAAACATATATCAAGCCCATGGAGAATTATGAATTTGTGTTACTAATATAAAGGCCCATAGAAAGTTATGATTATTTATTTTGGACCTATGACATCTATTTACTTCAACCATAATATAAACCCATGGAGTTTATATAAGAACTAATGGTCACTATTTATCTTACATCACAACATTCATAATATTTATTACCAAAACTCATGGCAATTATTCATCCTACATGACCATTATGATTATCTATAGAGAAACTATACAAGTTGTTATTTAAAGCCCATGAAAATTAATACCCAAAATCTGTCATAAATATTTCATAAAAGCTCATGAATTCATTTTATTTCTACTAACAACTAAAACCCATGAGGAGTAAAAAATCCATGGCAAAGTATGTCTTTGATGCCCATTTTGTAGGCTTAAGAATCTCATGAAGTAGGAAACAAGCCCAAGCAAAGAAAGGGCCATGTGGCCCAACTAAAAGTGCCGAAATGGAGAAGAGTTCCAGCCCAAAAAGTTCCCCCAACAAGAGGCTTGAAAGTGGGCAACCAGTCCTTGTTCATTCCTAACCAAAAAAAGCAACTAGATACTCATACAAGGGAACCAAGCCTTTGAGAATAGACTAAGGGCTGTCCCATCAATTTTATGCCACCCTCTGCTTGACGTGAACATTGCCCAAGGGTTGTTATATCAGTTAAAGTCAAAAGGATGAAAGGATTCCATCATCTTTCTCAAGACTGCACCTCCAGCGGAAGGGGAGCTGAAACCAAATTATCTAAATTTAATAAATTGATACTATAAATGTTAAAAACGATCAAGACATGATTCATGTACCAAGCCCATGAATCCTAAAGGGGAAAATTTGGGAACATGTGGTTTGGATGGCATAAAGGAATCTCTAGCGAAACCCTCTAGAGTAGACTAAAGCTTGACACCTGGCTTGGGGGTTATTGAATCTTACTTCTTAGGGGACCAAATCTCAGTTTGCAACATTAGGATTCACTCTTGATACACAATAATTAAGCTCAGCCCTAAAAATCTTGGCACTTAATGCAAAAATTTCTAAAATCCCATCATTACCCAAAGAAGCAAGACAACCCCTCAAAGTGGATTTTCCTACTTCTGATAAAAAAAACTCAGGGAAGTTAAACCTTGATTTCGTCACCCTTGATGAGTCATGCATTTTTGGATTCTTGTCAATCAATGCTTCTCTAAAGCTCCATTATAAAAACATAAACACCTCAATCCACTGGAGGAAAAAGCCTCTCTAAAATTTTCTGTCATTGACTACACTCTGCAGAAATTCAATCCCTATTTGCTTTCTTTAAGCTTCCCCTAGCTCTTTTGAGCTCACTCACAACCTTTCTCAGCCTATAGTCACCATAACACCAACATTCACCACCTTGCTTACACCTTTCTACTCCATAAACGTCCTATAACTGACCAGGACAGCCACTCCCTCTGAAACCCTTGGTTTGTTTACTACTTTGCTCGTGGTTTAGCTTTTCTCAAGCTCACCACTCATCATCTTCAGCCTACACTCATTTAATCTCAGATATTCTTCCCATCCCTCTACACAACCACAACTCAAAAATGTCCTCCAATTAGACACAAATAGCCCATTACTCATAAAAAACTTCAATCTCAATGTTAATCTCATCTCACTAACTCAAAATAGCCCACATACGCCTCATTCATGCCTTATGATTATACACTTATCAAAATCTTAGTTTAATACTTGCTGCACTGAGCTGGGGATCTTTCTCTCCCTTCATTCCATCCTATTTTTCCTCTTTTATTTGTAACTATGGAGCCTTTAATCATTGCTTATTATTATGATGAAGAATATAATGTATTTGTAACAATTGAATTTTTCCCTCACAATTGATGTAATGATGGCTGAAAGTATTATAAATTCCTTTGATCAAAACACATAAGGACCCCCAGGAGTGAACATTTTCCTAAATTTATTTAATCATTGACTGTTGGACTCTAAGTATAATTTCACCCATACCACTGAGAAAATACCGTGCTGCTAGAGGACTGATTTGAACTATGACGCTGTTAAAAGATTAATAATATAACAAACTAACAAGACTAACATGTTTATTGGGCTTTATTGTTGTCTTCTTGTTAGGGTGCAGTCTTTATTTCTTGCTTGGGCGGACTTACACCACACCGATAGCCTTTGGGCTTTATTTCAAGGGCCCATCGTCGAGTTTTGGCTTGGCTACCCCATATTCTATTTGGGAACATTAAAAATTTCCCCCTCAACAACAAGTAAATAAAGAAAATGATATTTAATGTGCTTTTTCATGACTTAGTCAAAAAAAAAAAAAAATTATTGTCTCATGTTATTATAATTTCAAATTATTTAATTTTTTGTTAATTTAAATCCAATATATAAATTTTATATGGCAATAAGATCTAATAATTCAAATTTTAAGAAAAACATAATAGATGAAAATATTTTAAGATTATAATAAAACATGAAAATGTTGATGTTTTAATATAAATAATAAAATGTGGAACTTAAAATATTAATGGCCTTTTTATGTGATGAGATGAGATAAACATATTGGGGAGATTTTAATTAAGTAATTAATATAACATAACTAATAGGGACACCATTTAATTAACTCAAGCTTAAGACTATGAGTTTGGGTTTAATTATGTTCTATTAATCACTAATTCTTATCATTATTATTCCATTTTGGACTTTTATTTACATATATATACCCAACACTAAACTAACCGTCCAAAGCCTTAAATCTCAACTAGCATTTTCTAATGTTAAGTTCAAATCCTCCATCTCTCAGTATAACTATCAAATATCCACACACACAAACACAAAGCTGTCCAACATTCCCTCTCTTTAGTCTTTACCTAATTAATCTCTTCCTCTTTAAATCTCGGCTACCCTTTAAAATCCATAATCAAAAAACAAATGCATCGACCCTAGACCAACATTGGGTGGTCCTGAGGATCACAACCCACGATTAAGAAATACTACTTAGTATAATTGCCTGTCACATGAGCCTAATGAGCACAACTTTAACCAAATCTCCAAAGGTCACAGATTCACCAACAAAATATTATTAAGGAAACCCCATGGAAATTTCTGAGAGACACAACCAGATGAAAAGCTACCCAACTAACTTTAAGAACCTGTTTTAAATTTTAATACCAAAAAGCTAATCTTTGTTTAGATTATTATTTAACAAGTTAATCACTAAAGTAATTATTCTAATAAAAGAATGCTTAACCTTAATGATACATGTCTACCTCCTTTTCATCAATGTTCACATCAATCATACATGTCTACTATCTTTTCATCAATGTCGGCCCAAGTGCATGCTTTGCTATAATGCCACTCTTCCTTTTCTAGCCTGTTATGGTTAGGAAATGCCTATAATGTGGTGGCCCTAGACAACTCTAGCAAGTAATCCTTCATTCTTAGCCTGAATCTATGGTTTTCATTTAAAGGTACAAAAGGTTTGGGCCTTCTTATGTTGTTTTTTAAGATTTCATCCCACGAGTGTCGATGCTTGTTTAGTGGTTAGCATGTGTTCTCTCCCACTGAATCTTTTGGGTTTTCTCTCAAATCAAATTCCATTTCCAACTGTAATACCTCATCTTTCCAACATCTTTTTGAAAAATTGATACTTGATAATTATCTCTTAGGTGGGTCAATCCAACCAACGGTAATGATTTAGTTAGTAGAGCAACTAGCTATAGTCATACTATAAACACTATTTATATGGGTGTGCACTCTATGGTTGAAAACCCACTTGATTTCTAACATACAGATGAGATGGTGATTTAGCATGTCTAGTCAATTATACATGCATGCTTAGAGCGATCTATATATATATTTGAAGCTTGGGATTGCAATTTCTCATTCACTAAAGTACACTGCCCCTAAGATAATCATCGCACCTAATCCATGGATTCAAATTTCAATCCTACTCCTTCAAATGCACATCCCGAGAGTATGGATTTTCTTTCAAGTGCATGGTGCAACTTTGCTGTAGAAGCCCTTCATCCAGAGCTAGAAGACCGATCGTCAATCATGATCCTTGATAACTCTATCAATAAGCAGTTCGAGAGCAACACCAAAGTTCCTTTCATGGTAAGTTGAATTGCTATTAATTATTGTTAAAATAATGGTTAGATGATTAAATTTACAATTTTTAACAACTTAATGTATTGATTATTAATTCAAAAAGATTATAAAAAGAAGTTTTGGTAATGAAACCTATGTTTTATATTCACTTCTTGGATCACGAAAAAGTGAAATCAAGATTTTATTTTATTTATAACTTGCGCAGAAGATGGACAAAAGTGTTAAGATGGATGATGCAGATTTCAAGTCTCAACCACCTTGGAAATCCAATGATGTGGAGGTAACAACATCTGCATCCTAATCAAATACTATACATCCATATACACATTCAAAAATGAAAATATTTTGATATTCTTTTTACCTTTCTCCAGTCATGGATATGGATGCAGCAAGCAATGCACCCGGAATTAAACTACCACAGCTATTTCCAAAAGAAATGGGTATGTTCTTTTAGATATAGAAATAATACTAGCTTTGCTACCAAGATACAGTTTTTTCCCTTATCCTAGCCCTACTAATGTTATAATTTTTTGGAATTGCATGTGATTTTGGAAAATAAAAGAATCGTTAATTCATAATGCCTTCTTTTTTTACGTTTAGAAAAATATTGAAGCTAGTACTAGTTTTACTATAAAATACTGCCTGAAACCCTTTACAATCAATCTGGTTTTTTTCTCTTTCAATTCTGTCATGAATTTCTTTTTGATTAACATGATAATGAATGTGCATGATTACTGTCACTTTTTTTTAATCCAAATTTAATTGATGTCACTTTAAGATAATATATAAATGTCTAAGTTACTTTATTATGATCATTAACATATAAGTCTATAAAACTTATATATATATAGCAAAATTGGTATTATCCCTGACATAAGTTTATGTATATATTTATTCTTTGGTATTAATTTTTCTACCAAGATATAAATAATAGTAAGAGAAAACTTTTGGCGCAGATGCCATGGAAGATTACTCCATTCAAGAATATTATCTCAATCAAGAAATGGTTGAAAGAAATAAAACAAAGGCGAAAAGAAGAAGGGAGGCTACAAAGAGCTGAAGTGCATGCGGCAATATCAGTGGCAGGCGTTGCAGCTGCACTGGCTGCCATTGCTGCTGAAAACTCTAAAAAGGACGAGTACTCAAGCACCGCCAAGGAGGCTGCTGTAGCCTCTGCTGCTGCTTTGGTTGCAGCCCAGTGCGCAAAAGTCGCAGAAGCAATGGGAGCAAAGAGGGAGCAGTTGAGCAATGTAATAGGCTCAGCCATGAGTGGTACAAATGCAAGTGACATCTTAACACTTACAGCTGCAGCTGCAACATGTAAAACCATCCTTCTCTGTAGTATTATAGGATTGATAGTTGCTTCTTACGCAACATTTATATACACAACTTTTATCAAAACAACTGATATCATTAACAAGTTATTAGTTTTGATATAAGCTTACAATTGACAACATTTTATTATTTATTACTTTTTTTTTTTTGATAAGTTTATTATCTACTATCGATGACTTATCAGCACAACAATTATGAAAAATATTTATGAAAAAAATTGTATACATAGACTTATTGTTTTAAGTAAGGCATGATTAGGCTTAACTTTAGATATAAGCCACCTATATATGATTTTCATAATCATGCTATTTTCATTTTTAATTCTTTGTATGGGTAAGAAATTTTTAAAGGGCTTAATTGAAAAGAAATTAAAAGGTGTAACATTTAATTTAGTGCTTTTTTTTTTTTCAATCATTTGCAAACTATCTCTGATTGATTACTTTTGGTTCCGTATTTAACTTGTTGCAGCACTAAAAGGTGCATCTACACTTAAAGCAAGATCAGGATGCAAAAACAGATTAAATGGGAGTGCGCCTATTCTGCCCATTGAGGACAATAATGATTTGGACTTCAATTTCGAGAAGCATAGAACAATCCTGGCAAAGGGTACCGAGCTCAGTGTCGAAACACCAGATGGTACTTACATCTAAAGTCATCATTCTTGCAAATAACAGCAAATTAACATGATTCATAATGTACCAAGTACTTTCTTTTTTCAACCTCCATGTTATTTTTGTTACTTCTCAAATTTACTTTTTCCATTTAAATTATATGTGAACAGGGAATTACACTGTGAGAACAGTGTCAGTCACACTGAACAACGAGGCCAAGGTTTGACTCATAATTTTTTAGCTAATTGAGTTTATAACTCAAAACACAGAAAGTGCCCATTGAAAGTAGTGCAAACTTTACAACTAGTTTACCTATGGATCCATAATTAAATTAGTTTTAAAGTTTTAGCTACTTTTAATTAATAGGGACCTAACTAAGTATAAAGTTAGTCACGTTAATATACCATACAACCCAATATAATTTTTTTTTTTTTAAAAAAAAAAAAAAACTACACTAACCACCCTCAAGATTTGTAAAACAAAATATTAAAAAACAGAAAAATAAAAAACCTCACATCTTATTTTAAAAAACAACTTTTAATTCTTATTTCAACTTTTCAGGTTATGCTTAAGATAAGGAAGCTCAATCTGTTGAGAAGTAAGAAGGAAAGTAAGTCATTCTTTTACTTTCCTATATTTTATGGTACTTAGTTAATTTCAAAGATTATTAGCTATATAGATTGCATTAAATGGAATTGTTTATAGGTATCGTGCTGGACCTGCACGCTGAGCTGTATAAAGATTCAGAAACCGAAGACAGCAATACATGTTATCTCATCGTTTTGACAACAAGTAGGGGGACATTCAAGCTAGACATGGCGGATGATTATCAGCGTTACAAGACATGGGCCACCACCATCAATCATATGCTCATGCTCTCTACTTCATTCACTAAATATGAGCTTCAATATTACAAAACCTGATTAACGTTACTCTACATTTCTCTTGTGGTACCTTGTGTACTTCGATATTTGTGTAATTATTATAAATTATAACACAAAAACTCTTGTTTATTTCATATATATATTTGGTTTTTTTTTCCACCTTACTAGCTAGGATAATATTTTATTTTGTCACTTAAAAACATCTCTCAGAAAGAAAAATTGTTACTTAAAACATATATTATAGGTCATCATTTCAAGATTTACAACACAAGAAAACACCTACATCTTGAAGGTGGAAAACGATTCATGCTCGTAACAAAAATGGATGACAAAAAATAAGCCTTCATTTGTTGATGGAAGGATACCTCGACAAATAATCAAAAGGTTTGGAGCCCCATAAGTTAAAAGTTGTTAGCTTTCAGGGATACAGCTACTTTTCTATGAGAAACAAAAGCTAAAGAGAAGTTGGCTTCGTTATAGATTATTTAATATGCTCTACAAAAGAAATTGCACGTATTATACAACTAAGGACAAACTTAACTGCGACAAATTCAGTACCATTACTAGAAAACCTAGGCATTATTTGATTGAGTCAATGAAGAATACTTAAATTAAAGCTAGTATTTGTTACACGCATTATTACACGCCCGTATTTTAAACCGAAATCGTGGGTTGAAAACATGATTGTGTAACAGTTTTAATCATTATGTTAAACCAGGTCACAACATGCTTTGTTTATCCAACACCAAACAAAAGATACATAGTACGTGAAACATAGACTTACATGACTGATGACTCGCATCACATAGGCTTAAACTTAAAAGCATATTGAATAAACTTATTCAGTGCCATGAAACACACTCTAGCTTGCCCCATAAAAATTTAATAGGCTTCTAAGGATACGAACTTGCAGTTCTAGTTTTTTTATATGCTCCATAGTCTTCAAGAACAAAGTGTCAACATCAACCTCCTCCTCGCACCCTGGAATAATACTGCGCAAAGAACCAAGATTTCTTTTTCTTTGTGCCAAAATTCTAGCAAGCTTCAACTTCTTCCTAGATACTGAACGAGGAGGCATCTTTACCATTTGGAATTTTCTTTTACCTAGTATGCAACAAGCAAAACTCTTACCATGAATTGAAGATTCTTGAATGCCACAATAGAGATTTTATAGATGAGTTTCTCCCACTACAGACAATGTTACAACTTTGCGATCACAAAAAAATATGGAAAAGATAGATCAGCGGTTATTAATATCTTTTTCTGTGGTGTCACTAGGAGACGGTTGCTATCTACACATGATTTAACACTGCACTGTTACCCTCAGAAAAATACTACTCCTATGTAATTAAAAAATTTAGAGAACGACAATGACAAAGGAAGGAGCATGAAAATGTTTGTACAGTACGTACTACTAGGCCCTGCTTTAAAGAGCTTAGGGGGAACACGTAACTTTTTGTCCTTTTTTGTTTCTAAACCATTTTGTCAGTTTCAAAGTTTGATGGCAATTAGGCAAACAAGATGGGACTGATCCAAATAAAAAAAGTAGTCGGTAGTAATTGCAAAATTTCCCCACCAACTCTTCCCATGCCCCCCTTCTCCACGCAAAAAAAGTAGTCGGTAGTTTCACTTGTCATTTGGTACTATTTTCAGTTATTTTATTATTTTATATTAATTTTTTATTAGTTAAATTTCACAATAAATTATCTTTACCAGACCTTTTATAATGCCCATTAATATTTTCTTTTTATTAAAATTAAAAATGAATTGAATTGTTTAGGAATAATTTGAATTCAATTTAGAAAAAGTTTGTTTATTTAGTAAATGAGCCAAGTTGGACTATAATTTTAGACCTGACTATTAAACAAATTAAACTAAAATATAATAATGTGTTTGTGAATAAAATTATAAGTATAAAATTCAATTTAAATATATAAAATATTATTTTATGTTTATATATTGTTATATTAGTCGCTTTAATTAATTCCTTACTAATATTAGCAAACTAAGTATCTGTTTAGGAACCGCTTATTTTGTTAAAACTGAAAACTTTTTATTGAAAGTATTATCAATAAAGGTAAAAGTTAGCTGAAATAGTACAGTGAGACACATGAATAATACTAAAAAGTACAATAATACTCATGAATAATAATAAAAAAATTAAATAATAAAATAATTTAATTTTTCCATCTGCATCCAAATGCCCAAAGTCTTTTGGTTTCAAAAGTATTCATTTATGCAAGACAAGCACACAAAACATGCAAATTATTATTCAGCCGACCCTCTTGGTTACGTGGAAACTTAATACCGCCCTTGGCCGACTTCTTTTATATATATATATATATATATATATATCCAAATTTAAGTAAGTAAGGTTATATCAATTAATATTTTATTATTAAATGTAAATTTTAATAATTTTATTGTTAGATTTTTTTTTTCTTACAAATTTTCAAAATAATAAAAAATTAATAACTTTGTCATCTATCACATATTTAAATTTAATATTTATATTTGTTGTTTAAAATTATGCATAAATAATGAGTTTCTAGATCGAATAATAAATAATATTCAATTCACAAAAAATTTGACATATATGTTAAGAATATAAAGAATATGTAATTCAACAATGTGATTTTTATATTGTTATTTCAATAAAATATTATGGAATGATATAACATTGCTTAAAGTTATATCATATTTTATTCTCAAAAAAAAAAGAAAAGTTATATCATATTTAACTTGATCCTAATACACACACCCACACATCGTGTCTTACATCATGTGTGTATTATTCAATTAGGCTTTGAAGAGAGTTCATGTGGCAATAGTTGCTTAGAGAAGATAAGGTTCTCTTGCCCTGTGCTATTGTGAGAGGGAGTTCTTTAAGTGTATTTGGGCTTAGGGTTTGTTAGAGTACTCTTGTGTCATGTTTGTAATCTCTCTATTTTCTTAGTAAAATTTTTTCCTTGATGTCATGCATGGATGTAATTCCAAAGCCAAACCACATATATCTTTTTTATTTCCTATGTGATTGTTTCTTCTTATTTCTATATCTATTTCATGTAAATACTAAATCCACTATATTTGGATAACATACATAACAAATTAATAAGTATCAAAATTTTTGCCATAGCAATAAGTTGGTATCAGAGCCGTGGGTTCTTTGTTTAGATTTGAGGGGACCGGATGTTTTAGTTTTGCTTTGGGTTCATTATTGAAGCATTTGATTGTTACAATAACCGCAAGATCTATTTGGTTGTCTAGTTATCTGTTGCAATTTTCAAAATGACGATAAATGTTTCATTGGCAACAAAATTTTAGATAGAAAATATTAATGGGAAAATTGATTTCAATTTGTGGCATATTAAGATGTGTGCTTTTTTAGTACAACAAGGATTGTTGAAAGCACTGAAGGGGGAGGATGTTTTGCCAGCAACACTATCAGATGAAAAAAAAAAAAAAAAACTCTTGCAACGGGCACATAGAAGAACACCACAACAAAATCGGGTTTCAAAATTTATGAAAAAAATTCTTTGGGAAACGGCTCGTTGGGATCGACAAGCTAGCAAGTTGTTCATATCACAGAAGAATTACATTAAGAAGAAAGTACTTGAATGCTCTAGTATGTAGTGATCTAAGCCAATGAATACTCCATTAGCGGCACATTTAAATCTTCCGGCGGCTTTGTCACCACAATTTGAGATGGAAAAGGAGCACATGTATGTTTTGTTCTTATGCTATTGCAGTTGGTAGAATGGTGTAGAGGAAAAGGATATCTCTATAGGTTGTCTTCATCTTACCTTGTTGTGCCATCAATCGAAAGGCGACGTTACAACCAATCTTTGTCCATTATAGAGGCAAAGTTTGTTGTAGCAACGATAGAGGCAATGAATGAAATTGTTTGATTAAAGAATTTGGTTGGAGATCTTGGTTTGAAGCAAGATCATACTGTTGTGTTTTGTGATGTCTAGAGCACCATATATTTTACTAGAAATCATATAAATCATGAGAGAATCAAACACAATGATGTAAAATATCACTCTATATGGGAGACTATATCTCAAGACACCATCATAATAGTCAGAAAGGATGCTACAGGAGACCATGGATAATCCAAGAGATATGATAACTAAGTCAATTCCTTTGAACAAGTTGATTATTTGCAATTAATGATTTCACTTATTGGCTTTGATGAAGGCATTGAAAGAGTTCCGAGGCTTAACTAATATGAGATTATCGTACATCTTAGATGTGATGATCATTTTATACATATATACACTTAAATTATCTGTTTTTATTTTGTAAAATATATATATATATATATATATATATACCAATACAAGATAAGGTGGAGATTTGTTATATCGTTGGGTTGAATTAATTCTGTGCAAGGAACTAATATTAGCCGACTAATTCTTGTTATAGTTCAATTTTTCGTAGGGAAAGCACACGTGTAGAACTAGCTCAATATTATTCAGCCAACTCTCTTTGCTCTAATGCAGAAGACCTTATACCACCCTTAGCCGACTTCTTGATATGTATGTGTGGCTTTGTTCAATTGGCTTTCGAAGAGAGTTAAGCTAGCCATGATAGTCTACTAATCAGCAACCAAGGGTTCAAAGCGAACTCCACCACTTTCCAATAAAAGAACAAAACACAATAATAACCTAAATTATTCATTAATAAAGATTCATGATTTGATCTAATTACATTAATTTTACCAATTAAAATGTCCATGCCGGTTCTGGATATGCATGAACTGCTTTATGTAACATCTTCTGTAGCACTATCACTTTTTGATGTTAAAGGGTCCTACAATGTTCAGCTCTGTTTGGTTTTAGGGTAGAAAACTTCAAGAGAACAAGATGCAAAGGTAATGGGGAGCTCATAGTAAAGATTCTCCCCATGAGCTTGAGTATAAATTTCAAATTAAAGCAGTGGTCCACGTCCAACTGTACAGGTTGGTAGGCATGTCTTTAATTCTTGTCTCCTAATCTTGTTGCTTCTTCTGCAATGTCATCTCATTTCCATTTTCTATAAAGAAGACTAGGAAAGTCTTGATTCAGATAAAAACCAATAAAGCTTCTTTGTTCACTTGTGACCTACCCCCCTATCTACTATTGCTAGGCATTCTTAGAGAGGCTGAATCCTGACAACTAAAGTCTCTTTCTACTGCTGTCTGTACAGTGTATGTGATGTAAATGAATTGACTACTTTTCATGATCCATACAAATCCAAACCTCTCTAGTAGCTGGCACCTTGAATACCCTTTGATTTCATGGTCCTTGCAATATCTTTTCCTCTCTTTACGTATGGGTCTTTGACTCTTTTCTGAACTGCCAAAAGAACTTGGCTTGGCTTTGGCTTTCAGGGTACTGTAGCTGTTTTAAGACATGGCCATTTGAGCTGTATAGATAAAGCTATATCTGAGTCCGTAGTCATGGGCAAAGTGTGGCTGAACTAATTGCCCATAGACATAGTTGTGGGAATTTAAAAGACATTGCTGGTGAGTCAGTCAAGTTGGCCAACTGGCAATAGCGCAACAGCAAGTGCTTGGTTTCATTCAAGGATTAACTTCTGGAAGTGCAAGTGCCGGTGTTTTAACAAAGCAGTTCATGGATGCGGAGTTGCGGACAACACAAACAGAAGTCAAAATACGTATAATCTTTATGATAATGGATAATTTTTTTTTTTTTTTTTTGAACATGATAATGGATAATTTACTATTAGTATTAAACTACTCAAATAAAAATTAGCTTGAAAATGAAGAGAATGCAAGTCCCATTTTTTTTCTATAATCAAAACTAGTCTCATTAATGACATAAGCAACAATCTTTTCAACAAAGTTTCTTTTCTAACGACCGAACTGTCAAGCATTTTTAATTCAAACAATGATATGGTGATAAGCTTGAAGTTGTCCCATTAATGACATAAGCAACAATCTTTTTAACAAAGTTTCTTTCCTAAGCAACAATCTTTTTAACAAAGTTTCTTTTCTAACTACCAAATTATCAAGAATTTTTTATTCAAACAGATATATGGTGTTATGCTTGAAGTTTTCCAAGGAATTCCTACGCATTTCACTGCTTAAAGTAGCTCTATCTTTAAAAATTATTAGAGCAGTATCAAGAATGATAATTAGAGTAGTGAGATTGAAGCAAACTGTTATATATATATATATATATATAGAGAGAGAGAGAGAGAGAGAGAGAGAGAGTTTTGTATGTATGTATTCAATATATAAGTAGAATGCTAAATTATACGCAAACCTAGTCAATGAGTGATATATAAGAAATATGAGTGTTGTACAAGTAAAAATAATGAGTTTTTTTTTTTTTTTTTTTGAGAAAGAAATAATAATGAGTTGAGGCATTAGGACCTACAGTTAAATAAAATAATATTTTAACATGCTCCCTTGAACTTAAGACTATAGTCTATGGATTTATTAACAATAGTACGAAAACAATCTTGCGGATGAGACTTGTTATCAACCAATTAATAAGAGGAAGTAACATAACAAAGATGGAGCATGCCAACACAAAATGGCAAACGATCTCAATATATTTGGGGTGCTTGTAAAATATGTCCTTATAAACAATTGAGAATGGCACTCCAATTGTCATAATAAATAGTAGAGGTAGTATATGTGTTGAGGTGCAAGTGTGAAACAAGCTCCTGTAGCAAGCAACGTAACTAGAGAAGCTTAGAGTTTGTGTCAATAAGAGCATAGTAGTTAATGCTAGAGCAAACTACAACATACTTGAATGCTCGAAAATGTATGAAAACACAAGAGCTTGTTTAGACCTCCAATTAAAATATTACGGCTAGATGTTTTTACTCTAACTTATCTAAGTGCGGAATAAGAGTAAATGAAGTGCAATAAACCGAAAAAAAAAAATACTCTAGTGCATAAGCATGAACAACAAGCATTAAAAGTAAAACACAAGAGTAAGGGGAAGAGAGAATGCAAACACAAGATAACACGTTGATGTGTTATCGAAGAGAAAATCGAAAAACTCGGCGAAAAACCTCTCCGTTGCCCTTCAAGCGGTAATCGATCCACTAGACAATCAGTTGGGATACATGGGTTAGCAAGAGACCCTCCAAGCCTAATCTACCCGATGTACCAAAGCCCTCCAAGCTCCTACTCCAACAAGGCTTCTCGGAACCGTGTCTTGTCTAACTTTCCGGATCCCGCAATACGCCTGATTGCATCCGCCAAGCCTCACTAGCTTCTTTTGGCAATTCCCCAAAACTTCCCAAACTCTAAAACACTCTCTACACTCTGAAAAGATGTGAGTTGTGTTTGGGTACAAATCTCCTCTCAAGATATGACAATGGGAGAGGGATGGAGAAGAGGTTACAATGATTTCTCACTAAGGATGAGTAGCTCTCTCTCAAAAAGATGGGTGTTTGTGTTATAGAAAACCTATCTAGGATTTTTCTCTCTGAATTGGTCTCACTACATCATGTGAGTAATGAAAGTATATATAATATGGGTGAAGGGTAAGAAAATCACTCTAAAAAATCCTCTAGGCAGAATATTTCGCGACTACCTCGCGGGAAGACCTTACCTGCGAGACATTTGCGAAAACGACAGCCTAGCACGACTCTTCAGCTTCCAATCATGTGCTCCTCACGTGGCTCTTTCGCAGGTTAGCTTCTCGCGAGCTTCTCGCAAAATCCACAGATTCTTCATTTAAGCTTGATTCTTCACCAACTTAATACTAAATCCAATACAATAAAATCCCACAAAATACGATAAACAAAATTAAAGCAATTACAACACTTTTTGTCATGGAATAAAGCCAACATAAAATATAGCTGTAAATCACAACTTTACAATACTTAATAAAATAATCGGCTAGAAGAAAATAGTAGACGATTGTAGATCCCCAATTAGTAGGATCCCTTATCCAATCTACATTGGAGAAAACTCGCAAATCATCTAATGAAGATAGGAATGAGAAAAGAAAACCATGAAAACGTTTATCATTCACATATAAAGGATCCGAAAGACAACTGTAGACGACTAAATTTCTAAGCTCAGGAGGCCTCCTAATTGATTTGAGGACCCCATAGTCTTTCTCCAATTGCTTGGTCTTACAACAGAAGTAGAGGTTCGGAACAAACAACAACCTAAGAAAGGGCTTATAGGTCTGCAAAGAGTAACATGTCATCTAGAAGAGACTATTGCACTAGACCTTGGATGAAGTTCTAGGCCGGCAAAGGGTAGCATATTGTTCATGGCTACTATGCCACCAACCCTTGAAATCAATAAGAGACATTAATAGTTACCCTGAAACCAATCCGTCTGAATTGGCAAACACTGTCAGAATTGCCAAAGTAGACCAAAAGGCCATAAATCCACAAAACTAACACCACAGATAGGTCGGGAATTTTCCCTTTCTACAACAACGACATAGGCAATATCCAACCATGTAACGATGAGATAGATCAAAATCCCTACAAACTGATGATAGAGAGTAACATTTTGTAGTTCACCATCTATTGCATTCAGTTTAATATTGGCTTCTAGCGGACAGTTTGGTGTCTTATTACACTACTAAATAAGGCCAACACTAGACATAAGATCATAGCCATAGGTGTACTCAACTTGGGAGAGGAAGAATCCTCAGAGCTAGATGATATTTCAAGGCTATGGAAATAAAAATAGCTAAAGGTGCCTGTATCCCTCAATTCAAATTTTCAAGGCTAAGGAAATAGCTAAAGGTGCCCGTATCCGTCAATTCAAATTTCCAAACGAGGAAAGTTTGTAACATATGAATACCTTGTCTATCATTTCTGGTAAGGGAAATAATGATACCATTCTCAATGTGGCGGATGAACATTAAGGCAAAGTCATATAAGAGGTAAACCAGGTAATGGTTCTACTAAATTTAGCAAACCCAGCTCAAGATTTACATAAAAGAGCACATCCTTAACATCCTTCTGAAAAAACGTTCCAACAAAGAAAAACTGCAACAGCATGGTTTGAAGGTAAATCCCAATTGGGTTATGGTGATTTTTTTATTATTGCAACTGAAGTCAAATTAAGCATAGTTTCATCATGTATCAATTGGGTTGTTGCGCAAATTAATTGGGGTTTCGAAAGTTTCGAACCAGTGACAAATATAATAGAAATATACTTTGCCTCATCCCTAGAATATAGGATTTGAACCTGCATTACCAAAAGTCAATGATAGGCCATTTAACTAGAAGCAAAAGCAAGGATCAAGATTCTTCCTTTTTATTTTTTCTTACAATGGTTGGGGAAAGGGAGATTCAACTGATTATGGGATTACCCTTACAATACTTTAGTAACCATATACATTATGTTGTAAAATCAGAAAAAGATATATATCCATAAGCTACTACAAAGCATTAATCATCTTAATATTTCAGATAGAAAAAATTGAGGGTTGTCCATCAAAGCATTCCTGTATATTTTAGATCAAAAAATTGAGTGTTGTCCATCAAAAGTATTCCTGTTAAATGTACCACCGACATAAGTTTGAACAATATATCTCCATAAGAAGCAAGCAAAAAAAAAAATTCAAATTGCTAAGGGCTAGGCGACATAGATTGGTTGCATAGAAGACAAATGTCACTGGCCTGCCAAAACATATACAACAACCGATGATTGAAGATTGCGGTCCACTTTGAAATGAGAATGGAAAAACCTTTTAATCTGCCATTAAAAAAAAAGATTCAGCCAGAAACAAAAACCAAAACAAAACTAAAAATGACTAGTGCTAAAAGTGACACAAGAAAATAAAACATAAATAAATAGTCTTAGCATGTACCTCTCTATAAGAATGCAAGATTAGAAAATCCCTCAATAATCTTTCTTCTGAATCAAACAACACAACATGACTAGGTTTTGACCAATTTTTTGCAAATTCTGTTGCAAAACTGACAGGGTCCATCATGAAAAGATCTGACTCATCTAGGACTCCTTTCTCTTCACTGCTGAACAAACATTAAAGAGTAAGAATTATAAACCATCTGCATTTAGAGATTGCATGGGGGAAAAAATAAGTATTTTAGCCAAACTGTCAAACCTTGGTGAGCAGTCGAGAAAACGCATGGGTAAGTTGCGATGCAAAGTGGAGTAGTAAGGTGTTGCGTGGCATTGCATTAGGAAAAGGATGCTTTCAACTTTCTCATTTCTAGCTTCTTTGGATAGATAGATCATTACATCTTCAGTTCCTCTCTGTTTAGCATGCGTGCAGTTATGTATCAACCAAAACAAAAAATAATTCCATTCTAAAAGCTTTGGCAGATTATTTTTTCCCCTCCGATACTAGTTAACAAAATTTATACACACACACACACAATCATAAGGCAGAAATAATTTCTAACAATTAAAGGGAAGGGGGCAAGAGCAAAAGGTAACCAGCTTTGTTTCATTGGCAAGGAAAATGATGTACCTGATGAATCAAACTCATATACAATGCCATTGGTATGTTTGTAGCAAGCAAGAAGAAGATGAAAAATTGTATTTTTGACGGACATCTGGTATGAATGTTCAAAGATCCTTTCTTTTCAGCATTTGGAGAATCAGATGCATTCATCTTAGCTAATGCATATCCAGAGAACATCAAAGCTATTGGAAGCACAGGCAGGACAAACCTGTAAAGAACCAAAGGCTCAAAATATGCATATTCACACCAGTATATGTGCAAAACAAATAAATTCTCAGACAAGGGTACCTGAACTCTTTGTGACCCAGTACACTGTAAAGTCCTAAAACCCATGCAATAAGGCCAGACAACTTCCATTGTTTGGATTGTATGATGCCAGCTACGGAAAATGGTAAGAATGTGAAGAGCATGACCGTAAATCCCTGAGTGAAGTACCAGTGCCACTTGTGAGTGCCATAATAATCTCCTCCAGAGGACAGAAAATTGAACTTTAGAAAATTAAGAGGTACTAAGACCCACGAGCCATACATCAAACGATCCAATAAACATGTTAGTCCAAGAACCAGCACCCTGATACATTAGTCAAACTGTAAGGGAACATTATACAAATCATCCACAAACACACCAAAGGAGGGGGGTGTGGATATTTTCATCTGTGTTGCGAGGAGGCTTACAATATAAATCCATCGTATTATGCTTAAATCTCTTCAAAAAGTCAAAAATATTTTCAGATATAAAAACGATTGTGTAATATTTTCCAATAAACATCCATACATCCATCCTCTGCCTCCTCAATGTCAGGTTTTAGATTTGATACACCAAAGTTTAGTATGCACAGGTACAGGTTGCACGCATAGCACATCTTATAAGGCATTTCACAATAATATTACTTGCATTATCAGCTTCATCATGTGCATAACATAATTTATTTAAAAATAGATTTTACATGTTTGTGTGCATGTACAATGAGCAAATTGCTATGAAGTGGCACTTCATTTGTTTCTCCCTAATCAAATATAAATTTCTAAAATTTTCTTTTCTTTGTACTGGAAAAAGGTGGCCTATCAACAGAATACCTTTTTCTCATCTACATTAAATATTGGAATAAAACTCTCTCTAGCACTTCGGATATCAACTTAAAGTTTAACAATGTTTACTAACCAATTGATCATTGCAAATCAAGGAAGGAAAAAGAAAATTTTTACTAGAGATAATTAGAGTCCTTTTCTAAAAGCATGAACAGAAAAAGACAAAAAAAATAGCTAGATGAATTCATGAATTTGAAGGCACAAAAGAAATGATAAAATTGTGATAACAAACACAAAAGCTGTATTAATACCTACCCAATGGGAGCCACCTCAAGAAAAATGAATCTTAGTCTATCACGAGTCACAAACAGCTCAAGTAGGCCAACATACACCCATATAATAGCGCTCGTTGGTCGAATAGAAAAAGCCAATGCTGCTATTGCCAGACCCCACTTCCTTGAAACCAATGGAATTTTAGTGGAAGAATCTCTAATACAGGGCCAGTGGTATAGGCCAATAAGTGTAAGAACAGTCTCCAAATTATTTGACAACGTGCGAGGGAAACAAAATATCATAAACCAATTTGTCAATTGTGCAAAGAGCTGCAATAAAGTTAAGTATGCCATGTATCACAAATGCCTTAATAAGTAACAACAGTGCTATTTTATCTATAGTAAAGATGAAATGGTAGTTCCCATCTTGAAATGAAGTTAGGATATCTATTGATAATATTCTAAACTATTGAGGTTGTGGGTTCACCACCCACTAGATTCATGTGCAAAATTACCAATCCCACCCCTCCAAAAAATAAAAATTAAATAAACTGTAAAGAGTATGAATAAGAAGGATACAGCCCATTTTGCAACACAATCACCAAAGAGGACATCTGACAGCTTGTACAAATACAAATCACCAACTGAGGAACATATGGACTGCAGCAGCCGTGGAGCCCTCGTCTATGAAGAAAAGAATATAGGAAGTAACTATCTTTGAAAGATAACAAACACAACGCCAAGATTTAATGCATTTATGGAAGCACTGTAAGCAAAAGAAACCAGAAACTAATGTTTCTAAAGAAATGAATGTGAATTATTTTCTGGAAACATGTGTCCACAACAAATTTTTTAGTAACATTCATTGGAACTAAAAAGAATATTACTAAATATTCTGCAACAATCCAATGCATCTGAGACCCAAAAAGAATTCCATACATCTTCAAAATTTTGCATAAGTTGTAATTGCTTATATGGCACTAATATATGTATAGGAGGAAGTGACAGGTATTCAAATCCTACAAACTCCACAAGAGAACCTAGACCAATGAGGTTATGGAAATATTATGATTTTAATTTCTCACTTTTATCTAAACAATTTCCAATAAAATTACTTACAAAATGCATCACTTAGACCCTAATATATAGCTTATTCTAACAACTTCCAAACATGGTTAGAAGTCTAGAATGCATATTGAAGCAAAATTTTTCTTTTTGATCAATTAAAATTTCTATTCAATCAAGTGGAGAGTTCAAAGTTTAAACCACACAGGCGGAAAAAGCTGCAAGCAGAGTTTCTAAAACACCACATCAGTACCTAACTAATGTGCACCAAAAACAGAGAAGGGGATCCTCTAATGCTACAAAACATATCTTGAATAGAGCTTTTAACCCTCTTTTAAGATGATGTCCTACACCTCACATCCATCATCACTGCCCTCAGCATTTTAACATGATTTTTGGTTCCCATTATGAATCCCTGATTTCAAATCTATCCAACTAGGGTAGATGGTTGCTTCTCAGGCCAACTTGCTTAATTACTGCATAAAACGTCCTCCCTTGAACTTGTTAATTGCCCAACTCAGCTCATCAACCCAGCTTCAAAATTTGTTGGTAAACAGATATTTTCTCAACACTTCCTTATTATCTTCGTAAAAGATCATTCAAAATATAGGTGATCTTGTGACTCCATCTGACTCTAAAAAATGTGCATAGGATGTCTCCACTATATCCCCATGCTGCTAGCCTTTCCCATGTTATAAGTCTGCTCTTCACAGCCAGCCAGAAAATAAATGTGTGCTTAGGGATATTGAAGCAAACTTTGTTTGAGTGAAAACTACACTAACAATGAAGAAGTAACTTTCTAACTAAAATAAAATATCTGTAATATGCATATCCCAAAAGCCCTCCATGTTTAGAAATAATTGTTGTATTTTTTCATACATTGAACATATTAAATCCTTTTAAGTTTTTAGAAGTTATTATGACACATGATTGAGTCTAGGCAGTAATTATGCAACTAAGAATGCTTCCAAATACAGATTACACTGATAAATGGTTGATTTCCTTTGTGTGTACTTTGCCTTCAACTATAGCTCCATTATTAAGTAAATTTCTATATTTTCAAATAGCCTCAAGCCAATCAGAAACAGTTTTTCCTATAAATGCAAGCCTTAGGAGGTGGCATAAATATGAAATAGCAGCAAAGACCCTTGTCCACCTCAAAAAAAAAAAAAAAAAATCCTCACACTTCCTGTTCGTGCCACACCAATTGAGTCCTCAGATATTAACTGCTAACCGACAATCATAATCGTACTTTGATCTAATTTCACCACTCATATAATTTTTTTTTAAAAGAACTGGTTTTCTCAACCAAATGCCCTTGCCTAGCTGAAGTTGTGCTAAATATAATTAAAAAACCCATGAAACTTTTTCAGTCATTTTAGCTAATATTAAAATCATAATCCTAACTAGTCTAGAAATACCATATGAGATACCCTTTAAAAAATGTATCACAATTTTCATTTTTAGAGGGAAAAGAAAAAGATATGATTACCATGAACCATGGTGTATCCAGACCCAATATAGAAAGAACTTTATAGAGTACAGCAAACAGCACTGGATGCAAATAGCTACGAATCCCCTTCTTCCACTCCCATGTCAAATGCCCATACCTTCCATTTTCACCAACCAAAACAAACACAAACCCATTATTACTAAGCTAATTTTGAAGCATATTCCACTCCTTCTCAAAGCAAAATAAACACACAAAGAAATAAAGATGGAAATTGAAGTTACCCGAAAGCAATGCGGTGAGCAACTTCAAGGGCTTGCCAGTGTTCATCTGGGTTGAAATATGTCTGCACCAACAAGGCATTGACCACCCGGAACGCCAAGCAGAGTGCAAAGACTCTCTTTGTTGAAGAAAATATAAAGGATTTTGAAAGTTTTGGTTTTTGGGTTGTGGGTTGATTGGGTGTTGGAATGGTTGGATTCTTGTGTCTCTGCCTCATTGTTTCTAACAGTCACTTATACAAATATTATTCACCATATCATTTATCCCTGAAAAAATTTGCAAGGCACAAAAACAAGAAAAATGAAAAGAGCATATTATTCGACAGACACATATGCACTTTATTCTTCATTCAGATTCAGCAAAACCCTACTAGTACTAGAACTATGTACCTAATCAAAATGTGACAAATCCAAATAAAGTTTATAGCTTTATGTAAAAATATAAAAAATATAAAAAAAATTCAATATATGGGTATTATAGAACTAAACTTGTATTCCTCACCGGAGTACTAGTCACCATTTCAGTCCAGTGGGTGGAAATGGAATTCAAAGCTTGGGGATTTCAGAGTGGGTTTGAATTTTGGGATTTGAGGATTTTGAGTTAAAGAAGAAAGAATAGGAAAAAAAATGGTGTTAATTTGAACTGGGCACCACGCAAAGGCGGCTCCGGCCACTTTTTTCCAGACTATCCGACCGGGTCTCCGCCGGGTTGGACTTGGATGTGGTGGTTCTTTGATCGGTATGACCAAGGCTTTAGAGATTTTGTGAAATTTGGGTATTAAATGAGGAAGAATTGGGTGCGGTAAGGTGTATTCCTTTATTTGTGAAAGGCTAATGTGGCTTCTTGGTATTGGAATGTGTAAAGAAAGGAGTTTGCACCAGTTGTTTTTGTTTTTTTGTTTTTTTGTTTTTCTTAATATCACCCAAAAATTAACCCCAGAAAAAAAAAAAAAAATATATATATATATATATATTTCCTATTTTAACCGACCAAATTTCTAACTATGATTGTGTTTGAATACCGCTTATTTGCTGAAAACTGAAAACTTATTGCTAAAAACATTATAACAAAATAATTTTTAAATATGTGAATAGTATTACGGGACTCAAATTTACCTAGAAATCTGTGTTTTGCTGACTTTTGTGTGTCCATAAACAATACCTATGAGATTCGCTAAAAGAAACGCAGACGCATGAATTGGGCAAAATGCCTAATCCAAACGCACAGTACATCCTCCCAATTTCATTGAAATTATATATTTTATTTAGAAAAGTACTAAGTTCATAATATTTTCACAAAATATAATATATGGTAAAATGTTATTGGTTCTAATTTAAAGATACCACTTAAATTACTTTTTTATCTACTAATAACAAATAGGAGTGGCAAAATTGAACATGACTTGCTAACCCGACATGACACAACACAAAATTAGCAAGTTATGAGTTGAGGTTTAATGGGTTTGTGTCATATTCGGGTTGATATGATTGACCTGTTTAATCAACGGGTTAGGTTAGTGTTCAACCCATGGAACCCGTTTGACCTGTCTAACCTTTAATTAAATGATATTTTACCAATATGCCCTTCAAACTCTAGGTATATAAACTTATTAGTTGTTATGGTTTATTTTTTGTTCACATATTGTAATTGATTCTTTGTGATATTGAGATTTTGAATGATTATTTGTGATACAGTTGCTCGTTAGTTCTGAATTTTATATTAAAAATATTTATTTGTTTGTTTTTTCATCAAAATTTTTTTTTTTTTCATTTTGATAAAATTTGATAAACAGGTCAACATCACTAACCCGTTTAATAAATGAGTTGTTTTAGGGTTGAGAAATCTTGACACGTTTAATAAACATGTCGGGTTAGTGTTAACCCATATAGCCGGATATTTATGAGTTAAAATGACACGAACCTGACACGCGAACATGAATTGCCACCTCTAATAACAACTCATAATTAACAACCTGCAATTTATGATTTGTTATATAAGTGTTGTAAAAACATTATAAACATAGCATTTTTTTTCTCCCCAAAATCTTTTTGCCATGTATTCTTCAAATTTTTGTCTCCCAAAATCTTCTCCACCCCATCACTTGGAAGAATTGAAATTCTATTCTTCCTCGAATTCAAGTATAGTGTCAATTGTCCCATGCTGCTCATTAAGTTTAAAGAGTTAGTATTACATGTATGATGTATCTAATATATGTATCCAATTTCACCCTCTTACATGAGGGCAGTGGATACATATATCTTATACGTAATAAGTTTAAGGAGAAGTAGATGAAGGATGATACTCCTCCTTACCTTTCCAAGTCATAAAACTAATCGCCTGTCAAAGGTTATAAAATGCGATTGATCATGGTTGAAAGCAATAATCACATAAAAGTCCCCTAAGCTGCTTATTTCTTCCGTGTAGTAAAGGAGGTTTACTCACGACCTCTATGGACTTTAAGCCGATAAAAACCATCTCCTACTGCTAAAATAAAGGGTGAAGTATGAACTGAGAGTTCTTACTGGTTTCTCCAAAAAAGAAAAGAAAAGAAAAAGTATGAATTGAGAGTGGGTGCCCTTTTGAGTTTTGAATAATAGGCTTCTCTTGATTGTGGACCTACCATGTCCCATGCTATTGGGCTTGGAACTCACTATTCCTCAAATTGGGGACCCAACATTTTGTCCCACAAAGATTAAAAAAAAAAAACCTATACTTTGCATTTTTTTTTTCAATGTATAATTCTACTTTGGATTTTGCACAACAAGAAAAATAAACAAAATAAGTTCATTCAAATGCACATTAAGGATTAGGAGATTTTAATATATATATACACTATTTTTAAGTAATAGATGTTATAAATTTAATCATCTGTAAAATTAAAGTGATTTTCACAAAAAGTGGGACTAAAGAACAATGTAATGTAATACTAACTAATAATGTAGCATAATATATTTCCAGCAAGAAAAAAGAGAAGCATATTATATTCTAATGCCTTAAATTAGTATGACTAAATCAAGACCTCCAGTTATTAACTGACAACTTGACACATCAAGGCTCCGATAGTATATGTGGTATTACATTTACCGTCACTTAGCATGGAATTGATGAGTACACACCAAAGCCTCCTTTTTAATTCAACAAAAAATAATAATAATAATAATAAAATAACAATTTGGAAATTCAATAATCCCCACTAAAATATATAAAAATCGATTTCTATTTTTCATGGCCACTTTGAGACTTGTTGGTATTGTTTTCTTCTATATTTTGAAACGTAAATGCACAATACCTTTTGGAAGTGAAACAAGTAACAAACAACGGTTATAACTTGAAACCATCTTCTACATGCTGGATATGGATTCTTTTGTTCTCATAAAAGGAATTAACAACAAACAACATGTCTTGGATTCTTTTGTTCTCATAAAAGGAATTAACATGTCTTGTCTGTCTTAGGCTTGGAATAGTACTAAAAAACTAAATGGAACCGATTAGACACACGTTTTTTTTTTTTTTTTTTTTTTTTTTTAAAGATAACAACAAATTGTAAAACTGTTAACGAGATAAAATCACAAATAAGCAATAATTGCATTTATGAACTCCCAAATGAAGTGTAAAACTGTTAACAATACCAGTTTGACGTTATTACAACAAGAATGAAGGCAACATTAGTAGGCAAAAGATGCATGGTTGGATGTTAATTACAATTTTCTGGAAACTAACGCGGTTCTAAGGCTATATTGTTGCTAATTATATTCATCAAGAAACAGGATGGTGGAATATTTTCTCTCTATAAAAATTATTGGTGCTAATTTTTTTTTTTTGGCCAATATTAGTGCTAAGTTTGATAAACCTCCACTGTTGTCATCTTTTCTTGGTACATTACTTGTTGTCTCTCTCGGTAAATCAGTCAGGAATAAATTGAATCCAATCAAATGGATGAAAGAATTGTGCCAAAAGAAGTCTGCATTAGTCTACCACCTGCTGTGAATTCAGATGGGGCTTGGACGAATATGACTGCACCTCTCACCGAGTTTTCATTGCCACTGCTTCAAACACAGATGGTTGCTATTTTCACCACTACCCAAATCTCTCATTTGGTTTTCAGGAACTTTGGACTACCAAAGTTTGTCTCTGAAATGATAGTATGTCTTTTAATCCTTGAGATTAATTATTTCTTATTCTGATTTATGATACATACTTCTTTGTTTGCATGGCCAACCTTGTAAAAGCATAATTTTGTCATAGACTCATAGTGATGTAAGCATTCAGAAAACATATTTGGGGTGGATTCTAATGGAACATTAATTCTACGTTTACACTTTACTTGCAATGTAAATTTACATTGTAGACATACAAAAAGCGGCAAATATTGAATATATTTGCAAAATGTGTACAATATTTACCATTATTTGCAAATCTATATAATATTTACCACTTTTTATGCAATTATGATGTAAGTTTACATTGCAAATACAACGTAAATTAACAAAGGTCATGTAGAATAATAGAGTGCAATATTTAATTACCATGGAACAACCACCCTTCCCTCCTCCCCCTAAAAAAATGTTAAGAAGAAAGAGGAAGAAAAGAAAAGATAAGGCCTCAAAGTCGTGTTATCTTTCGATTAATGTCTCTCCTACTCAGTTTTGTCAAGAATTTGAAGTAGAAGCTCGACTTGTTGTAGGACTAGCTGTGGTCTCCCTATAATCTAGTGGTACGTGTTAAAATGATAATTTTATGGCAGTATCTATGAGGCTACATTGATATTACAATTGAAAATCTTGGAAACACTTTGTGGATTAGTATTGGCTGTGACGTAGTCTGTCATATTGCTGTGATTCTTTGTTTTCTTCCAAGATTTTATGCTTTAGTTATTATGAAATATGGAATAATTAACCAACTTGTTCAAATTATTAAATATATAATCTAGTTCTTTGGTTTCAAAAGCCATACTAAAAATCTGTGATTTTATGTATGAACCAGGCTGGCATATTCTTCGGTTCTCAAATACTAGGACGCATAAAAAACTATGGAGAATTCATGTTCCCCCTTGTAAGTCAAGACCTGCTTGGTACAATATCTTTGTTAGGCTACACACTCTTTCTATTTCTAAGTGGAGTGAAAATGGATATGAGCATTATATTTAGAACAGGAAGAAGGGCCATGTATATTGGTGCTTGTTCCCTAATATTGCCTTTAATAGTTGGTATGACTGCGCAAAAGCTCCTCGGTGATCACTGGGGACTAGGTGGCAAAGAAAGACTGCAACTTATCCTTGCAACCGCAACACATTCTTTGACACCATTTCCAGTCATTTCTTGCCTCCTAAGTGAACTCAAAATCTTAAATTCTGAAATTGGTAGACTTGGGCTATCTGCAGCAGTTGTGAGTGACTTGTTCAGTACCTTTCTCACCAGTATTTTCAGATTGGCTAAAGTGGCATATGATCAATCAACTAAAGAGGCTTTCATGGATTTTGGGATTATTATAGTCTTTCTCCTCCTTGTTGTGTTTGTTGCTCGGCCTGCTATGTATTGGATGATCAGACAAACCCCTGAAGGCAGGCCTGTGAGGGACACCTATATCTATACCATCATTTTTGCAGTGTTGTGTTCAGGTTTGCTGTCTAATTGGTTTAACCAATTGATTGTGTTTGGGCCTTTTATTTTCGGTTTGGCTGTACCAGATGGACCACCATTGGGATCTACTCTAGTCAATAAGTTCGATTGCATGGTGTCTGGTGTGCTTTTGCCGGTCTTTGTAACCACAAGTATGATGAAGGTGAATCTGTCAAACATCAATTTCCACAGCAATGTAGCAATTTGCCATGCAATCGTTTTGGTTATTGTTATCATCGCCAAGTTTGGAGGCTGTTGGGTGCTTTCATATGTCACCAAAATACCTAAGAATGATGCCATCACACTATCTCTCATCATGAGTTGCAAAGGCGTTGTTGAAATGGCCGACTATAGCTTCGCTAGAGGCAATAATGTACGTTAATATACTTTCCATGACATAAAAATCATTTGTTTCATTTTCAATGTTCTACTTTATTCTCCATCAATTGCATCTACCACACCCCCCCCCTTTATTTATTTTTTTTCTAATAAAGCAACCAAAGTTTTAAATTCTAATCACCATACTCAATTTAGATAACCTTTTTTTTTTTTTAATTCAACGCAGAACTTAAACATGGAGATCTTTAGTATTGGAATGCTTGCTGTTTTAGTCACTGCAAGCATTGTGCCAATTATGATAAGACGCTTGTACGATCCATCGAGGAAATATGCAGGCTACCAGAGAAGAAATGTAATTGATCTTAAACCAAATGCAGAGCTCCGAATACTTGCCTGCATCCACAGACCAGACCACATTACTGCCACTGTTGACCTACTTGAGACAATACATCCAACAAGGGAAAAACCCCTTGCTGTTCATGCTCTTCACCTGGTTGAGCTAATTGGTAGAGCCTCCCCAATCTTCATTTCACACCAAATGCAAAAGAAAACACTTACTAACCGCTCCTACTCCCAAGATGTCATTCTTGCGTTCACCCACTTCCAGAGAAACAATCATGAAGCTGTACTCGTCAATGCCTTTACGGCCATCTCCCCACCCAAGCTAATGCACGAGGACATCTGCACGCTTGCACTGGACAAACTCACTGCTCTTATAGTACTCCCATTCCATCGGAAATACGCCATTGATGGTTCTGTTGAATTTGACGACCCCACCTTAAGGACCCTAAATTCTAGTGTCATTGAGATAGCACCTTGCTCTGTGGCAATCCTTGTTAACCGTGGCCATATGAGACGCTTAAATTCAACACCTGCTGTGGTGGGGTCATATAGTGTTGCTATGATCTTCGTGGGAGGCAATGACGATAGAGAGGCACTTTCTATAGCTAAACGCATGGTGATGGACTCTGGCATTCGCCTGACTGTGGTACATTTGATTCCTGAGGGTGAAGAAGGCATTACTGATTGGGAAAAAATGCTGGATTCAGAGGCATTGAAGGAACTCAAGCACAAAAGTAGTACTAGTGATGGTGAAGGTTATGTAGTTTATGTAGAGGAGAGAATGAATGGTGGTCCTCAGACAGCAACAAAATTGAGAGAACTAATAGATGACTTTGACCTTTTCATAGTTGGGAGAAGATACAATGTGGAGAGCCCTCTAACAATTGGTCTTGATGAATGGAGTGAATTCCCAGAGCTTGGGGTTATGGGAGACCTGCTTGCCTCTACAGATTTCAATGCCAGATGTTCAGTCTTGGTGGTGCAACAACAACAAATGACATAGTATAGCAGACTGACAGAAGGTGAAAAGTGTTAACCATTTACAGCCTATGTAGTTCCAAATTTCAATGTAGGTAGTTCACCTCTTTTTCTTTTTCCTTTTTTTTCTTTTTTTTCTCTCCCTTAAATTCACACTTTTTCCCCATTAAATTCACATTCTTGGTTGCACTGGTGTATGATATTTCTCCTCTCTCTACATTTGGCAACTAGATTTACTTGATTTTAGACAACAAAGCCAGAAGTTCAATGTGTATGTTCCTTCAAGAGTAAGAGAAATCTCATTACATTTGGCAACTAGATAAATTTTATTTAAGACAACAAAGCTAGAAGTTCACTGTGTACGCTCCCTTAAGAGAGCAAGAGAAACTACTTGGTTGCAAATGTCCAACTCAACAGCGGCAGAGTTAGAAATTTTGAAATTTTTTTTCAAAGGGACCAAGTTTAATTGATCAATCATTTTTAAATCCACAAACTAATAAACGTATATTCTTTCCACAAAATAATAATAATAATAATAATTAATACACATATACATAGTTTATACTTTAAACGTGTCTTTAACATAATTTATTCTTAGGGACCCCAAAAAAAATTGATTTTTTCTATATATATAAATATATATATATATATATATATATATATTGTTGCTAAACCTCAATGGCATTAAGTTAAAAGGGAAAACAATGATTTATTCTATATATTATTTTCTCAAATATATGAAAATTTCATCAAATTAGTTTTTTATAATTAATACAAATATTTTCTTTCATTAAGTTATGTATACTTTTCCATTAAATTATGTTAATCACAATTAATATTCTGGTTTTTCAGAAGAACAATTAATATTCTTTAAATAAATTTTTTTATAGATTTGATAGGATTTGAAACTATAGTGTCAACCTTATAATAATTACTCGTCATCATTAATTAAGCCAAAAAATGAATTGGTCTCTTTTTTGTTTAGCTTGGATTTGAACCCAAGTGTTTTATTTGACGATAAGAAACTTTACTCATTAATCAAATTGGAATCGACATTCTTTAAACATTTTTATTAGGTTTTTAAAAAATATAAAAATAGCTGTGAAAAAAAATAAAAGTGCACAAATAAATAAGTTTTAGATAAATCAAATAGTAAATGTTACTTTATATGTCTTGATGTATTCATGTACCTAATCTATAATAACAATAATCTATATAATATATATATATATATATATCTAAAAGTTGAAGATTGGCATTTATTTTTGCTATATCAGCGTAGCATCTCGGTCCACTTCGTTTCATTTCAGTCTACTTCAGTCTATTTCAGTCCATGTGATTGACTTCGATCTAGTTTGGTCCACCTTAGTTCATTTTGGTGTCCACTTTGGTCTACTTTGGTTCATTTAAGTTCATTCGGTCAATTTGGTTCATTTTGACACACTTACTTAAAAATGGGAAAAGAGGGGTTGAGAGTACCTATTCTATATTCAAATTTATTAAAAAATATAGATCTCAAACTTGTTTCAAATTCTATTAAATTTTACAATTTAATCTCAAATTTATTTCACATATATTTAATGAATCCAAATTCATTTTAAACATGTCTAGCTATTTACTTTATTTTGTTTAAAAATAAACAACTTAACATTACTTATTGTTAAATTCTAAAACACTACTAAATTACATTCAAACCTCATAGCCACAATATCTAGTCTAAGGCCTAACATATATTGAGTAATATTAATCAATAAATGTTTGTTGAATATTCTATGACTATGTCTACCAATTACTATTACCATTAATAATATTAAGATTCTAAAAGAACATTTAGATTATACCGCAAGACTAAGAGAGTGAGATAAAGTTAATCATAAAGAAATTATGATTAGGCGAAATGTCTAATAACATGTTATAGTCAACCATTAAATAATTGTACTCACCTATAAAATAAAATAAAATAACTGCAATATTTGTATGTATTTGCTAAGTATTACTCAAAACTAAGATCATTTTGCCAACTTGATGTATATGGCATTTGAATAATTTACCAAATTAAGAATTTGTCATAGATTCTCAATAGAAAATCAATGGAAACGCAAAATTTTAAAAGTCAAATGTTATAATTTTCTTGGTATAATACGCTTGAACTTAATAATGAAAATATGAGTAGTTTCAATTTGCTAGATTGTGGAAAACAATTTAATTTAATTTTTTTAAGCCTTCAATACTAAGGGATCAATTGAAAATATGAGCTATTTCAAAAGTGCCACTAACTTACCAACTTCCAAACCAAACCAACTATTGAAAGCAGTTTTTACTTGGTAGGGACTTTAATTGTTCAAGTAAAATAACCTTTACTAATTGAGTTGATTAGAATCCAAGCATTATCCAAATTTAAGATGTATAAATAACATTATTAATTTTTCCTCTCTTTTGGTCCACTAAAAGCCTTTTTTTATTTTATAATTAAATAGTTGGGGGTAGGAGAGGGGGGATTTAAACCCCAAATGTCTATGTTAGAATACTAAAATATGCCAGTCAATACCTAAAAAAAAACAAACAAACAAGCAAGTAAACCATAAGATATGCCAAGTAATACCTAAAAAACAAACGAACAAGCAAACCAAAAGGGACAACTTAAGGAGAAATTGCCCCTAACATTAAAACAAAAAAACAAAAAAAAGAAGCAAGTAAACCATAAGATATGCCAAGTAATACCTAAAAAAAACAAACAAACAAGCAAACCAAAAGGGGCCAACTAAGGAGAAATTGCACCTAACATTAAATAAATAAATAAAAATACCTAAAAAAGACAAACAAACAAACAAGCAAGTAAACCATAAGATATGCCAAGTAATACCTAAAAAACAAACAAACAAACGAACAAGCAAACTGAAAGGGGCCAATTAAGGAGAAATTGCACCTAACATTAAAAAAAAAAAAAAAAAATCCAATTGACATTAATATAAAAGGAGAGGGAAAAGCAAGAAGCCATGATATTAACTCGTCAGCTAGAGCTTCTTAACTAGTCGGCAAAATGCATTTTCTTACAAACATAGCATTAGCATTAGTTCAGGTGATGATAATAACTCAACAATGTACAATCTATAGGTATAGGACATGTTAATTTTGTGCTAGTTAAATTAGTTTTCAGCTAAACAAAGTAGAGGATATCACTCATCAAAATTCCAATTCCAGCGCAAACACAAGTAAATCCATTTTCATAATGGGCCTCACGTTCATCTATTACTTATATTGAGATTCCAGAGTTTATATTTTAATGACGATTACATTAATTTTTCCAAAGCAAATGTGTCACTATATGCTCACTTTACATTTCAAAATATAAATGATAAATACATTTTTTTTTTTTTAAATGATCCCATAAACAAGTTTGTAACAATATCGCAGAAAAGCATGTCAAGGAATAAGAAAAAAAACAAAAATAGCACAAAATAAATGATGCTATACAAACATTGCAAAGTCACAGCTGCGTGCCAGGGAGACCAGTCCATAAAAGCAGTCTTCGAGGCCGATCTAGAAATCTGGCTCGCCAGGCAGGCTCATCATTTTCATATACAAAACTACTCTTCATATACAAGTTCTTTGCTGGTTCATTGTCAATAGCCACGTGGACATATAGATCAGTTATGCCTGAAAAAAATCCACGAATCCAGTTGAAATATCAGGTTAGCTTGGCTTAATCCTTTCCAGCATTTGCATAAATAAAATTGATAAATAAATAAAAAAAATATCAATTAAATTCAAGTGTGACGAGAGAGAGAGAGTATAAAGTTTTAAGCAACAATTAGCCTCTTGGAGACTCAAAATTTTACTTTGGAAAATAGCTTGGGATGCTCTTCCTACTAGAGAAGACTTGAATAGGAAATGGCCTCAAAATGACTTATCTTGTGTGCTTTGTAACCACCCCACAGAATCCCTATGCCATCTGCTCATTTGCCCCTTCTCTATCACTACATGCTCCCTTACTGAATGGCCATTAATCTTTCTAAGCTGGGTTCTACCAGCACCTTTGAGCTTGTAAAATGTTTGATTTTCCCCCACAAAGTCCCTGTTAATTCCAAAAGAGGTTTCCCTTAAATTCATTCTCTTTATCTCCATCTTTATTGACAACATTTGGAGAATTTGAAACCAATCTATTTTTGCAGGTCTCATTCCTATCTCAAAGAAAGCAGCAGCAGATATCAAGGGGCATATCAAGAGCACCTAGGAGCTTGGACAGCCCTTAAGTCCCCCATATCTGCCAAGTGGATGCCACCTCCTCCAGGCTGGGTCAAGATTAATTTTGATGTGGCCATCAGAAATTCATTCTCTATTGGGCTGCTGTTTGTAGGAATGATCTTGGAGATGTCATCTTTGCCCACACCACATTGATGCCTCCCTCTAATTCTCTCATTGGTGAAGTGAATGCTGCCCTCTTAGCATAAAAATTGGCTAATCATCATAATCTCACAATTTTCCAGTATGAAGGGGATTCAAAATCTGTGATTGACAATCAGCAGTCTCCTACACCCTCTATCCCAGATTTCTTGTTGGATGCTAAGCCCATTGTTTCTTCATCTTTAAAATCCCTATTCAGTTGGGAATTTTGTTTTGTATCCAGAAACCTTTAATTACTTTGCTTGTTGGGCTTCTTTTTGTAAATAGGAAGGGCCTATTGCCATCTCTTCTCTTCCTAATTGGGTTTCTTATCCAGTAGTTAGAAATGGGCCCTCCCCCTCCCCCTCTCTTTTCTCTTAATATAATCTTTATTATCAACCAAAAAATATATATATATATATATATAACTATAAATTAGCAATTACATAAGAACAAAGAAATCATTTACCCAAAATCAGATTGGTCTACTGAATAACATTACACTAATCTCACAAGCAACATTTGTCTAGCAAGAACTTTTTTCCAAAACGTTCAAATTTTTTTCTTGTATTTATTTAACTATTAAACCGCTTCATTCAGTGTGGCTGAAATGAAGGATAAACATCGAAATATTGGAAATATATATATTAATATGGAAGAGACAATCGATTTACAATCTGCTAGTTCTATTGTGTACAACAAGAACAGCTCGGATGCTCAAATGGAAGGTACAATATAGGTATTTGCAGCCATAACACAAGTTAACTCCAAGGAAAACAGTTACCAGCAAACCAAAAGCATGCACGAATGGTGTTTAGTTAAGGCAATGACAGTGAAAGTAAATACACATGGTGAGTTCTTACCCCAATCTTGAGCAACACTCTTTGACTTTGCGACAAGCAAATAACCTAAACCATTTCTATGCAATTCCTGGGCAACGCATACATTGCTTAGATATGCCCTCAAGAAGTCAGCTCCAATCCCCTGTTCAAGTGAACCAAAAGCTCAATTATACTTCACCTGCCCTGTGGAGTTGTGACTGTAATGCTTTTGATTGGTCCAAAGCTCACTGGTTCCACACTCCATGCAAAACCATGCAGTGAGGCTTGTGGCTTGCATGTAACCCATGGCCCAATCAACACCCACAGTTGAACCACATAAAGTTTGTTGACATTTAAAAAAAAAAAAAATTGGGAAGTACATCAAATATATCATAATACAAATAAGGTTTAATAACTGATTTAGTATGGTCTCCAAAATAACAGGTGTTACAATGACATTGCCCATAAACCCAAAACCTATGTATATATTGCATGTTACTTTCTTTTATGTATTAGGATAAAATAACAATGTTGAAATTACTTTTAAAGATAATCCAGAAACATACGTGCAGGAAGCTGGATTGCATAGTATTATCGGAAACATATATCATATCTTTTTACAAGATTAAACAGAATTGGGCTTAAACAATCCCTATATTAAAATCCGGAGAATGAGACAATAATAATAATAATAATAATAATAATAATAATAATGATAATATCCAAGATACTGAAACAGGTCTGTTAGGCTCTAAACTTGTAGAAAATTATATGAATCCCAAATTCCCAATGTTAAACTATATGCGGATCAGGGGAGTTATTATCTAATCCTAAAAGATTTTGTTACTTGGTTGACAAGTTGAACAGTCTCACCATCACACATCTAGATATATTTTTTTTGCAATTAGTGTTGTGAGTCAGTATATGGAAGCTCTTGTCTTCCACATTGGGACTAAAATAGAGGAAAAATATTCAATTTTCATAATGAAATATGCCAATTATGACATCCTGCATGTAATCCTACCAGAAATATGAATGGATATGCATACGATCCAGAAAGTTAAAACTGAAATATGATCAAATACCTCTGGTTTCATTCCTGTTATCTCATCTGGAAGCCTAAGGCACTGGTTAAGATCAAGGGTCCCAACTACAACCCGATCTTCTCCATTGTCAGAAAACTACAAAAGAATATAAGAAACACAATGTCACATAACAACACATGAAACACTAAATTTTTAGATCTAAAGTAAGAAATTTTATCAAAGACCATTACAAGGAAAACTTGATGTCCAAAGCTAATTACATATGAAACAACAAAGATTCAGATCTAAAGTGGTGCTTAATGGCTGTAAAGATTCAAAGATAAGCTGTTAAGCATTTCTTCATCACAATAGAAGCACTACAAGGGACACACAAATCCGCCAAAAACCCACGAGAAACACATGAAAAATGAAAGTTCTTGCCATGTCAAAAAAAGGAAGCAAACATACCTTACATTCAGCACATAGATCATCTGAAAAGCTTGATAACTCTGATAATGGAAGAGTAGCATTTATGCAGGAAACTCTTCTGAAGCCCTCTCTTTTCCCAGCTACACGTTCTTTTAGTGCTTCAAACTCACGCTCGGCCAGGTCTCTCTTATGATCCTAATAGAACTTAACAAGGAAAAAGTACAATCAGTATAATCTGATTCCTGGAAAAAAGAAGAAGAAAAGCTCAAAAGTAGTTGACTCCAAAATGATTACTCCTATATCTTGTGGAAGTTGTGACTAGTGGCAGAAAATATACTGCTTCAAACAACATTTGTTAATCAGTTAAAAAAAGATAAGATGGGAGCAGCAACATACATTTCACCTATTTAAAAAAAAATACATTTCAGGTTTTCATAAGGGACATGAGAAAATCAATCGCATCTCCAAAAACCATGGAAAACTCACTAGCAATAAAAAGGTTGGTTTTGGCCCCAAATAGGTCCTAGGTACAAATCTTACCAAGTAAGAAAGAACCAAAAATGTAATAAGATCAAATGGAGATTGAAAAGGAGTGTGGCTTTAGTGTTTGCTCCTATTATGAGATTATCCAAGATACACTGACTAATTCTTTCCCTGGAAGAGTATTTGGTGTGTAAAGGCCCCTAGGAGGGTCTCACTCTTTGTTTGGACATCCAGTAGCCTGGAACAAGATTCTTACTCGTGATAACCTTATCAAGCGAGGATTTTCGTTGGTTGGATGGTGTTGCTTGTGCCGATGTGGTGGAGAGACATTAGATCATTTGTTGATCCATTGTGATGTAGCATATGTTTTATGGAGACTAGTATTTAGAATTTTTGGGATTCATTGGATGTTATGGAGGAGGGTCATTGATCTCTTGTTTGGGTGGAGGAATTGTTTCAGGAAGCACTCATCAGAGATTTGGAACTTTGTGGCATTATGTTTGATGTGGTTATTGTGGAAGGAGCGAAATGGCCATATATTTTAAAGATACAAAAAGATCAAAGGCCCAGTTGGAATCACTGCTACTTCAAACTATGCTACTTACAAATAGCAACTGCCTTTGAGATCTCACGGAATCACTTGACATTTGTACATAATTCTTTTAGTTTATGGTATGCTCCTCATCGTGAGCATGAAGTAATCTATTCTGCTTAATAAAAATACCATTAATTATCAAAAAAAGAAAGAACCAACAAACAACAACAATAACAAAAATTACCAAGTGGAACCTAATGATATCCATCCATTTATATTTCCAAACATAATACAATAAAGTTAGTGTTTGAACACATGATTTGCACATCGTCCCGTTTCCTTCCCGGACAGAAAAACAATTATCTTAAAAGTAACTCAAAAAGTAAAACTTAACAATTTCTTTTCAATTGAAATTTGCTCCATTCTGTTTCATTATAACGAAACAAATTGTATTCCTTTTCTACAGTCCACACAGACAAGGTACTATCAATCAAATCAGAAATAAAGAAACCAACTTACCTAATCAACCATTGCAAATTTTCCATTCCATTGCTGAGAGTAAAATTTTACCAAACACAGTAAAGTTGACTTTTTTTTCTATGTTCTTTTGTTTTTGGGTCTAAATAAGAAAACCCAAATCTCAAAATTTGATTTTGTTATCAAATTTGAGAGAACAGAACAGAAAAGAAAAGAAAGTGTTTAAAGGACTCACATGGACGGCGTATACAGTGGGAGCAAAGTTATAAAAGGAACGGACACGGAGACACGAGGCTGCCCAGAGCTGGTCTTCTGAGAATGCCTCGGCAACGTTCAACAAGGACGTGTCAACTGTGGTGGTGGTGGTGGCGGTGGTGGTGCAGAGGTGAGAAGCAACAGTGAGTTGAGGTTGAAGGCGGCGAGAGGAATAAAGGGTCCTTTGGAAAGAGAAGGAAGAGAGGCTGCAATTTGAGTTGAGTTGTGTGTGAGAGATAGAGGAAGAAGATGGATAGGTGACATGAGGAGAGGGTAAGAGGAGCGCCATTTCTTTTCTTTTGTCCAAATTTCTCTCTACTCTGCAAACGTTTTGCTCCTTTCCTTTTTTTGCCTTTCATATCCTTTCTACTCTTTTGGACCTTCCTGACTTATCTCAGTAGTATTATTTATTTATTTGCCCATTATCTGCTTGTTTTTCTTTTGTTTTATTCTAGATTTCGGATTTGGATCCTCTCCATTTCTCTTTGAAACGGAGAGTATCCGATTGAGGGCTGAGACTTTAACTAAAATCAATCTATATTTTGAAATATGCCAACTCATTTAAAAGATAAGAGCAACTATATCAGTTCGTGTATGATACACACCTATTTTTACACTAAAAATCTACTTTTTCTATTTTACATATCTATTTTTACAAAACACTCACATTAGTTTATCTATTCTATCATTTGTTTTATTTAAATAATCATTTTCTTACTTTTCTTATTATTATTTTATCTCAAACCCTCTCTCTCCATTCACGAGACTCTGTTCTAGAGTCTTCTCTGAAACTACTCTCTATTCCAACATTTTCACTCCTCTCTATTCCAAACTCTCTGAAATTTCGATCCAAGTAGGGAGCACGACGTCGATTTGAAACTCCGATCCAAGTTGAAATTTCTATCTGAACTTCAAACGCCGATCTGAAATTTCCATTTGAAACTCCGATCCAAGCACGACAAGAAGAACTCCAATCCAAGCATTCTGATCCAAGCACGCCGATCCGCCACAAGCGCTGATCCACTCCTCTCTGTCTCCACAAGCGCTAATTCCATATATTCAAATGTATAAAGTATACTCAAAACACTAGTACACCATTACCAAACCAATTGGTATATAAACAACCATTAGAGCATTTGTCCACAACTTATGTCAAAGATTACAAAACATGATTCTAAATTAGAAAAACAGCATCCTAAGCTAGAAAAATGGCTTGACTATGTGCACCATCCTATGCACTCCACTTAAGACTAATTTCACAGATATTTGGCTCAACTGGTAGAGAGTTGAGTTTAACTGCAAATCAGCAGTCATGCAACAAGATGGATCCAATCAATACCAAGAGGATTCCTCAAATAATCAATTCCTACAAACACCAAAACCAAACCACGAAAGAGATGATACCAATAAGCCTTATTATTTGACAAGTGAATCAAGTGATACAAACTGTATTAGTAAACAGGAAAATTTATATACAAGCATCATACATTTTTTTTTGGATAAGTATATACAAGCAGCATACATAGACTCCCTCTAACAATTATAAACCAAAACTTTTTAGCTTAAACTGATAAATTTTTGCTGAAAGTGTAAAAAAAAAAAAAAGTTAAAACCTAGCTGAATAGTACAATGAAACCCATAAGTAGTACCAAAAAGTGTAACCAGACCCGTAAATAATATCAAAAAGTAGCTAAAAACTAAAATAAACTAAAACTTTTATCAGCTCACACTCACAGTACAGTCTAAAATTCAAATTATTAACAAAGTCTACAAAGGAAGGGGTACAAACACTACCAAATCTAGTAGAATACTCATACAATGACAACAAAAATAAAGATTTTAGCTCAATAATTGATAACTGAAAGCCATTAAGCGTGTGGTTACTTATTTCTATCATCTATCCTTATTGTCCATATAAGCAAAGGGTTATCCTAAAAAGAAGCAATTACATATGAAAGCTTATTTCAAGTTGCGACTATGATCTGAAGACTACCAAACTTACATTAGCATTCAAATCAGTCCCGCCAATAACCCAATTTTAAAACCCAAGAAAAATCATCAAGCTTTATGCTTAATAATAAAACTCAATCATCAAGCCAATCAAAAGTGAAACAAAAAGATATCCAAGGGTTCGGTAAACAAAAATAAAAATTAAAGAAAAAAAAAAACAGAGAAAGACTCATACACCAACTACAATTACCCCAAATCTATAGCAAAGAAGGAAAAAAAATTCAATTAAAGAAAAGCATAATACTTCGTGCTATAAATGAAAGAAAGGGATGATCTTGGCAAAGAAAACAAGAAAAGAAAAGGGAAAAAAAATACATAAATTTGATATCAAAATTTCCTTTAGAAATAGAGGTGGATGGCTGAAACACAATTGGTGCACAATTGTGTGTGGGTGCAAGAAGAGCCGAAGAAGCTTAACCATCGCTGGGTTTGATGGGAGGGAGAGAGAAATAGAGAGGAGAGGGATAGAGAGTTAGAGAAGAAACCTAGACGTTGAAACTAAGGTTAGTTTAGCTTTTTACTCAGTTAAGTCTCCTGTTAGTGCTTTTAAATGACGTGGCAGATTTTAGGCTATTGATTTATTTTAAATCAATCTCAGCCCTTAACTGGACACTCTCTATTTCTAATGAGAGGATCCAAATCCCCAGATTTCTAACAATTCTACCAAACTGCATTAGTATAATGGAATTATATGGTCAAAAGTATAATTATTTATCACATAAAAAAAAAGTTTAATTATTTATTATTATTTTATTAAACTTTTCTCTTTCCTCCATGTATCTATCTCTCTTTTTCTATTGCTTCCAAGGAAACACGGGTGAGCTATTTTGGTCGACGCACCCATCGGTAGGATGTGTCCTCAGTGGTAGACGCACCCACTGGTAGGACGCATCCTAGGTCAAATTTTGGTTTTTTGGACGCAGCCTAATTCGGTTTGAAACAATTCTAAATGATCCAAAATAGAACCCGATATGGCCCAAAATACTTATAAAATAAGAAATTTAAAAAAAAAAAACTTTAATTTCAAACTTATCTTTTATTTAGTTTTAGTTTCAAACTTTCAATATTATATTCTAATTTATGAACATCATGTAATGGTTATGTATTCATTTTATTATCTACTATTACTCTTAAATTAATATATGTTTACCATTATATGAAAAAAAAATGCTTAGCAATATGTAGAAAATATATATTTAATAATTAATTAATAAATGTATCTCATTGCATCGGTGTCCTACTTTTTCAAAAATTGTCATGTTGCCGCACTGCACTCACACCCAAACCCAAATCCACACTTATGCTTCCTAGATTGCTTCTCAGAGTCTCAAACTTCTCTCTCATTGTCTTCCTCTCTTCTTCTCTCAGTCTCTTCCTTAGCCACCTTCGATCTACCACCCCATGTCGCTGATCTGCTATGCCATGTCGTGGGTAGTGGATAGTGGTGGGGTTCCAATCCAATGGGTGGGTAGTGGTGGGGCTCTGATCTAGTGGTGGGCTGTAGGTAGTGGTGGTGGTAGCGGCTTTGGGTTTTGAAAATTTTTTTTATTTGTTTTTTTATATTGAATGAGTTTTTTTAGGTTATTTTAATGTGTTGTATATATTATTTTAATGTGTTGTATGAAAAAATAGAATATCAATTATAAAATGGTGTGTTAAAATAGGTAAAGTAATTTTTTGATATGTGAAAATAGAATTTGTTTAGCACAGTTGATGTTGATATTCTAAATACTAGTATATTTTTCACTGTCACACTCATATTTTTCTTTCATAAATTACTTTTTCAAGAGATTTGCATCAGTCATGCAAAAATTATGTTTATGTTAGCATAAGAACTTATTTTTTCAATTTTACATAATCAATTATTTTAAAACATTCACATCATATTATTTATTTTATTGTCTATTTTATTAAAATATTAATTTTTCATATTTTTTAAATTGTTTCTCTCTCTTCACATATCACAAGTTACAACCAGCATCCACTCTCTTCATTTATTCTTAGGAGACACAAAGAATATATTAAAAAAATACATATACAAACCTACATTAGCCTTGCAAATTTACATGACTATTGTAGCTAAAAAGAAAAAAAAAATACTTAACTTTACACAAACTAGTGTGCTAAAATGAAAAAATACATAACCTCACATAGACCAATGTGTTAAAATTACATGGACTAATGTTTGATGATTTTTAAGGTTGATTGACCAAAATTTTGCATTTAAGCAATTTTGTATGGACTAATGCAAACGCTTTAATTATCATATCTTCTATTGAAATAAGTTGTTTTGATAAAATGGCAAAAAAAAAATGTTATAACTTTTTTGGGGTAGTTAAGTTAGATTTAATTTCAAAAGGTTATTTATATATATATATATATATATATATATTGATAGTCTATTGGAAGAGAGGAGATTTAAACATAATTGAGCTAAATTTTTTTTGATAATTTCAAAAGGTTATACTGATGGATTAAGAGCTAGTAATGAAAAAGGGAAAAACAAAAATGAAAAACCGGCACTTGGCAATTTCTGTGTGAAGGAGTTGATGAATTTGGTGCGTGAACTGTGAGTGCTATTCCCAAATGCATTTTCAGCATTGACGACACAAATATGCAAAGTGTTGATAAAATTAATTGTGTTAATCTGAAAAGCATTTATTAAATGGCACTGGCAACACAATAACCTACATTAATCCACCTCACAATTGGTCACAAGTTTACAAAATGCACAATCTGGCCTGTGTAAGACACAGCACCTTTTTTTTTTTGGCTCTGGGTAAGACACACAGCACTTAATCACATGCCACTTTTCTCTTTCATTCCCAACAACAGATTAATTATTAACGCACAGCACTTTCTTTCTTTTTTTTCTTTTTTTTTTTGAGAAAAGACTCGCAGCACATAATAACATAGCACACCATGACACCACAACCCAGTAACAAATGCAGAAGACTTGAACATAAAAATCAAAATATGTTTATATATAATATAACATGTCACAGGATAATAAAAGAGCAATGCTACACCTATAACAATTTTTGCGATCAATTTTATAATTGCTGAGTTGATAGATTATTATTGATTCTCATATGGACCCACCATCACCATTGACATTACTTTATTATTCACCATTCAAAACTTGCCACTTTAGACAATTGTGAAATTTGTTATCAATTTTGGTGTGTTTTTATACTTATTAGATAACAATATGTCATAAAATAAACATTGTATCAACAATCAAGAGTCTTGTAGTTGAATTGGTACCTCTTCATACACAAAATACTTGGGAGTCTAGGGTGAAAAGGATTCGAACTACGGAATTAGCACGAGTATAGAAAATGATTCGAATTGCGTAGTTAGCAGTACATACACGTGTGCGCACGCGCACACACTCAATAACCCTCACAAATCTGATGTCTTTTTTTTTTTTTTTTTTTAAAGAAAGTTTCAGCCTATCGTGTTCGCACCTGAAGATAACTCTTTATCATCAAATCAAGACACCAATCAGTTTTTGGTGTAGACGGGGATTGAACCCCAGATCTCTTATACAACCATTAGAGACTTTATTTATTGAGCTAACTGGAACCCACCACAAATCTAATGTCTTGATAAGAAAGGATTGATTATAAATAAAATATCATAAACACGGTCAGTTGAGGGTAGATGAGACGTGATTAATGATTTGCTTTAATTAAGCAATGGGAAAGTCTTTTGGTTGCTAGAATTTAGTTTGATGACAATTCAGGGTAATTTGGTTAGCTAAACCAACTTCATTTTGCTTTCCTTGGAAGAAATGATCACTTAAGAATTTTTTAAATTTGAAGGATCTTGTCAATTAGCATTAATTAAATGAGGCCAGATGGCTTTTTCATAGCTTTAATTAATTAGGCTGAGAAGGAAGGGAAATAAAACCGATTGTTAATTAAAGTTATTTTTACTTAAACTTATGGCTTGCACGTGGGCTTGCTCATGGGCTTTGGATCTTGCAAGTGCTCCAAGCCCACTTTGCAAAGTTCTCCTCTCAGGCCCATGTATAAGCTTTAATTGACCCATTTGCCCCTCAATACCGCAATCCCTCAAAACCTCTATTGGTTTTATATGGACATAGTCACATAGGACACTAAAAAAATAGGTACAAATAACGGGCCCAAAATAACTAGGCTTGGTCTATTTTTTTTTTTTTGAAACTAGGCTTGGTCTATTTTGGGCCTTGGGAAAGAGAGATTTAACATGTTCATTCATAAAGCCTTTTACTCCTACCAAGTTGGTCAACTTGTTGACATGAATGTATTGATCACAATATGGAAATTGAGTGATTTTTAGGGTTCTTGCCTCTAAGTCAAAGTGGCCTACGCCAATTTCAAATGCTTGTACACCGGCCTGAAAATGGTGTACACTGCTCTAGTCAGGAAGTTATGAAATGGGCTTAAAAATGAGTTTGTGTCTCGAGAAATAAATTGTTGGGTTTAACACATGATATATGTCAGATCATTGTGGTAGAGATTGTGTACATCATTAGAAAAGGGGACCTTGGATATCGGCCGAAATAAAAGGGGTGACTACAAGGATATTCTATTAATAAGCTCTGTCCATTATTTTGGAAGAGCTTCTCTTCCATCTTAGTAACTTAGAAAACATTGTTGCCAATAGGTAGGCTTTGTCCATTCTCTTGGATGACTGTCCCCTTCTTCTAGGTACTTAGAAAATTTTGCCTTTAGTTATTAGGCTTGGTCCATTAATCTTTTGGACAATCTCTTCCCATTTTTTATTTTTAGTTTTGTTGGGCTGCTACTTCCTTGGGAGGTTAGCTTGTAAATGGGTCATTCCAACCCTTGTTCTCTCTTTTGCCAATGAAGTTTGTAGCTTTTAGTTTTGTAATTATCACTTTCAATTTGTTTTAATGTACATCCATTAAAAAAAGATTAAAAAAAAAAGGCCTAATTAATAGTAATAGAATAACAAGTAGTAGGAAGACTTTTAGTTGGTCACTTGGTCCACACTAATAAGTGACTTGGTCCAAGTGGCAAAGACCATGGAGGAATGCATGCTTGGGCACACCATTACCCAAGCAACAAGGCACATCCTCTCTTTGTAGTTTCAAATTTCACTACCAATTAAGCTACGGTTAACAAGGGCACACACGTGTCTCGACTTTATTTTTTCCAATTCATGGGGCCAATGAAAACTTCCATGGCAGACATTTAATACACAGTTCACTCCTCCACCCGACTCTGAGGAAAGAAATTAAGATGGACTACAACCTCTCATCCACAGCACATTCACAAAAACAGAAAGTTACACTTTTATTACCCTTGACCACAACCATGCAAAGCTTAAAAGATATGAGAACGACATCAGAGAGCCATTAATTTGTAAGATGGAATTAGCTAAGTCACACACATGCATGCAGTGGGTATCAGATTTCAGTACACAGCACAGCAAACACAGCAATATACTAGCATATTCAAATATTTCTTACGTAGGTGGCTGCAAACATGAAGTAGAAAGTAAAAAAGAAAAAAAGTACAGTCTGTGAAGAGAGAGAGAGAGAGAGAGAGTGAGACTTTTGTTTGTGTGTGTGATGGATTGACTATGTGTTGTCCCGTCACAAAGGTCGTGATGATTATCAAGATTAAAAGCTGACTGACATATTCATGAAGATCCTATCCATCTCATACCCCCCCCCCCCACACGCGCTCTTTTCATTGTTTCTTTTCCACACTCTAATCTCTTACCACCTATTTGCCTATGTGATTGATTTGAATTGTAGATTTGAAGGGAACCTTTGTTGTGGGAGAGTGGATTAAAAAATTTTCCTTGTTTCGTATTGTCTGTCACACTGGAATAATTGCTGGTGCTCCTTTCTTATCTCCTTCCTCCACGAGTGAAGCAACAACACAACAAGAAGAAAATAATTAAAAAAAACCTATAAACAAGAAGAAAGTATTGGTGGTGGGAAAGAACAATGGAAAAGAAAAGAGAGAACTCTCAATCTGTGAGTTTGTGTAAAATAAGGCAGCTTTTATTTGCAAAGCTGTTTTATGTTTTTTCTCACCCTTTAAAAGGGCATCAAAAGATATTGTTTTGCAGTCTATCAAACATTGGACACTGTGTTGCATTACCCCTTGTTGGACTCATATGTTCGAGAAGTCGCTGTTATGGCCATGCATGGACTTTCGGTACATAACATCATTTTTTATATTCGAAAGGTTCATGTCACAAAGAGTGACAAAGAGTAATGACAACACATTTTTTATTATACACCACAGTCCACAGGTACACATAATGACATGGACTGAAATCAAGGCTTCAAAACAGTAATGCATAGAGTATGCAATAAAATAAAATTATTTATTGACATAGGGACCGAAAACACAATTTTAATGGAGTGTGTATAAAACGTGGAAGAGTGTGTCATAAGATTATAAGAGCAACCACTTTTACAAGAAAATTTTTATCTATTTTATCATTTATTTTATTTAAATAATAATATTTCTTTAATTTTTTATTATATTAAACAAACCACTACCCATAACACTTCTAGTTATTACTTTATAAGAAAATCTTTTGCATGGGAAGTTCATGAGAACCTCTATCTTTTGGCAGCCTGGCAGGTATATAAACATGAGATATATACCTCATCAACCTGTACACGTACACTTGAAGGGAGAAGAACGTGTTTAAAGAATAGTATTAGAAATGGAACATGGCATGAGGATCATAAAGAGTAAAGACAAATTTGTAAGGACTAGTCTCTAGAGCTAGTCAAAGATGTCGCCTTAGACAAGAGAGGAGGAAAGAGAGCTAACAAAAAGACACCGCAAAGACTGCAACTATTAATTAACTTTCTCTCATATTCATTGCAATTTGCACTCCATAGTCCATACAGAATTACAGACACTGTTTGAACCTTTTTTTTTTTTTTTTCTGTTTTTCTGAAAAACTTGAAATTCCGAGTTCCCATGCTTCTTCTTATTCTTTCGGATTTACGTATCTGAGAGGGTAAAAGATGTGAAGAGTGAAGACAGTCGAGAGGGACAGAGATGGTTAAGTCACATTACTAACAGAGCTGTCTCTGTGTACTAACCCCACCTCCTTCTCTCACATCAATCACCAATTTTCTGTTAATAATCCCATATCTCTACTTTTATTTTTTAATATATAAATAGTAGTACTTGTACTATACTAATGGATCATTTTTTCTCTGTACTATCCCAACCCACTTCTCTCAAATCAATTACCAATTTTGTTTTCAATAATAATTTACGTCGACTCAATATTGTAAAATATATGTTATAAAATTTGGAATATACCTCGAACATTATTTATGTAAGAAAATTCTATTTACTATTATAAAATTTATTAGGAAAAGGTTAACAAGCAAAGACAAAATGTTGACAAAAAATAAAAAATTTTAACACAAATTTTGGTGTTTATAGCACCTGTTAACACAACTCAATTTATTATATGAATTTTATAAATTAATTTAATAATAAATATAATTAATGAATTTTAATAAAATAATATCTTAATTATTTTTCATCATAAACACGTAGGTTTGTAAATGGTGTGATACTATGGTCACAAATTATTTACAATATTTTTAATGATATGACAAATTTTTACTAGTTTTTATCTTACCCATTACTAATATTATTTTTTTTTACTTAACAATAATTACTTGTTCAATCCATTTATAAAATAATTCATGTTTTTAGCCTTTTTTTGATATAAAATTACAATAATTCTAAGAGTACTTGCATTAGTAAATGCAAAATAGTGCAAAATAGAAAAAAGTGTTGAGATATGCACATTTTAACCAAAAAATATCTACATTAGTGGATGTAAAATTATACATTTAATATTTTAGTATTTTTTTTGTTAGTGTTGGGTATGTGAGAGAGAGAGGAGTAGTGAGTGAGAAAATAATAAAAAATTGTAAAAGAATGAATATTTTATTGAATAAATATATAGAATAATTAGACTAATGTAAATATTTTGTAAAAATAAAAGTATAAAATATAAAAAATAATTTTTAATGTAAAATAGAAAGTAACTTTTATACCCGCGGTTGCTCTAACATAACATCGTCATTAAAGAGAGAGAAGGCATTGTTTCACTACTTTTGGGTACACTATTTCGTGGTTTTATTTCAATTAAAAAAAAAAAAAAAAAAAAAAGGAACCATAAGCATATTTGGAAGACCCTCAAAAAAAAAAAAAAAAAAGCATATTTGGAATGTCAGTCCTTTCTGATTCTCATTTATTTCCCACTCATTTTTCTCTATATAAACTCCATCCATCTCTTCAGAAAGTATGCTCTTCTTGCACAATTATATCACTTCATAGCACACCTTATAGACATTGGGTCCTCACAGTCATTCCATGCCTGTCTTTTCCTTATCAAAATGCTCTCGGTCTTTGCTGGTCAACAATCTCTTCCCTCTTGGGAATCAAACATGAGGCCTAAGAATCGTGAGAGGAAACACCAGCCCCTTGGCTTCCACCACAAATGGAGAAGGAAGAAAACCATAGGGTTTTGATGGTGCTATCCTAACTGAGCTTTTCTCTCTCTCTCTCTCTTCTTGCAAGATCTTTTTTCTTGACCTTGCAAGGCTTTTTTATTTTTATTTTATTATTATAGCCATTTTCTAATTTGTTTTTGTTTATGATTTTTATTCTTATCTTGACCAAACCTCCCATCTTATCACTTTCTCGCTATTCCTCCTGAGCTTTACATTATAATGTTAGACCATGTATACAAGATGTATATATTGTCTGTAAGTTGTAATCTGTAATATTTCAATAAACTACTGTAATTTTAAGTTTTTATTAATGTTCTATGGTCTTCTCTTTCTTGTTTATGGTCTGGAAGACACTGGCAAACTAAGTTGGCAATTTTTTGTTTTTATTTTTGTTTTGTGGGGGGTTTAAATTAAAACAAGTTGGCAGTTTATGACGATGCTCCATTATATATTAATCTCGTTTATCATAATTCAGTTTCTTGTTCAGTAGTAGTTTCAAATATGCCATGGTTAAGTGCTTGCCTCGGATACTTGTCCTTGTCCATCTTATGCAGTCAATAAGTTGATAATTAAGCATTTTGTAGTTTCCTTTCGTTACTTGTTACCAAACATTAAAAAAAGGTTAAAAAGGAAGAAGTATCATTCAGTTTCAGTCGCATAAGTTTTATAATTGTCAGGAAAAGGCTGTTTTATTGTGATGGCTCAGCAGAGAGAAAAAAACTAGCAGCTCATTGAACCTAAAGTTTAGGGGGGGTGTTTGGCAGGGGGATTTAAACGGCAGTTTTTGTTGTTTAAATAATATAATATGTATTTTTATAATATTTATTTTGTTATATATTTTTTAAAAAACTTAAATAATGTTATTAGAACAATATAACAAGCCTTTAAATTTTGATGCCGAAAATTTGTCTCTGCTGTAAAGCAAAGCAAAGAAAAACAATGGATTCTGAAAGCCGGGTGACATTTTTAAGATTAAGAAAATTTGGGGGTCAAGATTTCCAATATTGGCACTTTTATCACCGAGACAAAAAATTGATGAAATTTAACCCATTAAACCTTAAGGACTTGTACAGGATATGATAACTTTATTTGCACAAGATGTATGGATCATATATGATTATATACGCTTTGATACCTTAGTGTCCCGGGTATCTCATAGTTATTAGTTAATATAATACAATAGATATAACTTTTGGTAATTTTTATACTAAATGTGTAACAAAAGCTAAAAACTAACTCCTATAAAAAAAAGAAAAGAAAAGAAAAAAGCTAAAAACTAACATTATTAAAAAAAAGAAAAGAAAAGAAAAAAAACTTGTTTTGTTAAATAACAAAAATTAGCATCAGTATGGGTAAAATCTTGTAAAATAGAAAAAGTTACTCATTTTACACATTTTAAGCAAAAAAATCTCACATCAGTGGGTGTAAAATTATGCATTTATGTACAATTGTTGCAGTAATCGTGCATATATGCACAGTTACTATAACTCTTTTATTTATTATTTTATATTTTTTTCTCTCTCCTCTCTCTTGCCTTGTTAGGCTCTCTCTCTCACCCACTCTTCAATGCTAAGAAGAAGAAGTCGACAATCACAACAACCCAGCATCGCTAGCCACCACCATTGCCACCTAGTACTGCCAACCACCACCACAACAACACGAACACACCACAAAATCATCAAAATCGTTTTAAGGCTTAGTTTGGATTGAGCTGAAAAGTAGCGCGTTTGCGTCTGCGTTTTTTCCTTCTTTTTTTTTTTTTTGGCTTTCATGCGTTTTTTAGACTTGCAGTTACTGTTCATGTACTGTTCAATGAACAGTAACCGCAAAATTTGACTTTTTTAACTTTTTCAGCCAATCAATGCATATCATGTACTATTTATAGACCTACAAATTTCACTTTTCAGTAACTTTTTCATTAAAAATGGGTCTCACGATACTATTCACACATTTAAAAATTATTTTGCTACAGTGTTTTTCAGTTTTCAATTTTCAGCTGTATCCAAACAGACCCTAAATCTAGATCCAAATTCATCAAACCCATATATAAATTCATATAAATAATCAAACCGAAATTGAAAAAAGAAGAAGGAGAAGGAGAAGAAAGAAAGAAGAAGATGCTGAAGAAGAGGAAAGAAAAACCCAAACCAAAATTTTGCTTTCTCAACCCAAAATCACTGCCCTTAATCAAACCCAACCCAAAATCATTGTCTATAATAAAAGTATAAAACCCAAATTGTAAAAGAAGAAGAGGAAAGAAAAAGATACTCAAAAAAAAAAAAAAAAAGAAGGAGAAGAAAGAGAGGGGGAGATAGAAATAAGGACAAGAAGAAGAAGAAGGGAGTATATTCAGTCTCTCAGAGGAAAAAGAAGTAAGTGTTAGGTGAGAAAAAAGAAGTAAGTGTTAGGTGGGGTAGGTGAGAAATAATAGAAAAAATGAGGAAAAATATTATTTTAATAAAAAAATGTGTATAATAGATAATTGATGTGTGTATTTTGTAAAAGTTATGGTGTAAAATAGAAAAAATAATTTTTTTTATGTAAAATAAACAGAATCTTTTAGACATACTAATGCGATTGCTCTAACGGTGGAGATGATTTTTAATCTGTTAGGTTGAGAACTTCAACCCAACCTAATTTATTGCATGTTTAGAAACTAACTCAACTCAACGCACATGGTTGGATTAGGTTTGGTTGGGTTAATGAATGGTTCATACATATTTTATGTCTTAAAAAAAATTGGGCTATTTTTTGTTTTTTTGTTTTTTTTTTTTAATTTGGTCTTTTGATGAATGAAATTTTGGGCTAATTTCATCTGTTACTTAAACAATATTTCTAATAAATAATTAAAATTTTTATAACATGGTTAAATTATAGAATAAGGTTTCTCTCTAAACTAATTTAGAGAGAAATCTTTCAAACTTATATATTCTTTTATTAGTTGTGAATTTGGATTACATTTGCATGTCAAATTTAGTTAAAATTCAATATTATTTATTATTCGATCAATAAATTTATTTTTTATACATAATTTTATACCACAAAAACTTGGAATTTAAACATTTGATTGATGACATAGCTATTGAACTTTGATATTTTTGAAATTTTGCATAAGTCACTCCCTCCAACCTTTATACGAAGGATATAGTAAAAATATACAATCTAGTTAGTTCATCATGATTAATTCTCAAAATACCAAAATCAACAAACTAAAAAAATAAAATAAGAGTATTAAAATAAACTTATATACATGTTGGGTAGGTTAGATGAGTTGAAAAATTTGTCAACCTAAAGTAAACTCAACCTGAGGTTGAAAGTAAAAATTTCAAACCTACCAAACCCACGAAAACTAATTACTTGAGGCATTTGGTTGGATTGGGTCAATTTCATTGGTGGGTTTGATTCAAACCCCTAAATAGGACATCAAATTTCAAACTTTGATATTGCTATTAGACTACTCGGTTGCTGCCCCCTCTGGATCCCCTTCTTGGTGAAGCTGACGCCGCGTTTTTGGCACTCATGTTGTCCTCCTTCCACGGTCTTGTTCTACTTGAAGGGGACTAGCAAAGAGTGATAGAAGTTTCCCAACAATCTTCTACACTTACTCTAGAGTTTCTTTCCCTTTTAATCCTTTTGTTTTTTATTGCTTTAAATTCCCTTGCTTGTTGGGATTTTTGTTTTGTAAACAGGGAATTTAATTTTTTTTGCCCCATAATCTTGCTAGTTGGGAAGCTCTTGGGATGAGCTCATAAACATCTCTTCCCAAGTCCAAGATAAGGTTTTGGTCTCTCCGACTCTCCCCCCTTTTTTTTTTTGTTTACCATATTCCTTACTTATTAAAAAAATATATAGACAACACTATGTCATTAGAATCAGTGTCACCAAACACATACATATGCCACACAAGTCACAAGGTCTATAACCAGACTAGCACAGATGATTTGTGGCATCCAGCTTAAAGATGTGAATTATTTTTTTATGGTAGGAGAAAGTCGTGAACATGTGTAGAAATGAAATGATTGATTATGTTATGTATGACACTAAAATTTTGACAAAATTTTTTACCTCCGTCAATATGAGTAGTAGCTTAAAAAATAATGTAAGTAGTGGACTCAGATGAAAACCAACTAAATTGTTGTGATTTTTTTTTTTTTTTTTTTTTTTTTTTTTTTTGTATGTTGCATTGCTCATTGAAAAGCTTCTTGGGAAGAACCTACTTTGTGGTATGTTGTGCATCACAAAGTTATTTTAAAATCACAACCTTTACTACAACTATTATACGTGACAAGTTGTGACTGTTTGCTTGTCACTTTCATATAAATCTACCATTTTTTCTCTATCATTCACAATCAACCACGTAGAATAGTTGTAGAAAATAGAGTGATAAAAGATATAGTCATAAAATTTTTAGTGCATCATAACAAGAATAATATATTTCAACATTCGTCTTTTACCGTTGCCGTAACTTCTATGGTCATCCCTTATTTGAGACGTACTACCATGGTTTAACTTTGTAAAAATGATTCATTATGAAGGTAGTTGGTTTCTCAACTTTCCTAGGTTCGATTTAGCCACTGCATTTGCGAAGCTAATAGATATGCTGATGGCTTTAGCTAGGATGAGATCTCAAGAAAATATAGATTACTGTTTGTGTGATAATCTCACGTGTGGGCTTATCTATGATTCAAATTTGATGGGGATGTACTTAAAAAGGCATTGTCCCGAGACTTTGGCTGTTCTTTAACTTTCTATGAATTTCCTTTTTCTACCAAAAAAAAAAAATTATGCATTATTATGAAGCTGGTGCTGTCTTGGAGGATGCAAGATACCTTTAAACACAACTGATGACCTTCGATTTTTCCCCCTTTTGTTTTTGGCAGAAAGATGACCTTCAATTCTAGTACCAAACAAAGTAAATTGTTCAATAAAGTTTAGAACCTATCTTAAAAAAGCAAACTTAAGACTTGCAACACATGACCAAGGAAAAACGAGAAAAGGGAAAGTTGAAAATACAACTTCTTCTCTTTGGTTGGGAAAATTATCTTGTAAGATGGTTATATAAGACATCTTTCTTACAATATTTACAAATCCCACATATTGTAATTGAGATTTTTCATGAGACCATCTCATAAGAGAAGGTAAAAGAACTAAAAATTGAGAGAAAACAAATATGTCAGAGCCCACCATTTATCATCATTCCAAACTGAGCATAAATGGAGAGAAATGCAAGGAAAAAAGTTCCAGATGTCCAAGCTCCACCATTAACAAACTATGAAATTTCCTTTTTCCCCCCGAGTTTTCACTCTCTTTACTTCATTGGGGCATTAAAGTAAAAATACATATTTTCCCTTCAATTTCTCTTCCCTTTGGAAACCAAACAAAAGAAATATCAAATATGTTCTTTTCTTTTCTTTTTTCCCTCCCTACTTCCAAACAGACAAGAGGAAAGCATTTTTCTTTTCCCACTTTGTTTTTTCTTCCTCCCCCAACTACAATCAAACATAGTGTTTCTCTCAAAAACAATCAAGTATAGTGTAAAAGATCATGCACTACAAAAACTGCATCTGGAATTAAAAGGGCAAGATTGAGAAGATTCTTACATAATGGTGCATGTATGAGGATTAGTAAAATTGAAAGGGCAACTTAGGGAGTACCCTATAATGGTTTCTTAGAAAATAAATTCTTAAATGCATCCACAGGAAGCCATAAGAAAATTCAAGAGAATGCAGTACTTTCAATCTGTGACAGCCCGCTAGGCAGCATGTGCATTCACTGTAGTAAAGTCAAAGTCATTTACAACAGCATGAGAATAAACAGTTGTGACCACCCACATACAGTTATAAAGGACATACTCTAATTAGTTTCTCAAAAAATAATTGTATGTATTCTAAATAAAGTAAGAAATTTCATGAGGTGTACCTGCACTTCGTATGTGCTATGCAGTCCATAGAAAGAGACAGAGTGCATATCTCAGGCAGAAGAGTAGTGCAACCCTAACAGAACATCAGTGAAACTCACTCGGATTTTGTACAAGTTCCTCACATGTGAGGAAGTGATAGTGGAGCATCACATTCTAGCATAGTGAAATGTTTTCTTCAAATAATACAATCAACTAACATTTTGGTGGCAATTTGTTGCAAAACCAGAACTAAATTCACTTTGATGCTTTGGTGGCATAAAAAGAATGCTTGAGCTAATTAGCTCTAACTCAAATGGCACCTCTTCCCCCTATAAAAAAGGCGGAGGGTAAGGTTGCAGGTACAAAACCCATTACGCATGTGTGTAAATTTGCAAATAAAAAGAATGTGCTCGATAGTTCAATGAATCTCTACAATAATAGTCTAATTTGGCAATAACAGGACAAAATTCCTGCACCAAACAGTTTCTAAGATTCGCAGTTTCTTTTTTATATTCCATTATCCTGGCAACTAGACATGGAAAGAATATGTTCTACATGAATTTGAAACATAATGAATGTTTAAAAACTATCATACAAAGAGTCGACATTTGTTCCGTAGCTGGTAGCTAATGTTTATTAATATGTACAAGTACAAGCCCAATAATCATTATCAAATGAGAACCCTCGTCTTTTGTTATGGACGAAAAGAAAGAGGGAAAAAAAAAAAAAAAAACTTTGTAAGGCAAAAAAGAGAAATACAATGAAATCAAAAAATTTCAGCACCCACTACCAGTTGTTACATAATGATTTAAAGCAGAGAGCCATGACCTTCTGCCCTCAGAAGCTGATCGCCTAAGACCTGATCTTGAGCACCTAGTCAATTGGTTCCGCAAGTTTCGGTTTACATTGCAAGGAACTAAAGAATGACGAATTTCTGGAGCTCCCATGCAAAGGCTAGAGTTGATTTTCATCGATGGGAACCTTTGGAAGCTGAGGGAACGGAAAGAAGATCCTAGAGGGAAAATTCGGGAGCAACGGAGATCAGGCTTGCAAAATGGGGTTGCTAATGAAGAGGATTCTAGTTCCTCACTCGAACATGTGCAAAATGGTAGGGACAAACTTGTTCTAGAAAAATCCTTTCTAACCGTTCTTGTTCCAGGAAGCTTGACAAACAAAACAATGCCATGCCGGCAGAGAGGACATGCAATTGAGCCGGGTGGACCTTTGGCAATAATTGAGGTGCAGTTTGTAGAACAAAGGTACAAGGCACATCGTGTGCAGAACTCATGATCACAACCTGAACCGAGAGACATGTTATCGTGTTGGTGTTTAATGGATAAGTACATGACAGGAGCAGATAGTATAGTAGCACAAAAGTAGAGACGTTAAACAAATAATACTTAATATGGTGCCATTAGTCACACAAAATTTATGTACAAACAAAACATTGGATCATTGAAAAAGCATAAATGGGGAAGAAAGAGGGTTAAAAATGATCTAGAGAAGGATAAATGATGTAAGAAAAACATTGCATGAAAGAAAAGAAGGGTGTGATACATGTTGCCTAATTCACAAATTGGCTGAGGACTGATTTGTGATATATGTGGATAATTCAAAAAGTATTAAAAATCATATGGACATAAAAACATGTAATCCATGTCATAACTGATGCAAAAGCTTCTGCTTTTGAGGGGTCTTAGAAAGGTGATTGGTAGCCAACCTTACCCCCAATTTTTCTTTAAAAGCATCCTTGACTCCTTTTCCACAATTCATAAAAAAAGTTCAAATACTTATTTTATGACTTCAAAATTTCAGGGTTTTTTATGATTGATTATCACATGCTAGAGGCCCTATAATCTCACATACTTAATCCTCATTCTTTTTCTCCTCTGGCTGCTAAATGTGATTTTGACTAGCCCGATCTATGGTTTTCATTAAGATCTCCAACATAGTGACACTCAATAGTTAATACCACCACAACAGATGATACCTTATCAGAACTATACTCACTATCTGACCGTTATCAACCCTGCTCCTACCATAAAATGCAACCACTTCCACCCTAATGAACTACACCTCACTGCCTGAATTCACAATCACCATAGCACCATCATCTGCTACACCGTATGCCATCACTTGTTTATTTCACCTCTATATACCACCACCGGGTAGCTCGACCCACTTATGTGCATGCGGTAACATTAGAAAAGAAATTGGTGAAAGATTCTGAGTTTATTCTCCACTGTTATATCTTCTGTCTTCTTGGCAACCAAACAAAGAAAACAAACTTTTCCCATTTTTTTCGAAAAGATCTTGTTCTTAACCTTTTCCCATGATTCCATATATCTAGTAGTTTGATATATTAACAAAATAAAAAAATAAAAAAATAATAATAATAAAAATCTAGGAAATTTAACTAGATTTCAAAGGTTATCTACCTTCTGCAGCTACAGTGCACTTTCTTTCCAGACAGACAACGCATGGATCTTGACATGTGGGTAAAGATTCACTAGTCCTCCATCCACATTCTCTGCAAACAGTAACCAAAAGAAATGGGGAAAATTTTAAACTTATTTGACAGGATACTATCCTTCTACACATCCTGACTTGGTGACAAGTGTATTTCCCAAAATTCAAATGAAAAAAGAGTATACAAAATAAAAACATAAGAAAGTTTTTGAAATTTGATGGTTCGTCTTGACTGCCACAATAAGCAGGGCTATTTGTTAATAACTTGACTATGCCAATATCATAGGATGTCAATGAAATAGTAGATTTCGCTTTAACCACATTCATGCCAATGATTTTCACAAAAGGTAAAGTGGCTTTCAGGGCCATATCTATTTAAAGCAGCCAAGCAGGTGGCTTGAAGAAGCGGACAAAAGCCTATTTATATGAAATAAAGGAAAACTAATATCAAACAGAAGTAGAATTTTAGTCTTATTTTAGGATAGAAAGCCAGATCTAATCGATTTGTTGAAGGAGGTCATTATGGCTCCAAGATCCAAATGAAATAAAACTGGAAAGAATAGGAACCAACATGAGAAGGAAGAACTTTAGGTTACAAATTAAAGAATTAATACTGGGAAACATTTTCTTTGAATTTCAATTGAAACATTTAATTAATTTGAGAAGAGAATTCTTTCTTTTGGAAAAATAAGTTTAAAAAGAGAACAAAAGAAGAAAGAAAGAAATTCTGCTTGCAGCCAAGGGAATAAGGATGATGCAGACACTTTAAATGTTTTAAGAAAAGGCATGTAGAGTAGAATTTGGGGCATGGTAGTTTTTGTCAATATCAGCATATTTAATACATTCTCTAGAGCTAGAGCACTGCCAACTTGCAACTAAAATTCAAAATTCAAGGCACAGTAACATTTGTTGCTGTGCAACATAAACTAGCAAAGAGGACAGTATAATCTTTACTCACCTAGCAATTTTAACAATGCTCATAAGGGGAAGAGAGAGATATGGTGAAGGAAGTATTTGTGGCTGCCCTCCTAGCTCTATGCTAAGAATTTCCTCGAGCCAAGTTCTATGCCATGAACGAGCAACCATCAAGGGACTCCATCTTTGACCAGAAACCAAAACAGGAGTAAGTAAAATAATTCTAAGACCATGAAGAGAAAATAACAGAAATAGTTCTTAAAAGTAAAGAATAGATAGGGCTGTCCTTCACCGAGTTTCCACAATGCAGCAAAGGACAAAGGGAATCTGGGCATCCCATTTTATGTTGCACTAGTTTCTTTCATTACAAATGAAGGTATAGATTGAGCCCTTAAAATGGACAGATTGAAAATTGTAAACAATCAATATGTCACCCATGGACATTTTAACACCAAAAGTTTAGAGACCCACTATGGAATTTGTAGACTAACAACTATCTGTATTTAATTTGATCCTTATCCCTATGCAGTTAGAGGTTCTCTGTTACCAGAATCCAGATCCAACAAATCCGATTATATGACACTTAAATCTTAATTGTTGTCACCAGTAAGAATTAAATGAATGCAAATATTATTGGAAGACAAAGGTTTGGAGATTCAATTTTAAAGGACAAGCATATTCAATCTCAACAACACATGCGGAATGGAGACATTAATTTAATTAGACACCAAATTAACCTGAATTCTAACCAGCCAAATGCATCTAGTAAAACTTCAGTCCATCTTTATAGGAAATATAGCATAATTCAGGTAATTGCACTATCTTCTTTTATACAAACAAATACGTAGTCATTTGATCAAATGGAAATGACCAGCTACAAATGGAGAGCTCTCTCCCTTTTCCCTCAAATTCCCGACATCCTACGTGAATGCAGGCTTTGATCATAGGTGTCTAGCACAACATTAAGAGAGCTTATCGGCCAAACCAATTGGCATATTCTACATCAATGGCAGCATATTACTGAGACATTTTTCATGTCCAAAATCATCTTACAGACATACAAAATGGGGTATGACCATTTTCACTATTTGTAGTGGTAATGCCCAAATTAATATTCACGTTAGTGATAGTACAGTTACCTGAACAAATAAAACTCACTATCGAAGCTGTGTAAACACATCTTTAACAAATCAAGAATTTGCAAAAGGACATAAATGTCACCCTCAACATACCAAAATCCCAATGATATACCTACCAATCAATACATACAATCATAGACAAGGACATGTATCCAAGGTAACCAGAAATCAAAAAGAGGAAAATCATAGCCTGTGGTCATACCATGAGGTTTAATAACCCAGATTAATATTTTGGGTAGCACCTAATGCACTAATCCTTCATCTAAATGAAACTAAAAAGGTTGGAATCATCTGATCATCAACATAACAAAATGGTAAAATATTTTATAAGTCTATAAGATATGTACTTGTTTTTCATTATGATAATAGCTATCAATTATTAAATTGTCCTATTCACGATGATGGATTTGTGTCTCACATGGTTTCCAAACTACCAATAAGGCATCCGCTCTTTTACAGGACAGCTAAACAGGCTCTTATTTAATGAATTTCAAATGAGTGGGTATTTTTGTTAATAACACAGAGAAAGCTTACAGCCATAAAAAACAGAAAAATTTATAGTTGAAACTACAATAAATCATAAGACATTAGTAGTAACAAGAACTTAAAATGCATACCCATTTGCATTTTCAGCAGTCAAACTGGCACCCCTGGCCATTAAGATCTGAACCAGAAAAAAAAAGTATATATATAAGAAAATTTCAGCATAAATCTTTTGATTGGTAAGTTACACCACATAACCAGTGGTCTTGAACCCGCAACCTCTCTCTCTAGAAGAAGGTGCAATTTGAGCTAGAGCTCATCACTTCACCATAAATGTCAATGTCATATTCAACTTGAGTGTGTTTTTATTAAGAACATACTTGACAACATTGTGCATTTCCACCACATGCAGCATAATGAAGAGCTGTGCTCCCAGCACCTGCAATGTGACAATAAACATACACTTTTTGACCACATCTACTTAGAGATTAGATATTGCAATACAATAATTGTGCTGTTGCACTCTGCACCATAGCCAAAAGGTAATATAAAAAAGCTTATTTAAAAATTTAAATCCAGCTTGAATTTCTTTCACAATGTAATCTAATTCATGGAACTATTATGACACATGCATCTATCATCAGTAAAATGCTTTTAAGAAAAATCACAACAAAATTTGCATGAAATGCACCTAAAACTTTCCACAATAAAAAAATTAGTCAATTAAAATGATTCAAAATCTTATGATCCCAGAAGTCCTATCAATCTCATGGTAATGATGGAGTCAACAATAATATTGTATGCATTTTGATTGAAATGAATTGAAATCTGGTAGAAATTGAAGTATTGAACAAAGAATAATTCTTCAGCTTAAAGCCTATATTATTAAAAGAGGGAAGGGAGAGGAAGCAGGAAAATTGTAAGCAGCAGGAACTGATATTATTATATAAATCAGGTATCTAAGTTAGAAGAATTGGGTGATAACCATTTGGACCATGAAAATGAAGAAGAAAAGTAGACCACCATTAGTGGGGAGGGGGTGGGATGGATGGGGCCTATGGCCAACACCACAAACAGCAACACAAAACAGGAGTTGAATACAAAAACATATTAGACAATTACTATCCAATTAGAAACAAGTCCACATCTGAAGAAGCAAGTAGTTGACATCAACAATGATTATCAACCAAAAAGGCATAAACTAAAGGGAGTTACCTATTAGATCAATTGTGCTTCCATCCTCCACAGTCAGCACAGAAACAGAAGCTCCCAAGTCCAAAAGCAATTGCACACTCTCAACATGCCCATTCAGTGATGCCATGTGGAGAGCAGTGATTCCTCCATCAGCAGGCTTATTAATTGCCTGACAGAGAGCACTGGTGCCACCAGTGGAACAATAAAATAAATCAAAGCGGCATACTGGTATGAGAAATTAAAATTGCTAGAGGAATTTGGGATGAAGGTACCTCTCATCAAATTCTGAGATTGATTCTTCATTGCCTGATCTGTTTCTTAATAGATTCCAGATATTGGGGATGCTAGGGATGTAATCTGCAAGGAGGAGACGAATGCACCGAGTATGACCATTCAAAGCAGCCAAGTGTAGGGCAGTACCCCCATTCAGATAATCAACTCTGTGAACCTAATTCCCCACAAATTTGTTATTATCTTATTCCATAATCTTCTAGACTAATGAAGTTAACAAGATATAGGAAAAGCTAGGAGAAGAGTCCTACATTGGCTCCAAAAACAACCAGAGTCTGCACGACTTCCCAATGACCATACTGACAGGCTTGCATCAAAGCAGTCTGTTCACAAGTATGAAGAACCACAATCTAATTTTTAATATCCAAATAATGCAAGTCCTCAAATAAAAACAAAAGGCCACATAATCCTTAATCTAAGTGTTGAAATGATCGGGAAACCGAAATGACTGTCTATGTTCAGACCAAAAATGAATCAATCAAAGATTCAGACTTTAGGATTGGTATTACCTGACCACGATAATTCCTGAGATTGATATCAACTCCAGACTCAAGCAATAGAGAGACTATCTAAAGCATGGAAAAACACAATTGGTACCATCAGATTAAACATATGTAAAATTCAAAAAATGAGTTAAACTTCAAACACTTTAGAATTATAGTTATGGTATACCTCATGGTGGCCCTGAGCTGCAGAGTAATGGAGGGGGGAATTCCGAACACCAAAAGTCGAATACCTCGCAAGCCGGGGATTATAATCCAACAGTGCCTTGGCTTCTTGAAGGTCCCCATCTCTTGCAGCCGAAACTAAGCGCTCCCCAGATGCTGAGCATCCGAATGAATTCCCCACAATGCTAAGAAGCCTCATGACCCTCCCTCAAAGATTATTGAATCAAACAAACAAACTTGCTTCCTAGCACAACATGTTCCTTACTTTTTACAAATGGAACAATACAAAGGACAGTTCTCCGAAAACTTACTTACACACAGAATTTGAAGGAAAAGTGAAAAAAAAAAAAAAAAAAGGCAAATTCTTAATCTCTCTCTATAGAACCACTTAGGCCTACCAAACTAATAACAACCCGGAACTAAGTCTCTCAAAACACATTCAGAAAAAAGTTGGTTGTAACGGTCAGTATCCCACTAAACTTAGGTGTTCAGGGGGAGAGAGAAACAGAGAATTTTGTGCAAATAAAAAACAACCCACTCTGAAACTACCATTAGAAAAAAATGACCAAGATGTGATTGTTTATAGATTAGTTATCAGGTCCTCGTAAACTTCAACGAAACCCAACAAAATCCTATATTACTCTGTATTGTTAAATTAATCTACCCAAAAACAAAAACAAAAACAAAGAAAGTCCTATATTCTTTCACCCCAAATGGTCTGAGTCACAAATGAATATCCTCCAAAGAATCCTAATCTCTGATACCCACTTCTACATAATCCTAAAAGAATCAAAATCTCCACTACCCACTTTCAAATTCTGAAAACATAAAAATTCCCCAACACCCACTTCCAAATTCTCACTCAAAAAAAGAAACAATATACCAACAGACCCAATATCCAATTCCAGAATCCTCAAAGAGGAAAAAAAAGAAATTTAAAAAGATGAAAACTTTACAAAACCCTTATCACATATAACCTTTGGGCTTTGTTGGAGAGAGAGATTGATCAAACTCCTGGCTGAGAATCGAGCAAAGGAAATATATAGTGCATGATATATGTAAAATATTTTGTTAACTGTAATTTGCTTAAAATAAAAATAGAAAGATGAGAAAGTAAATACGGGCCAGTAGAATGTTTCATTTGGGGACAGGCAGTTTTTAGTTTTTTACAGCAACATCCTCAACCAAAACCATCACAAGATTGCCCTGCAACCAAAGCGTGTCTCTCATGATTGGATATTTTTATTATTATTATTATTATTATTTATATTTTTAGACAGTCAACTTTCTTGTTAGTTGGGTTGTACCTTTCTCTCTCTTTCTGTGTGATTATGAGGAGGGAAAATTTCCGAGTCCACAAGCTTCAGCTGACTTATTGGAGTTAAGGATCTCGAGGGCATTCACTCATGCACCGTCTTTGTTTTTTTGTTTTTACACTTTTACTTCTAATTTTAAAGGAATGTCTTCTTTGACTTCGCTGAATTTGATGTCAGATCACTTGGAAGTACAACAAATATTCTGACTTTTTTCTTTGAATTTTAAGTCAGATAGACTTTTTGTTTGCAAAGTTTCTATCGAGATTTGGGAGCTATAGAATTGAATAGGAGAAATTGATGATGAAAGGAAGGAGAGGAAAAAAAATAGTTGATATGACTTATTATGAGTTAGTTCTATTAATCCTAAAACCCAATAATGTTCATTGGTTAAAACTTGAGTGTACAAAATTATTTGTGTGGGGCTGGGGTTAATAATATTATTTAAATCTTAGATGCTAATTTAGTTGAATTATAAGATTCTTGGCTTCTCAACTTTTGTGATGACTGAAGTTTTACACAAAAAGTTCTCATTTAAACCTTTAATTGTTATCCCAAAACAATTGTGGGTAGATTTTAGAGTTTACTATATATGCTAATGCCTTCCATTCTTAAAAATATAGAGGGATGGAGAAGATGGCAAAGTTCCAACCGAAAAGACTAGTATTGCAACTAACTTTATTTATATTTTTGCTAAATAAATTATGTTAAACTGAATTTAGCAAAAGAACAAAAAAAAAAATACAAATGTAAATAGCACGCGAAAGATATACAAGCATGAACCTCTCCTTTCTCCCTCCCCTTGTTAGGTAGAACTTCATCTTTAGTTTAACTATACGCTAAAATAAAAGTACTAATATTTGACAAGACCAACAAACATAACATTGTTTATATATTTGTTTCTCAAAAAAAAAAGAAAAAAAAAAGCATTGTTTATATATTTTAGTGTTTTATTAAAAAAAAATTATAAGGATGTGGTGTAAAATTCAAGTTATAAATCTTTCAATTCCAACACACTACATTATCTTTTTACATATTAAAGAATAAGTATGACCATACCCAATCCATTCTAATACCTATCTTACATTGTGTTTGGTTGGGTGGAATTTAGGAAGGATGGAAAACATAGAAAGGAAAATAGGGGGTATAACAATGTTATCCACTGTTTGGGAATAGAAAGAAAATAGGAAGGGTGGAAAACCCGGGAGAAAATTTTCTCTCCCGAGCCCACAAATTTTTTCCTCCCAAATTGGGAGGAAAACTCATGAGAGAAAAGTACCTCATAGCATTATTACCATAATGCCCTCCCAAATTTATTTTTTCAACGTGACTGAACGTTCTCTTCTCTCTCTCTCTCTCTCTCTCTTTTTCAACGTGACATGATCTAATTTTTACATTATAATAATATAAATTTATATATATGATGTGATAAATTTTATATTATGTAATGAATACAAATAAATCTATTTCTTACATATTATGTAACAATGGTATAATAGTCAATTTATATAAATTACATTTTTCATCGTTCCCTTTTTCTCTCCAACTAAACAAAAGAGTTTTCCACCCTCCCACTTTTTCACCCCTCCAACCAAACACACAAGAGGGAAAACTAAATATTTTCCATCCTCCCACTTTTCCACTCCTCCGTCCAAACGGACCCTTAAAGTCCAACCAAATTGAATGTTTATTGAAATGTTATTAAGTATTGTAGAATATATTGAGTTTTAAGTATAAAAAAAAAAAAAAAAAACTGATATATATCTTATTGGATGGTGTAAAACATGAGTTTTACGCCCTATCCTTATCAAATTTGATCTCTTTATCAAATGGGTGTGTATCAAACCTAAATTGACAAGAGTTTTAGGTTTGAGTCCATATTAAGAGTCCGAATTATAGAATTGTGCACTCTACTCTTGACGTACTTTATGATGATATTAGAGAACAAGAAGCAAGCAATCTAGATTGGATGAAGAATAAAGGAAGGAACCTAATTAATCCTTGTTAGCTTTATCATGCTCTTTATAATTATTTCCACACCAACATGAATTGAAAGAATAAACAAAAAAGGGTTGTCCTAGTAAAGTGGAAAAACAGGACTATAATTATTTGTCAACACAGCTTGTTGAAAGCATGTTGAAGCATGATGATGAGTTAAGAGATGTATTTTCTATGCCTTTGGTGGGGGGCTTAAGAATCTTTGCCTCTTTCCATGTAAATTTATATTCTTCAAAGAAAGGTGGTGGACTAAGCACTGGAAATTGTAATGGCCTTTCATTCGAAGAAAGTGTCAATGTTTTTTTTGAGAAAGAAGAAAGTGTCAATGTTAAATGGCGTTTTCCACCGACACTTCACAACAAGTATATAATAGTTGTCTTGTATTATTTAAAAAATTAAGAAAAAACTCAAGTAGTTGTCAATCCTCTTACGCAACCCATTAGGCAATAGATAAAAATTATATTTTGAAAATGACCCAAGAAAAAAAAAATATTAAGGTAAGAAGAAGATGATAAAAGGAAAGAGATGGGTTGTCTCTATAATAATAATAAAAGCAGAAAATGTAGTCATATCAGAACTTGTTCTACCATGAGTATCTATAACCTTAAAATTATCTAGTAACTTACAAGAAAATTTAGTCATACATATTTAATTAAGAAGTATTAAATATTAATAACTAAAAAGTCAAATTAGAAAATTTTTATGGAATAATTTATCTAATTTATTTAGAGATCAAACATAATTTAACCATAATTTATTTAATGTCTCAAACTTAATTTAATCGGAATTTGTTCATTGTTGGTTGAATTACCAAAAAGACAATGAGTCATAATTAGTTTAAACTTTAAATTAATAGTTTAGGCTTCAGTAATACTTCTAAATTTGAAAACTGAAATTCAAAAATATATTAAAAAAATGATGTGGGGGAAAATGGGTTTTCAAAAGTTTATGGGTGCACATTAAAAAAAAAATCAACAAAAATTAAGTATTTTTATTTTATAATATTTTTATTATATAGAATATAAATATGCATTTACAATGGAATTTGTGTGTGTAGGTTATACATAGATTAATTACAATCCAATATAAAAGATTTTTTTTTTTTTTTTACAAATATGATCAAAATTATCTATTGGTGATTGACTTGAAGCTTTAATTAAGTTTCATCTGTATTAAACACTCACTTGCACACATACTTTTTTAATATTAAAGATTTTTTTTTTTAATGACTAATGAGAGTTTATGGACAAAAGAGCAAACATTGACAACGAATGTGAACTTAAAAGGAAGAAAATAATAAAATGAAACTCAAAGAACCAAAACAATCATTGACCAAATTTATAGAGTGTAATCGCTTTTTTGCCTAAATACTATTAATAATTTAATATATAAATAATAATAATTAAATAAAATTGCTCACTATTAAATTAATTTGTTTTTTTATAGCAATTAATTTGGTTTAAGTACTATTAATAATTTAATATATAAATAATAATAATTAAATAAAATTGCTCACTATTAAATTAATTTGGTTTTTTTTATAGCAATTAATTTGGTTTAAGTACGAAAATACAAAACATTTATTATGTCCTCGTTAGTCATTTTTGACATATAAAAGCCCTTTAACGATTGGTTATCGAATAATTTTAACATATAAGTATTTTATCATTGTAGTTTACCAGAAATTCTAAATACTAAAAACATTTTCAATTAAAATTCTTTATTGTAAAAGTTCTACCATTATAGGTTTACTTACGACAAAAAAAAAAAAAAAATATATATATATATATATATATAGAGAGAGAGAGAGAGAGAGAGAGAGAGAGAGAGAGAGAGAGAGAGAGAGAGACCCTCTGTGTGTGTGTTAAAAATATATACTTAGTATTCTCAAAAGAAAAAACTGTGGGATAATTCCACATTGAAAAATGAGTGTGAGTTAAAGAAGTTTAAAACTTATGCTGTGTATCTAAGAGTTAGGCTCTTTTGAATATACATCATTGTCAATTTCTTTAAGATTTTCTCCCCTCTCCCCGTGTGTGTTAAAAATACTTAATATTCTAAAAGAGAGAGAGAGAGAGTAAACACACGCTTACATATATAAAATTATAAATCACCTTAAATGATTCTTGGTTGGAGCTAGAACATCACGCCAATGACATGTTATCAGATTAGGTACGAAATTACTAAGAAAGGTCTTCAAACATAGGTAATTTGAATGAGTTGCTAGTCTTCAAGATCATTGTATGATAATCTTACATATATAATTTATATATTATTGATAGTCATTTTTTTTTTTTTTTAACTCTTTAAAAAGTCTTGTAAGAATGTTATTAGGTAGAAAATGTAAATTATCCATTTTTAAAAAATATTTTTATGTTCATTAATTCTAAATTTTTTGGTTTTTGTACATAATAACTCATTTGAATGGATATTTATGATATGGTCTCACATTTGATTCCAAAATTAATAAATAAAACTCTCTCTAAAAATAAATAATTTAGGACACATGATGTAAAATTGGACTTCAATTGTAGAATCTAATTGGATTTTCTTTAAGTTTTACCTATTAATATATATATATATATATGTAGGGATGAGTTTGGATCTTGGGCCCAAGGTATAGTTGGATCTAAGCTCAACAAGCCCAATACAATAAATTTGTAGAGAGTGGGCTGGAAAACTCGGTTATAATGAATGAGACAACAGTTATAATGGAGTTTAAAGGATAATCAAACAAAAATGGATTGGATTTCTCAAAGTAAATTGGTCTTCAATCTAATCCGAGGAGATATGCTCTAGTATATATTGATTGGAAATAGTTGCAAGTATGGTTCAGGTTGCTACAGTGTTTTTTCCTCTAAATTTTTGATCCCCTTTCCATGGAGAGTTTCTTTTATTATATAGTTCCCTGCCAATGATCTTGGCCCTCCATTTGTTGATCATCCAAGCCACTATTTGAGTGCTTGTCGCATCGGACATCCTCTCTGACTCTCTGTGAGTTGGTGTAGCCAATATAATACTGTTCAAGGGTCTTTTCCACATAAATGCGGCTAGAAAGTTAGTTGCAGAGCATTCAATGCAGTGGCAGCAGCTTTCTCTTAGATATTTCTTGGCTCCCATTCCTTCAGTACGTTCGTAATGCACGCCTCTATTAATGGAGTTTTCTGGAAGGTCACTTTGAGTGATAGGATATGCATTCGATTTGCACTTCGTTTATTCGAGTAGGCGCTCCTCCTTGAACCACCTTTCCCAACCTTTCTGTCTACATGTTACTTATGAGACTCTAAGTTTAACATCCTTATTACTGTTTATTTATCCTTGGACCAATCAACATCCTCGACCAAGGCCCAAAACTCATTATATGATTTTGGGCCCTTATCCCTACAATATATATATACATATAAATATATATATATATATATATATATATAATTTTTGTGCCAAATGAATTGTTTTTAGTTTTAAAAAAATGCTCATAAATATAAAATCATTCAAACTCTCTCTTCCTCTAATTTTATATATAATATTAGATATATGATTATGTTTTTTATGATTTATTTATATTGGACTCCTCGTTTTCTACTCTAAATTAGCTTTTTTGGCACGAATATTAAAAAAAAAACTTTGATTAAATGGAACACATGTCGTAAAATTAAACTTTAATTGAAATATAATTTTTACATTGAACTAACTAACTTGGTTCAAAATTTTAAATTTTTTGATTAAATGGGACACGTGGCGCAAAATTAGACTCTAATTGAATTATAATTTAAAATCTAATTGGATTTTCTTTCAGTTTTACTTATTAATATATATATATACACATATATGACTTATAAATTTGAATTGTTTTTAGTTCACAAAAAAAAAAAAAGACTCATAAATATAAAATCATTCAAAAATTATGTTTTTTTATGGTTTACTTATATTGGACTCCTCGTTTTTTTACACTAAATTAACTCATTTGGTACAAAAATTAAAAAATTTAGATTAGATGAGATATATGTCGCAAAATTAAACTCTAATTTAAATCCAATTTTTACATTGAATTAACTCACTTGACACAAAAATTTAAAGATTAAATGGGACACGTGGAGCAAAATTAGACTCTAATTGAATTCCAATTTGAAATCTAATTGGATTTTTTCTCAGTTTTACCTATTATTATATATTAGCTTGTAACGCCATGCATATACATGAATACACTTAAAGATATACAATAAGATATATAATATAATTCCTATATATATAATTTAAATACTATTAATAGTCATTTTTATATTTTGTTAACCTTTTAAAAAAATTTGTAAGGATGTTATTAGGTATAAAATGTAAATTATTCATTTTTTTAAAATTATTGTGAATAACTTTTTTTTTTTTTTTTACGATTCATTTATTTTAAACTCTTTGGTTTTTGTAATTAATAACTCATTTGGATGAATATTTATGATGTGGTCTCGCATTTGATTCTAAAATTAAGAAAAGAATAAATAATTTAGGACACATAGCGCAAAATTGGAACTCTAATTTAAAATTCTAATTTGAGTTTCTCTCAGTTTCACTTATTACTATCTCCGTCTCAATTTGTTTGTCTTTTATTCCATTTTGGGATATCCCAAAATATTGTCCTGTTTCTAAAAATAAAAATTATTAGTTTACTAATGTTCCTATTATATCCCTACTTTATTTTCAAAATCATTTAAAAAGAAAACTAACCAATATTTTAAAAAAATCAATTTAATTGGGGCACCTTTTTAGTTGTCTCATTAAGAATAACTCTTTTTTAAAAAGATGATAAATTTATTTAAGGGTAATTTTGTAAACTTATACATTTTTATAAGGCAGACAAAACAATAAATGATGTTTCCTTAAAAAGTTAGACTTTTCAAACAGAACAAACAAATTGAGCCAGGAGGAGTATTATATATATATATATATATATATAGATTAGATTAGTGTGTATCTTCGTACATATGCACGAGTATAATTAAAAATGATCACAATTATATAGTTCAAGTTATACATTTTCCTTTTTATAGAAGATGTTCAAATTATACATGATATTAGATTACATTTTTTTAAAACCATATAAAATATGTAATGGTTTCTCATTATATGTGCGTGTGTGTGTGTGTGTGTGTGTGATTTAAAATTTAATTAGTTTAGACTCTTTGTTTTTTGCACTCAATAATTCACTTGTCACAAAAATTAAAAACTTAAATGGACACGTGGCAAAAAATTAGACTTCAATTTAGAATATAATTAGATTTGGACTTTTTGATTTTTACATTCAATAATTTACTTGATACAAAATTAAAAATTAAACACGGCATGCGACACAAAATTGAGAATCCAATTGAAATCTAATTGGATTTTCTCTGAATTTTAACTATTAATATATACTAACTTATAATCTCATGCATATATATGAATATACTTAAAGATATACAGTAAAATGCATAAAATAATTTATATATATATAATTTAAATACTATTTGTGGGAGGGTTTCTTGTCTCAGCCCTCAATTAGCAGGTATTGTCCGCTTTGGCTATGTCTCACGATTTTGCTCAATCCCACATCGAGGAGAGACGCCTCCCACATGTGCCTTATAAGCTTGAGCCCAAGACACGTGTACCACTACTACAAAGCGGACAATGCCTGCTAATTAGGGGCTGAGACAAGAAACTCTCTCACATTATTGATAATCATTTTTGTATTTTGTGAAATCTTTGAAAAAATTTGTAAGGATATTATTATTATTATTATTATTTTATTTTTTGGTTTCCCACAGTGTTTCCTCAAGGTTTTCAACCAGAGACTAATCACTGTTTGTGCCGGGTGGGTTCACGAAGGGGTAAAGCATTTTTTTTTTTAAAATTTTTTTACGATTCATTTATTCTAAAATCTTTGGTTTTTGTACCTATTAACTCACTTAAATGAATATTTATGATGTGGCCCCACATTTGATTCTAAAATTAAGAAATAAAACCCTTTAAAAATAAATAATTTAGGACACATGGCACAAAATTAGAATTCTAATTTGGAATTCTAATTTAAGTTTCTCTCAGTTTCACTTATTCTTATATACATATAGACTAACTTATAACTCCATGCATATGCATGGATACACTTAAAGATATATAATAAGATACATAATATAATTCCTATATATATAATTTAAATACTATTGATAGTCATTTTTATATTTTGTTAACTCTTTAAAAAAAATTGTATGGATATTATTAGGTATAAAATGTAAATTGTTCATTTTTATTATTATTATTATTGTGAAGCACTTTTTTTTTTTTACATGATTCATTTATTCTAGACTTTTTTGGTTTTTGTATTTAATAACTTACTTGGATGAATGTTTATGATGTGGTCCCACATTTGATTCTAAAATTAAGAAATAAAACTCTTTAAGAATAAATAATTTTGAACACATAGCGCAAAATTAGAATTCTAATTTGGAATTTAAATTTGAGTTTCTTTTAGTTTCACCTATTATTATTATTATTATTATTATTATTATTATTATTATTATTATATAGATTACATGTATTTTTACAAATTTTTTCACCCATACGTATTTCCAAAAAATACAAACAACGTTACTAGAAATCTTTTATCAAATGAGCCCATAATTTTTAGTGATGTTATACCACTCAATATTTTTTAATTTAATGCAAATTTTGATAAATCTGCTGTTGGATCCCTTATTTTTTGTATATTCTCATTTCTCTATACTTGCAATATTTCAAAGTGGTCAAAAATTCATAACCATGTCATTAACAAATTGTTTTAATTCAAGTTTTTGTAGTTTATAATAATGTGTAAAAGATGAGTTTTATTAATCAAATGGTAAATAACATCCGATTGACATGAAAATTGGCTAGTATGTTAAGAAAATATAGAACATGTAATCCAATAGTGAGATTTTAAAAATATGAATTTAATAACAAGTTTATTATGTGACGTAACTTGAACCCAACCATTGTTATTATTATTGTAGTAAGAGAAATCACACTTTTTTAATATTTATATATATTTATATCGATTAGTTCTTTTTATGAGGATTAATTTGTTGAGATATCACTTTATCTTTTAGGTTAAGTAAGTAAATGAATTGTGAGTTTTAGTTAGCTCAATTGGTAAAATTTCTTATGGTTGAATAAAAGATCTGTGATTTAATTCCTGCCTACATCAAAAACCGATTAATGTCTTAGTTTGAAGATAAAGAGTTATCATCAGGAGCGGATGCCAAATGTTGAAATTCTTTCCAAGGAAAAAGTAAGTAGATGAGTTTGGAGCCAACAACACTATATTAATCACTCACCCTTATAATTATTATATAATATGTTTGAGATTTTACAACTTAATTAATCAAGTCATTCACGCATGAATATTAAAACAATTATTATTAAGGAGTTGAACTTAAGTCTTTCATTTTACAACATGATCCATTCTTGTCATGGATTCCTAATAAGTGAAAAGGCATATGATAGTTCAAATTTTCTCCCAAAATACAAAAGGTAAACAAATTCCATCATATTTTGTATGTGTTGATTTTTTTTTAGAGAGAGCCGGAGGATCGAACGTCCGAACCAAGAACCAAGAATCAGTATAAGTTTCAGTAGGTCTATAGGCCCGTTAGCTTGAATGAATTCATTTTGGACTTTTGAAAGTCGACATCATCTCTTGAGTATCTTGAGTAGCTAAAGACACTGATTGGTCATAATTTTGAGTTATAGAAGAGGACAAGTGGATTATTAAATAGAGGTTGTGTTTGCCATTAGTTTAAAAAGCTAGGTTTTTTAACTATTTAGTTTATTTTTTCTACTATTCATGAGTCTCATTGCACTTTTTGATATTATTTAATAACCTCACTATACTATATTAACTACTTTTTAGCTTTATCTACTGTACTTTTAGTAAAAAGTTTTCAGTTTCAGTTAAATAAGCCATTTCCAAACAGACTCGGAATGTATATTTCTTTTGAGTCCTGTTAAATGGAATAATTTAAATATTAGACATAAATAATCTTATCAATTGTCACTTTCTCAATTTACTAAATAGGTTAATCTCTATTTGTTATGGACGGTTGGCTCTACTTTTGGAGCTAAAATTATTAATGGCATTTCAGGTGAATATAATTCTTTTCTTCATAAGGAATATTTCAGAGAAGTTTTCATAGATTCATAGAGATTAAAGAAAAGTTTTCAGTTTCAACTAAATATGCTATTTTCAAACAAACTCGGAATATATAAATATTAGACATAAATAATCTTATCAATGGTCACTTTCTCAATTTACTAAATAGGTTAATCTCTATTTGCTATGGACGGTTGGCTTTACTTTTGGAACTAAAATTATTAATGGCGTTGCAGGTGAATATAATTCTTTTCTTCATAAGGATTCATAGAGAATAAAGAAAAGAATTATATTGAGACTATTTTGTGTTTTTTTATTTTTTATTTTTTTAAGAGCATTACCATCAGGTGTGTCAAATGCCAAATATTTGGCATTTGGCACACCAAACACCCAAAACCAACCCTCATAAGATATTTTAAATCTCAAAACTTTTGGCATGGAGCTACAATACACTCTCAAATATGAGATAGTACGAACAAAAATGACAAAATTTTTTATTCTTATTTTATTTACTTTTTCTCTCTCCTCCCAACACATATCTCTCTCTCACCACTGCACACCCTTGGTGCGATGGTCACTCCATTAGTATAAGTGCTTGTGGGGTGTGCAGGGTAAGGGCCGAGATTCAAGTCTCTAAGAGGGAGTTTCACACAAATATACACTTAGATTAGGCTAGAGTAGAATTTATATCTTGTATAAAAAATAAAATAAAATAAAAAACTCCACATATCTCTCTCTCTCTCTCTGTCTGGTTCTCTCATCTTTGTCTTCTCTATTCCTCTTTCACAGCCACACCAATCTTACCACACTGACCACCACACCACGTAGGAATGGCAACAGGTTGGGTTTGGGCCGGGTTTTTCCATACCCGGACCCGACCCGTGGGGTAAGACCCGTAACCCAGACACGGCCCGTTTAGAGTACCAGGTTTTTTTCCGGGGCCCGAACCCGCCCCAGCCGGGCCCCGCGGGCCCCGTTTAGGGATTGGGCCCAATTCATGGCCCAATCAAAAAAAAAAAAAATTTAAGCCCAAATTTATTTTTGCCTACATTAAGCCTGCATTTTTGGGCCCAATCAAAAAAAAAATTTGAGCCCAAATTTATTTTTGCCTACATTAAGCCTGCATATTCTAATTCAATTCAAGCCTAAATAATATGGCCCAAATGCCAATAAATAACATGGCCCAAATGCCAAATCATAGGCTACTAATCATAAATCAATAAATCACCTGTTAATTATAAATCTATAAATCAATAAACTATAACTAATATCATAATCATAATTCAATAAATCATAACAAAGATTTTAAATCAATAACCATTTAAATTACCTAGCTAAATCAATAACAAAGATTTTAAATTACCTAGCTAAGATAACCATTTAATCATTAATCAACAAAATCATAACTAAAATCACTAGCTAAACATAAAAATAAAATAAATCCAATAAGTTTAAGAAATAAGTATCAAAAGTCCAACGAGTCCAAGAAATTAAAAAGCTACAAAATAAATCCCACAAGGCCACAAGTTTAGAATAATTACAAATTTAACAAGTCCAAGAAATTAAAAAAACTACTAAATTAATACAAAATATTTAATCTTCATCAATTGTGATACAACTCCCATCAATTGTGGCACAACTCCCATCATCTTCATTTGGCTCCCCATCATCAAGAATGGATTGATATGTACTATCTCCAGGTATAGTTAAAGGACCTACAACAACAATGAATTAAGAAATGTAATAAATTTCATCAAATTGTAACTAGCAAATATAAAAACACAATTTTGATTTTATAAATAGAAATCAATCTGTATGACTATTAAAAACACGTTTTGAAGCGTAGTTAACAAATTCATCACTTTTATTAAAAACACACTCTAAAATCAATCTGTATGACTATTATTCCAACTGTTACTTTCCCCCAAAAAAACAAAAAAATAAACCTAAATATCACTTATAATTAATCAAACAGGAAATATCAATATCATTCTTTCTCAAAAAAAAAAAAATTCATAGGATCAACTTTAACTGAATACTACTAGTGCCCAACTACAAACATAGCCGTATCTACAGAGAGACCAAACTAAACATAAAATTCGATTTTTATTTTTTGTTTCGTAATTCCTCATTTTTTTGTCAAATCCATTTCTATCCTGTAATACTGGCCTAAGAATATTGATAGAAACTTGTATAAGACAAAATCCAAATCACAAAAAAAAAAAAAAAAAAAAAAAAAAAAAAAAAAAAGAAGAAGAAGAAGAAGAAAAAGATATTCACACCTCTGAAACCGAAAGTCCAAGATCCTCAGTGATTGTGGTTGGAGTAGGTGATGAAACTGAAAGTCCAAGATCACTCCTGTCCTGATCGGCAATCTTGAAGCAAGCGACGACATTCGGATTGGTTCCAGAGACGTCGACGGTACTAAAGATGCGAACGACTGCCGTAACCAGGAGTAGAGGAAGGGTAGCCGGAGCCGGAGGCTTGTGAGGGTCGGACTGAGGGACGGAGGGTACCAGAGACGTTGAAGGACGGAGTGTGGGAGTAAGGGTTGTGAGGGTCGGACTGAGGGACGGAGGCTTGTGAGGGTCGGACTGAGGGACAGAGGCGTAAGGGAGTGTCGGAGTGTGGTGTGGGAGTGAGGGTGATGGAGTGTCGGAGCTGAAATGAGAGAGAGGGACTGTCGGACTGAGTAGGGAGGCAGCTGAAGAGTGAAAGAGTGAAGAAAGTTAGGGTTAGATTAAGGTATATATATATAGGGGTAGTTTTGTAATTTCAGGTGTCGAGTTTTTACATGGGTCGGGTTTTGGGCCGGGTCTCGGGTCGGGTCTCAGGTTTTTTCAATAAAACCCGAACTCGACCCGGACCCGCTTCGGATTTTTTTTTTTGAAACCCATACCCGACCCTATTCCTAATCAGACCGGGTAAAACCCGGCTCATTAGGGTCGGGTCGGGCTGGGTACCCGCCGATTGGGCAAAAATTGCCATCCCTAACGCCACGTCGCCGAGTTTCGTGCTATTCACCATGCCATGCGACACCGCCGAGCTTGCCATGCCATCCACCACGCCACTGTGTCATCAGAACCTCCCATCATTGGATCTCTCTCAATCGACCTACAGTGATGGGTTTTGCTTTTGAGTTTGCTTGATTTGGGATGGGTTTTGAGGTTTGTGAATGTGGTGGGTTGTGGGTTAGTTGTGGCAGTGGTATTGTGGTTGTGGTGGCAATTTGGTGGTTGTGGTGGTGATTATTGGGTTATTGTTGTGGTTATTTTTGGGTTGCTGTGGATTTTTTTTTTTTAATTTTTACGGTAGCGTTGATGGATGTGGGTTTTTGTCGGTGGTGGTTGTGGATTTGTTGTGGGTATGAGTTTGGTAATGGGTTTGTGCCAGTGGTGGCAGTGGTGGTTGTGTTGTTGTTGTTGTTGATGAGGAGTTAATATATTATTTTAATGTGTTGTAAATATTATTTTAATATATAGAATTAAAGAATAAAACATGTGATGAGAGGGATATTGTAAAATGATGTAGTAAAATAATAAAGTAGATTTTTGGTGTGTCAAAATAACATTTTTTATAAAACAATTGATGGGAATGCTCTAACCCATTAAAAAGACTAGGAATTCTGAGGAATTTTTTAAGCCATTGGCCCATTGCAATATAATGAATGGCGGGACCAATTAACGGGCCGATCAAGATTAGTCCAATTAACAACCCCACCCCCCAAAAACAGGGCCTCAGCTTAATCTAAACCCAACCTGTCAACAGGCCTAATTGGAGCCCACCAAATGGTCACTTATTTTAAAGGTTTACATATAAATTGGGTATTGATCCGAGCTCTCATCTTCTTTTAAAACATATGTACCATTAGAGGAGGCAGACGATTCTTTTTGGATGTACTATAATTATAACCATGCATAAATAAAATGTATCTCTCGGTTATATATATATTAATATATATATATATCTATATATAAACATATTATTTACAAACCATAAAATGGAGAACTATATATAGGGCTCTTTTGGCATAATACAATCCAACTATAAATGGCCCAAAAGAAGAGAAAAAGATCCATCATTTGGATCAGCAAACATCTCCTAAATAAAGTTATCTACAGAATGCATACAGGTGCATGAACCTGGTTGTTTTTAGAGTACAAGTACAAGTGCCTTGAGTTGGGAGAAAATCATCACATGTTATGATAGAAAGAGATTCAAACCTGCAGGGACGGAACCTCCTAAATAAACCTCATCATTATTGGGTTTTTAATTTTTTGTATTTTTTTCTCTTGAAAAAAATTTAAACAATGTAGTTAATTTATGATCTACAAATTATATAAAATTCATATTAATTATAGGGATCTATTATGGTTTTAAAAATTGAATTGGACTAAGAACCGATAAATGAGAAGTTGTTGGTTTTTTGTCCAAAACGGATCGAATTGGTGATATTATATTATAATAATGTAATTAATATTATAAATACATAAAATTTTAGTTTTATTCTTTTTACATTATTCCAAATTTGGTTTTCTATCTTCTTATAATTTAAAAAAAAAAAAAAAAAAAAACCAAGTCAACCACTAAATCAATAGTCATGCATTAATATTAGAAGAAATAAGTAGTGAGAAATTAATATTTATCCATGAAATAGTGTAAGAGGAAAGAGATTTCAAAAGTTGTAACTCCGGAAATCTACTAATAATAATGACAGCTCTCATGTCTCGAGCAAAGAGATAAATATACATAATAAATGTTTTCCATCAATTTAGTAACAGCCAAAAATAAATTTAAAACCCACGACAACTTATTACAAGACCCATGGCATCTTAAAAAATGCCACAACAACTTAGGGACTTGGGATTGTTTGGATTGGCAATTTCCATAACTCAATTCTCAGTTTCCATAATTCATAATTCAAAAATGGTGGAACCCATAGCAAAAAGGTTGTTTGGCAAACGATAACTCTGTTTCTATAACTCTATTTCCATCACTCAATTTTCTGATTTTTGAGTTATGAGTTATGGAAATTGAAAAAACATTTTGGCTGTTTTCAGTTTTCATAACTCATAAATCAATGACAATATTGTAATTAAATACACATAGGGTACCCACAAACAGTACCAGCCGCACTTTTTGACCACTTTTGACTTTTTTTTTTCTTTCTTCTCTTGGGTTGGTTGTTCGTTTTTTTTTTTTTTCATTGGTTCGGTCTGTTTTGGTTTTTTTTTTTTTTTTTTTTTTTTTTTTTTTTTAACTTCGATGAGTTTGGGTACGAAAAAAAAAAAAAAATATACTGCACCAGCTGATAGGTATGGGCCCACAAATAGTGTGAAAAATATTGAGTGATGGAAATTGGGTGATGATGCCAAACGGGTGTGAAAAATTGAGTGATGAGTGATAGAAATTAAAGTAGTTAAAAAAATGAATCCAAATAACCCCTTACTTACGAGAACCATAATCCAAAAAGAAAAAGATAAAAAACAGAAGAGCACATCATCATCAAAACAAAGCCTGAAGCCACAATAATGAGAGAGAGAGAGAGAGAGAGAGTAACCATACCTTAGCCAATTACCATTCAGGAGTGAGGTGGAGCTACCAATGGAGCCAAGGAAGAAGGGATGTGCATTGTGAGAGACAGAGAGCTCTTGACTGAGAGAATTATTTGGTAAAAAAAAATTTGGGGTTTTCAGGCTTTGTGATTTCTATGGTTAGGGATTTGTGATTTGTAATTGTTTTGTTGGTATTTTTTTGTTATAGACTGAATTTGTGATCTGTTTGTTGGTAATTTGGGTTTGTCTAAAGTATTTCCTTATTATTTGGATTTGTTAATTGTTTGTTGGTGTTTTAGTTTATTTAAAGGTTTATCACTTTATTTTGGTGTTCTTGGAGTAATTGGGCAAAGGAAATTGTCGTTTTTTTTTTTGGGTTTTCATAGGCTGTAAGTCCATCCCTGCAAACTTTTGTTTTGATGCCCTGGAGGCTGGAGTAACCTGACAATGTCAACGGATTGGTCTATCACTAATATCTTGGAGCTAAAGAACAGCTTCTTAGAATGCTGTCTCAACTAGATTAGAAGAGACTCTAATTCTGTTGCGCTAAACTTTTTATTATTATTATTTAAACTGTGTTTTATGTTGTAATATTTCTTCCCTTTCTATTCAGGAAATGTGGAAGAGGGACCTTGTTACTCTTCTTTTGGTTCTTAATGAAATTTGGGTTTATTAAAAAAATGAACCTGATTCAATTTGATCCCAACTCACTGAAAAGTTTTTATTATTATTATTATTTTTTTTAAGAGCTCGCTGGTAAGTTACAAGTTATATCTAGGTTGTGTCGTTGGACTCCTTGTAAGCCTTACAATTGAGAAATTTGGGTTATTGGGCTTAAATCGAACTTTTAGGTTAGCCTACTTCAGAATATATATATATATATATGTATATATTTATATTAATAGGTAAAACTTAAAGAAAGTTGAAATTGAAATTTGAATATAATTTTGTGCTGTGTGTTTAAATTTATGTGGAGACCATACTATAATTATCTACTTAAGTTTGTGCCATATGCTCACTTAAATTTTTCAATTTTTGTGACAAGTGAGTTAATAAGTGCAAAATACTAAAAATTAAAAATTTTTTTTTTTGAAGAAAAGATTGCAAATTTATTAAATAATAGCAAAAGAAAGTACATCATGGAGAAGAGTTTATTTTTTTTTTAAAAATGATTCTCTTCTATACAAGTAGAGAAATTAATGAACTATAAAATAGAAAAGTAAAACCAATCACACACACATATATATATTAAGAGGTAAAACTTAGAGAAAGTTGAATTTGAAATTAGAATCCAATTTTGCGCTGTATGTCTAAATTTATGAGGGGACCACACCATAATTATCCGCTTAAGTTTGTACCATGTGTTCACTTAAGTTTTTTAATTTTTGTGCCAAGTGAGTTAATGAGCGCAAAATATTAAGAATATAATATTAATGAACTATAAATTTTTTTTTTAAAAAAAAACCAATCACATATACTTAATAAAAATCATCACACAACAAAGATCACCATACGTTCTATCTTATTAAAAATTAGAAAAAAATGATTATAAATAGTATTAAATTTATGTAAGAATTTTAATATGTGACTAATTATGTTTACTTTTCAAAAAAAAAAAATTTGACTAATTATTTATATTTTTATGATAAAAATTGTGTTTAATTTTAAATGTATCTATATGTATGTGTTACATTTTTTTTTTTAAATAATTTGACTAATTATTTATATTTTTATAATAAAAATTGTGTTTAATTTTAAATGTATCTATGTGCTTGCATGGGTTATATACTAGCAGCTAATATATATACAACTAAAAATGTGAGATTTTCTTTTCTGTTACAAGTTTGGATGGATTTTGTTCCACCAAATCTTTACAATTGTTATGTTTATGACTCTTTAAGTATTAATTAAATTGGCCGAGTTGGCTTTTTTTCTCCACAAAAAAAAGGTAATGTATTGCTAGTGAGTTCCAGTTAGCTTAACTGGTAAAATTTTTGATTTTTAAATAAGAGATCTAGGATTTAATCCTCACCTACACAAAAACAACCAAAGATTGAAATTCTACCCCAAAAAAGAGTATTGTATTACTACAAAAAACTAATGCTTAATTTTAATATAGACTTCTTTCTTAATTTCTTGAAATTTTGGTAATAGAGATTCAGTTGTAGTAAACTATATTAATTAGTTTTAACGTATTTTACATTGAAAAACATGACAAAAGTATGTTGTACAGCGTATAATACTTACATTGTCTTATAGGATGTAAATCTAAGGTTACTTTACCTCTTTCTTTAAAAAAACAAAATACACACAGTTATTATATATCACTTTTAAACATTATTACACTAAAAAAAAAAAAATAACAAAAAGAGCATTAATACACGTGCAAAGTGTGTGTGATGAGTCTAGTTCTATGATAGTAGTATATGTTTGTGTGATGCATGAATTAATAAAAGCATATATAAATAATTGAAATTGAACAATAAATTAAAGGGTCATGCTAACGAGTGCCCTTAGAGTAATGGTTAACAATCTATTTTAGGAAAATTTTGACAATTTTTATGGGGAAATGAAAAAAAAACTATCAAAACATTATCTGCTTTCTTTTCTTTTCCCATTAAAACTTTTTTTAAATAGATTGTTAACCATTACCCTAAAGACATTTATTAGCATTTCCCTAAATTAAATAGTAAAAATTAAAGAAACAAAAATGACCTTATATTACGGGAAAAGAACTTTTTGTATGTGTGAGTTTTATTAAAATCACGAATCATAATAAATTATTATAATAATTCAAATAAACAATCAAATTCTTCAAAAATTATAGAGGCTATAAAAGTTAAATCGTAGTAGTATTTTTAATCTTCTTGAACGTTGGCAAGAGAGTTTCACTTAAAGCAAACCATGTTAATAATTTTAATGTGCTTATAGTACAACACGTAACAAAAGGAGTAAAAATATTAAAATAAAATAGAAGATATACACTTGATAGTTGACAGAATCACAATGTATGGAATACAACTTTTATTTACATAACTAGTTGAGCCCTGTGTTTGCATGGTTTTTAGCATGAGTTTATATCATATTTGATTTTCAAAATATATAATAGTAAAAAGATTTGAAGAGTAATTTTTACCTTTATGAGGTTGTTGAATATATATTTTATTTATACATTATGCTCTTGGTATATCATTTTTGTTCATTGACATTATTCTTTATTATCAAAAGGGCTTGTTACTTCCTATAAAAAAAGGGCCTGTTACTTAGCACAAACCAGCATACAATAGGTCATAGTGAAAATTAAATTTGGAGTAACTTTTTTATTTACATGATAATACAATATCTTGCTGAATTTTTTTTTTTTTTTTTTTTTTTTGAGAAACAGCATAGTGATTCAAATTAATTAGGGAATACCAGCTAAGTCAACTTGGTAAGAGGATAGTATATCAGATGGAACATCTTCCATCCATATTACACAATTTGGTAAATTAACAGCGAACTGAGCCAAGTTGTGTGCAACTGTGTTGCCCTCTCTCTTAGTGTGAGAGTAGGACAATTTGGGAAAAGCTGAAGATAAAGATAAAGAGTCCTGAATCAACAAACCATAAGGAGCCAAACCAAGATTCTTAGAGTTCAAAGCTGCCATCACTAGAGACGAATCACCCTCCAGCACCACGTCTGTTAAGTCCATCTCTTGTGCAAACTCAAGAGCTTTGTTGGCAGCCAAAGCTTCAATCTCTATCGCCTATAGAAGTTGAGGAATCCGAGTAGCCATGGCTGCAATAACCAAGCCCTCCATGTCTCGAACTATGACACCCAAGCCGGAGCATTTTTCTTCAGCGAACGTAGCTCCGTCGAAGTTAACTTTGTATGAACCCGATTTAGGTGGCTTTCACCTCATTCTCCTCACTATCCTGCTAGGAACCGGTACTATTTTCAGTGCTTTGTACTCCAAATAGCTGTCTTGAGCCCATTGGAAAAGTTGATTTACTGGTCGGTGACTTTGCTGGGTACGAATCAGGTTCCTTTGGTGCCAAATGGACCACACAGTGAAGGCAAACAGTATCGGTTTCTTATGGAACTCAAATACCTAGCTCAGTAGCTCACTAAAACTAGAGAAGCTTCTTTGGTTCCTAACACTCCAAATATGATCCATTCCCCACACTCCGTCCGGCCCCTTGCAACTCCAAACCGCATGCACAATGTCTTCATTTTCTTCCTTGCAACGCTCACACCTCTGCTCGGTAATAATTGTTTGACGCATAAGGTTGCACTTTGAGGGGAGAGAATTACGGCAAGCCCTCCAAATTAGATTTCTTACTTTATTAGGGCATTCAAGAGCCCAAATCTTCTTCCACATATCTTTCTCGTGGTCTTGACGCTCTGTTACCTGAAAGCCCACCTCTTCCTCCTTCAAGAACCGATAACTCGTTTTGCAACTATATCTCCCATCTTGCTCCAATGGCCAATATAGCGTGTCCTCCGTTTGTTTTCTGGCCAACGGAATATTTTTTATTTCTTCAGCTTCTTGTGGAACAAACATCCCATCCACCATTGTTGCATTCCATGTTCGAGTACCCTTGTCAATTAAGCAATCAACTGTGGCTTCTTCCATTGTTTCCACCATTGGGGAAAGTACCTTGGTTGGATGTTTCCGGGGCAACCAATGATGTTGCCAAATTTTTATTGATTTTCCATCCCCTACCCTCCAACACACCCCATCTAGGATGACATCACAGCCTTGTAAGATACTCTTCCAAGCGTAAGACCTAGAACTAGAATCCTTAGCTTCTAGGATAGAGTGGTTTGGGAAAAACTTAGCCTTAAAGACTTTATAGAAGAGAGTTTTCTTATTTTGCAAGAGTCGCCAAGCTTGTTTCGCTAAAAGAGCATCATTAAAATGAGCCAAATCACGAAAACCCATACCACCAACCAATTTGGACTTAGTCAATTCACCCCAACGGATCCAATGAATTTTCCTTTTATTGCCCCTTTCCCCTCACCAAAACTTCTTTATCATTGCCTCGATGTCATCACAGAGTCCCAATGGCAATTTAAAACAGTCCATAGCATATGTAGGGATAGCTTGGATGACGGATTTGATTAGGACCTCTCTCCTGGTTTGTGAAAGCAATTTTTCCTCCCAACCTTGGAGTTTTCACCAAACTCTCTCTTTTATATAGTTGAAGCTAGCATTTTTCCCCCTACCCACAAGGGAGGGAAGCCCCAAATATTTCTCATAAGACTTCACTTCTTGAACTTGGAAGACATTCTTTATGCATGATTTTGCTTCATTCGAGGTGGACTTACTAAAGAAGATTGCAGTCTTATCTTTGTTGATCTTTTGCCCTGACCAAGATTCATATTCACCCAACATCTTCAAGACATTATTGCAGTCATCAGTGATTGACCTGTAGAAAAGTAAGCTATTATCTGCAAAAAACAAGTGGGTTAGTTTAGGGCCTCGTTTGCATAAGGAAAAACCCTGAATATCCCCATTCCTCGTCGAGTGCTTAATGAGAGCATGAAGGCCTTCTGTGCATAAAAGGAAAAGGAAAGGAGATAGGGGATCTCCTTGTCTAATTCCTCTTTTAGGATGGATCATTCCAATGGGCTCCCCATTCACCATTATAGAGTATGACACCGTTTTCACACAACTCATCATAAGAGCAACCCATCTAGCACAAAAACCCATTCTTTCCATGAGCTTCTCCAAATACACCCATTCCACCCGATCGTAGGCTTTACTCATGTTTAATTTGATAGCCATAAAACCATGTTTTCCTGAGTTATGTTGTTTCATATGATGAAAGGTCTCAAATGCAACCAAAATATTATCAGAGATAAGTCTTTCCTTCGCAAAGGGCAGATTGATGTTCCGTAATTAAGGAGGGTAAAAATTTCTTCAACCTATTAGCTAAAACCTTAGAGTAGATCTTATATAGGACATTACAAAGACTAATAGATCGAAAATCAGACACCAATGCAGGATTATCTATTTTCGGAACAAGAGTAATGAGTGTATGGTTGATGGGTTCGGGTAGAATACCTGAGTTCAACCATGAGAGTATGGCTGAAGTAACATCATGCTGCATCGTTGCCCAAAAGTGTTGGTAGAACAAGGGAGGCATGCCATTTGGACCCGGCTCTTTTAGAGGTGCCATCTAATTCAAGGCTTCCTTTACTTTCGATTCGGTAAATTCCTTCACCAAATCAACATTCATCTCATTGGTCACCATGCATGGTATTTTCTCAAGAGAATCAACTTCTAAATTCGGGTTGGCGGAAGAGAAGAGTTCCTTGTAGTAATTCTCCATCACTTGTCCAATATCATCTTGATCAGTCAACCAAGCTCCATTCCCATCTCTTATTCCTCTGATCAAATTCTTCCTAAGTCTCCTTGTAGCCTTATTGTGGAAGAAAGCTGTATTATTGTCACCTTTACTTAGCCACAGCACCCTAGATCTTTGATACCACATCCTTGATTCCCGATCTTGTAACAAATTAATTTCCATTCGTAAGCTCCTAATCCGAGTATTGTCCCCACTCACCATAGCCATACTTTTGGCCAATGCAAATTGACCTTTTTTAATTAATAATTCCCTCCTCACATGCCCAAATTTGTGCTTGCTCCACCAAGATAATTCTTTTTCACATTTAGCCACTTTTTCCAGAATGGCTAGACTTGGATTTAGCTCCCTTGTACTATTCCACACTTCCTCTACCGTTTCACCACAACATGGATCAGATAACCACATTTCTTCAAATCTGAAACACCTCTTCCTCCTAAGTTCCGGCAATCCCGACAAATTAATCATTAGAGGAGAATGATCCGATGACATACAGCTAAGGTGATGTGCCCTAGTTCCTGGAAATTTTTGAAACCAAGAGTTTGTAGCCATGCACCAATCCAACCTTATTCTTATGGAATGCCCATCAACATAATGTTTTGTCCACGTGAACCTCGGATCCACATATCCTAAATCCATGAAACTACATTCATCGATCATATCTTGGAATAATTGCATTTGATTATGATCTCTAAGAGCGCCACCCCATTTTTCCTCTTGACGAACGATTTCATTAAAATCTCCACCACAAATCCAAGGAATATTCATCCTAGAATTTAAGCTTCTCAATTTACTCCATGCTTCACTCCTCCGATGAGTTTCGGGCTCTCCATAAAAACCAGTGAATCACCATGCATCCTCAGTATTCCCATTGATGATCGTATCAATATAATACTTGTGTGAGTCCACAACCTCAATGTTAATAGAATTTTTCCAAAATAATACTAGACCACCACCTCTTTGCTACATGGGCTGTGGGACACGGCATCTTTGGCTCATTAATGCAAGGTTGACTCTCAATATTTTCCTTTCCCATGTAAACTCCAAGACTGGGTGGCACTGTGGTAGCTTTATCATATTTCTTTATTTCCTCATCAAGCTCCCTAATTTCCTCCTTAAAAGCTTCACCTGACACTTTTTCCTCTAATGTTTCAGCTTGGTGTAACATCCCATCCTCCTTACTTCCTTCGTCAGTTGGCAGCTTTGGCTTATGCGGACTTACATCCTGAAGGACCGATTCCATATTGCTTTCTATATGGGTTTCTAAGCTTTCCATTTCAGTCCTGAATATCTCCAGCACTTGATTCACAGAGCGCACCACCACCATCGGCGCTTTCTTCACTACACTGGGTTTTTCCGATGACGTTCCAGCTTTCTTCCCGGTAAAAAATCCAGGAACTTTAACCATATAGCATCTTGACGGCATAAACGGGGCAGCCTTAAGCCATGGACCGAATTCTTGGGACTCTGGTGTGAGGCTACCTTCACTTTCAGCCCAAAGTTCGCAATCACGATCATCGTGCGTTAGGCATCCGCACCAGAAACATAGACTTGGAAGCCTTTCATATTTGAAAGGCACCCACATTTCTTTTCCACTGTCAAGCAAGATAACTCGCCCCCTGTATAGTGGTTGGGAGATATCAATGGTAACTCGGACTCTTAAGAAGTTGTCGCCCTCTGTTTCATCTTCATCAGTTCCGACATTCACCTTCCCAATCGCCTCACACAATTGTTCGGCTATCCTCCTTGTCTGAAATCTGATTGGAAGGTCATGTACTTGCACCCAAAATGTTACTTTGTTGAACTCCATATCTTTCAAGTCCATTTCCTTCCCAAACCGTTGCAAAACCATTAGACGCTTGTCAAAGCTCCAAGGTTCAGTTGCCATGACCTTCTCCATCTCATTTTTATCATCAAATGTAAACAATACCACATGACTGCTCTCCTTTTGAATTTTGAAGCCATTTCTTGATCTCCAAATGGGTGTGAAAGTTTTTGCAATAGAGTCTATGTTAAGAGCTCGCTTAGTCAAGAACTTAGCTGCTATAATAAACTCAATCTTCGCCTGGTCTTCCTTGATGCGAAAATTTGAACATTCACATTCCGAGAGGGTTAGACTGTTCCAAGTTTTTGTAAGCTCCTCCATCCTATACTAATATCTGTTTCCCTAAGATCCCCGAATAAAAAACCAACGAAGCCTCAAGGTAAACCTGTTACCTTGAGGGACAGAGACACCTTCAAGAGAAGGGACAACTATTCTACACTCTAGGAGGAGATGGGAACCCACCCTTCACTAGTAGAGAGAAACTTTTACCGAGTACTCCTATATCTTGCTCAATTGAGATCCGATTTTTATTCGTAGATAGTCAAATCAAAACTTTAATTTGGCATAGATGATAACATTATATAAACTTAAAACTTTATAACATAGAGTTGTCTTAGAAACTTTAAAAGATTCAAATTTCTAAAGCTAAACTAAATCTAGAAAGGTTTGTTTAATTGGTAGGATTTTTTTATTACGAAAAAAAATTAAGATCCATGTGAATTTAAATTCTGTTTGAATTCATGAGAAATTAGATCTCAATGTTTGGCAGGTTCTAAGAACTTAGTTTTTTTAAAAAATAACCCACGTGACAATATGGTAATGGTATGTGAGACTTGATAGATAATATAAACTACTTTTAGCCTTTAGGCACGATTTGTTACAACTCTGATTAAAGTGTTGGACTTGGAAGATTGAGATTTCCAACTTTTTGGTGAGACTTTAAAATCCCATCAATTGTTGGAATTGATCATATCTTGAGATTTTCAAAGATCAACAATATTAGTTCATCAAACACCTAATTTTGGTATCACTTGAGAATTTAAAAATTTTCAACTTCGAATTTTTGTCAACCGAACACAACCTAAATAAAATGGTTGAGCTTTTAATTTTTTTTCTTGAATTAAAGTAACCAAATGATTTTTTTTCTTCTTTAAAAAAAAAAAATTATCATTTGAAGTGATTTGAACCTTGAATAGTGATTCAAACAAAAAGTACACATTTTTTTTTATGTGAAGAAATATTTAATTTAACTTTTTTATATTTATTTGAATAACCTCTTTAATTTATTGAATGAACAAAGTTTGTTATGAAAATCAATCATTATACATGAATGGAGAATGGGGTTATTATCATTATCATAAGGACAAGGTACCCTACTTTGAAAATTAAAAATCAAAAGTCAAAAGGCACTCTACTGTCATGTGAAACTGTGACCACAGGTGTTTCCGGTGTTTTAGAATTTTCCTTTAAAAAAAAAAAATGATGAGAAACACATTGTTAAGATCCGAAGAACGTGGAAATTGTTTACCGAAAAAAAAAAAGAACGTGGAAATTTTTTTAATTGGTTTTATTATAGCTTAGGATAGCTAATGTCTTCGAAATCATCGAGATCTTCAACTACAAAAGTTGACAGCCATTTTAGAAACCAATAACGTAAAAGGCAATGGGTGGGACTTAAAGTCTGCTTCATATGCACAAGAGAGTGTCTCATCTCTCTTTAATGACCACACCTTCACTATCATTTCATACAATATTTATCTTGTTCAGGATAAATGTCCATATTGATATATAAATTTTTTTTCCATATTTATTTTCCTGCTTTTTATGGACCTAATTTTAATTGTTTTCCAAAGTTTGACATTTTATTTTGTTGAAATATTTTAATATTAAAATTTAATTAAATAATAATTAGTAAACTAAGTATGCATTTGGTTCCAAATTAAAAAGCCAGCTTATTTTACTATTCAGCTTATTTTTGCTAGTATTCATGAGTCTCACTATATTATTTCAGTTAACTTTTATCTTTATCTACAATACTTTCAGCAAAAGGTTTTTAGTTTTAGCAAAATAAGCGAATCCCAAACAAATCCTAAATGAGAAAATGTGTGAATTATATGTGGTTAATGACTTTTAAGTGAGAAGTTAATTAGTGTTTTTTTAAGAGATAATTACAATATACTGCTAATCCTGCACCTCAAATGCTTTCTCTCTTAGACCCCCAATTACTTTGTGTACGCAGAGATGTTAATTCAGCTATAAAGCCCTTGGTTGAAGTTAGTGTGTTTTGTAAAAATATTTAAGTCCATATTGATAATGAGAGAGGCTTTTTATTTATTTGTAAGTGTAATAAGTTAACGTTATTAGGCTTAAGTATTAGACAAGAGAAAATAAGTCTACATGTGCATGGGAAGGTGAGAGGAGGAGATATCAATTGGGCCCTGAGATCCCTCAAAAACTCCTCAGTTGACTTATTATTACATGTAACAACTCACTCCTTTTGTGTTCAAACTTCAAAATCATTTTCAATTTTGTTGTGTTTCCTTTGTATTTTTCAGTATCATATTTTTTCTTGTTTTGGTAAGATATGAGAACCAACGTTTGACATTGTAAACCATACGGGACAAAAGAGTAGTTAACAATATGATGTTAGTGAAATGGATTAGTTAAGAGCTTAAGGATATAATTTGTCTTTACGGATTTTACCTAATTTTTTACTTAATTTGACATTAAATATGAAATTTTCCAGGCACCGACAAAAGTAGGAAGCTTTAGTCTATGATTTCCCTTTGAATTTGAAATCTAAATAACAGCCTTTTTGGACAATTGATTAATGAAAAAGTGTGAGTTGAAAAGTTGCAAATGATTGAGCGTTTGTTTATGTTAATAGCGTGTGGCGGATTAAATTATTCCAACTTTTTATTAAATTTTCCTTTTCAAATATGGAGTGAGGAAAATTTTGTTAGTTCATTGACATATAAGCTCAATTGGTGAGCACTTTTTAGTATTTTCACTGAAGACAATCAAGGTTAAATTCCACCATGCACAACTATTGAATAATTAAAAAAAAAAAAAAAAACTAACATTGCGTTAGTCAATATAAGAGATTGTATATGTTCTATTTTTCTTACTCACCCTTTCATTTTTTTCTAGGGTTGTTCAATCTTGTTAGTCTCAAACATGAATGACAGCTTATTTGGTGGTGATCACAAGCGGAGAAATATGTCTACAAAATCATAACAAATGAATGACCATCTATTTACAGACACACTCATGCCTCTCAGTGATAATTAAACATGTCTCAATTCTTCAATAAACCATTGATTTAATGAATCATATTGATACATTTGTGATCGCTACCCTAACAGAGTTTCTATCTATGTTTGGGATTATAATATCTTGAAATTTCGAGTTCTCAATTTTTTTTTTCTTTCCCTTAAAGTAAAGTGATATCATTAACTTAAACAGATACAATGCATTCATCCTTATATCCGAAACCATTTTAGCAAAAGAGGGAAACTCTTTTTTCATCAAACCCCATTTAGCTAGGCAATGATCAGCTTTTACACCTTTAGTTCTTAATATTTGTTCAATATTTTAAAATGATCATACACTTTAAAATATTTAATTTAATTTTAGTCCTTATATTTTTAAGTTTGTGTTATAAAAAAGTCTCGGTCCTCAACTCTACCTTTTAAACTTATCTCATATTTTTGTCCTATTCAATAGATGTTTTAACTAACTATCAATATCACCCCAGCTGACAGTGGTGGCTCCAAAATTTTTTTTCGGGATGGTCATTGAAAAATTTAAATCATACCATATTTAATAAAAAAGATAGTTATATCTTATTATCAATGCCGTAAGTTATATCTCTTTTAAAATTTTAGTTAGATAATTTTTTTTTTTAGATTTTTCTTTTTGTTTGTAAATGCTCAATATATTGTTAAAAACTAAAAAGGCCAAAGTTTGACTACAAACTTATTGTAGTCTAAGACTACAACTTTCACTAAACAAATTAACATGACTACATATTTTGAAAATCTAACTGTTGAATTGTATGTTTTTTTTATGTTCTCAAAACATATGTCAAGTTTCATGTTAATCGGATGTTATTTACTATTTGATCCATAAACTTATTTTTTGTGTATAATTTTAGATTACAAAAACTTGAAAATTAAACATTTGATTGATGACATAAGCTATTTATTTTTAATTTTCTTGAAGTTTTGCAAGCATAGAGCTTATAAGAAAAAAAAATATAATCTAATTGTGGAATTGTTAAAATTCATATCAAATAAAAAAATATTGAATGGAGTTGTAGTCTTAATCTACAACCAAGTTTGTTGCTAAACTTTATCCAAAGTTTAATTATATTGGACTTAAAAAAAATTTAAGATGATCACACATTTTTTTTAAGGTAATAAAATCATAAAATTTTTAAATTTTATATATAATAATAATTTTTTTTCAAAGCCAGAGTGGTCCTATCAGGCCCTATCACCACCCTGCCTCTAACGTGGAGCCGCCAGTGCCAGCTGAAGTCAAATCTCTTCTTAATAAAGAGATTATTTATCTGTACATATTGCAAAATATAGCTGCATCAATAATTAATGATCTCATGTATGTACAAACAGAAGAAGCTGCTTATAGCAATGTGGTGTCACCCATCTGATCAAAAAATGGTTTGACAAAATATGATGAATCTTAATTACGAGATGTCATGACTTCTTGTCATGTAGTACGATCTAAGCCTGCATGGTCATTGGTCAATATGCACGTTATCTGATTTCCTTATCCTCCACACAAGTTAAACTATTTCCTTTAATTTATAGCATCAAAATAGACAATTTTCATTTGCATATATGCGTTGTTTGTCTTATAGATTTATCTTCATTTGTAATTTGCATGCGTTTTATATTTGTTATTTTATAGATTTCTGCATGATGAGGCGGTGCATGCCAACAAATTCATAAACAATATTACTCCAGATTGCATCACGACAGGTATTGCTTCAGTAAGAAACCTGAGATTTATTGACTTTTTTTTTTTTTTTTTTTGCTGAGTAATTTGTTATTAAGGGGGATCGAACCCGAGCTTAACAAGGCTACAAGCCCGGGTACCACTTAGGCACAAGGCCTGGTGGTTCATTGACTTTTTTTTTATGAACAAAATACAGCTTTAAAATAATAATAATAAAAAATTAGGAAACAACAAACTTTGTCTTATCTCTCTCACGAATTAACGAAGCGACGATTAAGGAGGAAAAAAAGGGTATACGGTAGTATCCATCTACTTTCTTTGTACTTTTGTTTTCGTTAATTATATTTTTAAATATATAACATTATCTTTTAGACTTTCAAAAAAAAGAAAAAGAAATGAAGGTCATGGAGACTTTTATTCACTTTGGGCACTGTGAGAAGCACACATGCACACAATCAAGAGTTATTTGTAATTTTGCGAACAACAAGGCTTCGTTTAATGAGTACTATAATTTATAGTCTATAAGCTAGTACTAGTATAAAAAAATAAAAATAAAACTTTGTCAAATTGTCATTCTTCAAAAGCATACAACACTTCTTATTAGTATTACTATATTGCAAAAGCATACAAACTCTTCTTAATACTTCCATGTAATTCGGTATCTTGTTTGCCAAATCATTGGAAACAAAATTTATATGTTTTTGTGATAGCTCTTCGTCATTTTCCATCATCAAGTGCTCTCTCATCACCGGGAGTCTTGTGATTTTGTGATAATGTGTGATTCTCATTCTTCCCATTACACAAGAGAACATGAATTCTAGTTCCCCTCCACCACTTGTCGAAAAAAATTATAATAATTAACGAGGTGCCCTCTCTTGGATGTAATTAAATGAGTCAAACCTTTAATTTCATGTGGGACTCAATCAAATTTTGGTCAACTCCTTGATTTGGCTTGGCTTATTTTAAGACAAATGAGTGAAACTCTAAGCAATCATAAGAGGTGGTGTCTTATGCAATGGCGGAGCTAGGATTTTAGTTTAGGGGGGGCAAGATTAAAAAGAATAGCGATAGTTACATAGTATGTGTACAAAACATAGCTGAAATTGTGTTCATGATTTTGAATTATAAATGCAAAAACGTCAAAATGAACCTTGGCTATAGATGACTTTGGTTAGAACAAACAAAAGTTACAAAACACCTTTGGAAATGATGTGACTTTAAACACATCTTAAAAACAAGTAAGGATTTCCTCTAGACACTTTAAATTCAAAACTTTAGAGAGCCAAGGGAGCTAGAGTGAAACTCCCCTATTTCATGACTTTAAAACAGAGTGTGTTTCCCACCTTTTGAAACTTTGCAGCAATAGCAACTTGTTGACTCATAAAACCCATGGATTAGCTGATCGATATTCCCTTAAAAATATTGATTTTCAATTATTGTAAAACACCAAAAGTGCCGTAAGACTTCTAATAATTATCAGAAAAGAAAAAAAAGAAAAAAAAAAAAAAAAAAAAAAAAAAAAAAAAAAAAAAAAAAAACCTATCGTGAGTCTATAATTAAGTTATGAGTTTGCTTTTTTTTTTTTTTTTTCTTTTCTTTTTTTCAAATAAAATGTAAAACTTATCTTTTCTTAGCAAAATAAATTGTAATACTTGTCTCTTGACTCTTGGTTAAAAAGAGCAAACTAATCTAAAAATCTGGCGGGGGGGGGGGGAGGAAAATAAGCGTTAGACTGTTTGGGGGAAGGTCAGGGGGGGCAGTTGCCCCCCCTCGACCCCACCTGGCTCCGCCCCTGGTCTTATGTATCAGATACATATAACATTTTTTTTTTTAATATATATTGTGTGGTCCCATTGTTAAGTAAATAAAATTCACACAATATGAAAGAAATGTTGCATATATGTAATTGATAGTCAAAGTTCGTATCGAATTGTCCATATTTATAGGCTCAAATTTTAGTTTGAAAAAAGAAAAGAAAAGAAAAAGTGAAGGTCTAACTTTTAAGCCCAACTATTTAGAAGTCACAAGTTATTTTTATCAATAAGTTTAGCTACACAACTTTTTTCATTTAATTTTTCCCACTGTTAATGAGGTAGCAAGTTATGAATGGTAAAAAATAAAGTGGTGTTAATGATATGGTCATGTAAAAATCAATAGTATAGTTCGTAGTGCAAAATGTTGTATATGTAGGGGATTACTGATTTTTCATTGAGTTGAGCTTGATCTAATCAAGCTCAACGTGCAATCTAAAGGCTCCAACCTTAATAAAGCTGTTGTTACATTAGTATTACTCCAAATAGGAATTTTTTTTTGTAACATTATTTTAATTTTTTATATATATTTTCTTTATAAGTAATATTAAAGCCATCACAAATTTATTACATAAACATTACAATCTTATATATCAACAATCACAAAAAAAATAATTAAAACATTTATTTTTTATATTGTTAATTAAAGTGGCATCAATCACTTTCATTGACATATCAATTTATAGGTTTTTTTTTTTACCAAAAAAAAAAATTATAAGTTCTTTTTTCCTTAGTAGTATTCCTATCATTATTCTTAGTATTTTCCTGTTCTATTTTCCTTCTTTCCTTACTTAATATTGTGATTGGTCACAGAATTGTCAATGTTAGGCATGGTCGGGCCTATGGGAGGGAGTCTATGGTCTACCTTCAACTTGTCAAAATCTTCTGGTGTTTGGTGAAAAAAAGAGAAATAATGAAAAGACAATTACCAGTCTGGAATCTACACAACTTGCAAATATACAAGAATAGGTAGATTTTTTTTTTCTTCTTTTTCTAATACAAGAATAGGTAGATTGTCATGCACTTGGGGCATCCTTGTATGCAGCATTTTTTGGTGCATTCAGATATGTCAATGAAAGAAAATCGGAATACAGTATATATATATATATATATATATAGAGAGAGAGAGAGAGAGAGAGAGAGAGAGAGAGAGAGAGGAGATATTAATTGCCTTGTTAGGCATAGGCCTCATATAAATCCCAATTGCATAGTCCCTTATCTTTATTGGAAGAGAAAGTTTATAGACACAAAATTTCATAACCGGTGACAGATTATTAGTATTGAACTCAAACAAAAACTAATAAAAATTTGTAGAAGTATTATGAAATATTTTTGTAGAAGTAGCATTAAAACATTTCAAACTCACTATTCGATGCACACAGGTTGACATTACTAGACTGACAAGTACTATAAAATTCATAGAAATGGAGGTTGTCCATGGGCAAGAGATGCAGGAGCTGGGGTTTGAGTTCCTCGTGTCCCACATTAGTTGTTCTTAATCAAGCCACATGAAAATTATTAAATAATATACGTTTAGGCCACTTAATTACTACTAGTGACGTCGAGCTCATCGAGCTGCTTCATCGCCAACCTTGCTTGACTTGTTGGTTAGCTGAGAGTTTTTTCTAACCCCAAGATTAAGGTTCAAAGGTTGGTGTAGGAAAAAGAAAGAAAATGAGCTACTTCATTGAAAATGCAATATTCAACTCATGTATAGTAATTTGAGAAAAAAAGTGGTACAAAACTAATGGATAGTTGCAAACTCAAGAGAAGTCATAACATCATAACAAACATTCGAACATGATGACTGGAGGACAAGTTCAATCCTCTAATTGATTATTGTGTTAGGAAACACCTTTTTTGTTGTTTGCTTAGAGTTATCCCATTGGGTTTTGTATAGTTTCTCTATTTTGCATTTTCAAAAAGTCTTTTTTTTTTTTTTTTTTTTTTAAATACAAATCGATCACTTTTAGAACGTATTTTATATTTCATTATGTGCATTTAATTAAATTAATTTTATAAATTTTATTTAGCTTAATTTCCAACATACAAACTCATGTGGTGTCGAATTAAGATAGACCCACGCCCACCACCAAAATGGAAACCCAATACCAAAATAAAATATCCAAATCAACAACCACCAAATTATCAATATTACGATACTATAGTGACCTCCAAATTGTCGCCACACTACCGTTCACAAACTTATGTCGCCACACAACTACAACGTTCAACATTACTGACTTCATCGATCACTTTTAGAAATAATCTTATATTTCATTATCTACATTTAATTAAATTAATTTTATAAATTTTAATTAGCTTAAATTCCAACATACAAACTCATGTGGTGTCAAATTAAGATAGACCCACCACCAAAATGGAAACCCTATGCCAAAATAAAATATCCAAATCAACAGCCACCAAATTATCAATATTACGACACTACAGTGACCTCCAAATCATTGCCACACTATTGTTCACAAACTCATCGTCGCCACACAACTACAATGTTCAGCATCACTGACTTCATCGATCACTTTTAGAATGTATCTTATATTTCATTATCTACATTTAATTAAATTAATTTTATAAATTTTATTTAGCTTAGTTTCCAATGTACAAACTCATGTGGTGTCGAATTAAGATGGACCCACCACCAAAAATGGAAACCCAATACCAAAATAAAATATCCAAATCAACAACCTCCAAATCATCAATATTACGACACTACAGCGACCTCCAAATCGTCGCCACACTACTGTTCACAAACTCATCGTCGCCACACAACTACAACGTTCAACATCCCTGACTTCAACTTCGCCACGTACGCGTGGGAGTGAGTGGAGGAAGAGGTTTTGAGATTGATTTATTTTCTTCAATGTGAGAGAGTGATAGAGAGAAATTATTATTTTAATAAGGGTGGAATAAAATTTGGGTTTAAATGGTATATAAAAGCTAAGGTGATCTTGTATATTTAGAAGGCCATAATAGCGTTTGTATATACTTTTTGTCAAAATGCATGACTAAATGTAGTATTGTTTTTTCCCTCACTCTTTATCTGCAAGACTGCAACATCCTCTATAACAAAAAAAATACTCTAATTTACAGTATCGGGTGTGAATGCCCTTTTTTTTTAAAAAAAAAAAATGGTTAAAATATAATGGTACAAAACCGGACTCTAAATTCTCACTGTAAATACCTAATTTTACACACATAATTTAATTTTAGAAGAAGGCAAAAAGTTTGGGTCTCTCACATTTAAATTGAAAAATATTTGTATTTATGTATGAATCATTTCCTTTATCTTAACTTTGTAAAATAACATCTACTAGTAAATTACGTTACTTGAGACCTTTATTTCTTCTTATCAATTACTCCTATAAAAGAGAAATGACACTCAAACAATAATAGAGCATTCTCATCAACAATTGTAAAAATTTTAGCATTTACAATCTCAAAACACTACTTTTACAATTTTAACACCTCATTTTACAATATACCAAACATCAAACATTCTATTTTTTTTTTTTTACAACTTCATTTAAATATTCTTTCTTTAATATTTTTATTCATTTTTTTTAATTATTTCTCACTCTCCCTCTGTCTCTCTCTCCCACTGTCTCACCATCTTTCTCAACCCACGGCACAACCCACACCCAAGGCTAGCTACTGCCAACCACCACTGCAACCTAGCCTCACCCCAATATCAACAGCCACAACAACCACAACAAAACCACCCACCCACTCTAATCTCAACCCCAACCAAAACCCACCACCACCCATACCCAACTTAACCCAACCAAACCCATGACCCATCACCATCCACGGCCAAAAAACCCATCACCAAAACCACACCCACGGCCAAACACTATGCCGAACCAAAACCACTACCACAAACCATAGCGAAAAAAAAGAAAAAAGAAAAGGAAACCTCCATCACCGCCACCACAAAACCCACCACCACCCACCCACCTCATTCTCAACCCCAACCAAAACCCACCACCTTGATCTCAACCCCATCAAAATTGTCGTCGAGCACCACCGATACCCACCAAATCAAACCTACAAAACCCACCAAATCATGACCACAAACCCTTGAAGCTTAACGAAAAGCAGATGAGTTTCAGAACGGAGACAGCGTGATGAAAAGGGAAGGGAGATGATGCCTGGGTTGTGAGGGAGAATCAGAGAATGAGAGGGAGAGTCTGAGGCGAGAGAGAGAATTAGAAATAATAAAATATTATACAATCTTACTATAGTGCACTCTAAAAAATGAGAGTGTACTGTAGCAAGATTGCAAATTTTATAGCATATACAAGTTTTGATGGAGTGGATTTTTTTGGATTTCAAATGCTAAAAAATAGCATTTATAGCATTTACAATTGTTGATGAGAATGCTCTAGGCACATATTTAATTTATTAAATTTAAAGCCAAAGTAATAATACTTAACAAGAAAACATGATAGAGTGGAGAACCTTCTTCTTCTACGTGGGTGTTTGGCTCTATCTATCACTGACTAGCAACAAACAATCCGTACCAAAAATCCATGAGAAAAAAGGTTCAAAGAGTTCCACTTCCTAGGCTATGGGGTCCAGAGAACTCCCATTAACATTGCCTCTTTTTTTTTTTTCAATCACAAAGAACACCGTATCCTATGCTTCCTCTTCTACTCCTTCCAAATATTCTCTCTCTCTCTCTTTAGACTTTGTGACTTTTAACCATTTTTTTGTCCCACACACAAGGGAAAGTGATCTCTGGTACAGACATACAGATTGGAAGTGGAATAGAAGGACTAAAAAGATTGTGATCAGGCTGAAAAAAATTGGTAAAAAAGCTCAAAAAAGAATTACATTTGAGTGCACATTTCAAAACCATATAAAAAAGTGTATTTTTCTTCTCAAGATAATTATTTTTTATTTTTTATTTTACTTGGGGTATTAAATGTGCGTTGAAGTTGATGCGAAGGTTCCTTTGAAGTCAAATAAGAGCCTCTGCCTTGCATCTGATGAAATCATCACAGCGTGTGTTATCATCTCCTGTTTTTTTTTTTTTTAACCTTTTTCTTTTTACCACTGAATTGTAGTATTAAATTTAAATACTTGGTTTGGTATTTTTTTTATAATTATTTTTGAAAAAAAAAATTAAAAAAAATTTTACTATACAAAACGAAAAGGTCTATGAAAAAGTTTTTTTTTTTTTTTTTTTTTTTTTTTGAAACTATGAAAAAGTTGTACCTACCAAAATAATCAGAACACAGACACTGATTATTGACCTTGTAGTAAATTTTGCACCTTCGTTAGTTTTATTAGTTACTCTTTTTGAATTTTCTCCTCCTGGCACCATTTATTTCTACCATTTAAAACTCGCATTGAATTCTCTCTCTCTCCATTTGACTCCCAGGAGGACCATTTAACAGTGAAAACAAAAAGAGGTAGACTTCTATGGTCTCCATCAAAATACTTATTATATGCAACAAAACCCACAATCCATCAAGCCTAAAAATCTTTCTGGGCTTCTCCTTTTGGTCTTGGTCTTGGTCTTGGATTTGTTTGTTGGTTACACATGGAATTCTTCTTACTATTTGATTCATTCTGAAAGCTGCAATCTTGGTGTGTGTGTTTTTTTTTTCTCAACCTTTCCTAAGAAAATATGGACAGGGTTTTCTTAGAAATCAAAGAAAGGAGCTTCCTTGCACCCTCACAACACTATTACCCTTATGAGACACTCCAACCTCCAACAACACCCAATACTCAATCTGATCCTTTCAATTTGAACAACAAGGTCAGTCCAAGTATACTCCTCATCATTATAATTCTTGCTATCATTTTCTTTCTTTCTGGTTTGCTTCACCTTCTTGTTAGATTCCTTATGAGACCAACAAATAGAGACCCAGATGATTTGGAGAGTGTGACTGCTCTTCAAGGCCAACTACAGCAACTCTTTCATCTTCATGATGCTGGGGTTGACCAGTCCTTCATAGACACTCTCCCTGTGTTTCATTACAAAGCCATTATAGGATTGAAGAACCCATTTGACTGTGCTGTCTGTCTGTGTGAGTTTGAGCCTGAAGATAAGCTCAGATTGTTGCCAAAATGTAGTCATGCCTTTCACATGGAGTGTATAGACACATGGCTCTTGTCCCACTCCACTTGCCCACTCTGTAGAGCTAGCTTGCTCCCTGATTTCTCTCCAAACCACAATTGCTCTCCCATTGTACTTGTTCTTGAATCTGGAAGTGAGAGCTCCAGAGAGATTGTCTCAGAGGCTGGTCTTGGCAGAACCAGCTCACTTGGAGTAACCAATCCCCATATGTCTTTTCGTTGTGACAATGATCATTTGGGGTCTACCAGAATCGACAAATCCTGTGAATTTGAAACAAAAGAGGATGCCAATGATAGCCCAACAGTAATAGTGGATTCAGGGGAAAAAGTAGTGCCAGTTAAGCTTGGCAAGTTCAGGAATGTGGATGGTGGTGAAGGCAGTACTAGTAGCAACAACAATGTGGATGCAAGAAGGTGCTTCTCTATGGGGTCATTTGCGTATGTAATGGATGACAATTCTTCATTGCAAGTGCCCATTAGAAGCACCCCAATGAAGAAGCAGTCAAGTAAGAAGCCTAATTTGCCATTAACACCTGGCCATAGAGCAGCAATGTCTGAATGTGACTGTGAATCCAGAAGAGAATTCAGGTTCAATGGGCTTGAATCAATCAAAAGTTTTGAAAATCATGGAAGTGCTAGCATTAGCAATATTAATGGCAATAGCAATGCTATTGGGAGGAGCAAAAGAGAGAGCTTTTCTATATCAAAGATTTGGCTAAGGGGAAAGCAAGAGAAGCCTAATGCAGCTGCTGATGCATCAAGGCGAGCCGTTTCTCTTCGGTTTCCATTGCACCACAATGTTGTAGCTGGTGAAGATTTGAAGGGCAAGAATGTGAACAGTGGTTCAAGGAGGGCTCTATCTGAAATTGACATTGAGAGGTGGAAGCATGGAGGGAGTGAATTGGATTGTGAGGAGGAAAGGCAGAGCTGTAACAGTTTGGATTCTCAACCAAATGCGCCATCTTTTGCAAGGAGGACATTGCTTTGGCTTATGGGAGGAAAACAGAATAAGGTTGTTCACTCATCCACAGATCCCAATGTTTAGTTTCTTTCTAATTCTTTTCTTTGATTTTTTTTTCTTTTTTTAGTTCTTAGATAAATTATCACTTTGATTCCTTAAATGTGAAAGATCTGTAGTAGAGAATAGAAAGAAAACAATTTGAAGTGTGAAAGAGATCTGATTGCAAGGTTTGTGCATTTCACTGCAAAATAGTAAAATACATGTTTCTAGTCAACGAAATGAAACTAGTTAAAAAATTAGGACTAGAAGTATCATATTAGATCAATTAATTTTGCCCTTCTTGTTTTCACATTCTAAAAAATTTTGCTGTTTAGTTTAGAATTATGTGTTTTCAACTTTTCATTTATATTATAGTATCCTCTGCCTCTGGGTAGAGGTTTTGATTAGTACCTTTTTTTTCCCTACTTTATATGGCTATGGGCCGATGGGCAGGGGGTTTTCAATTTTGGGTAACTTTAGAAATATATTTTTTAATACTTTGGTGATCTATTTTTTGCTCATGTCGTTCTTTTTGTCATTCATCAAAAAAAAAAAAAAAAAAATGTCGTTCTTTTTGTCACCTTGTGATTGTACCTTCCCCTAGTCCAAGGGCAACAAGTTTGAATTTTACCTGGCAATTTGTCTCTCTTTTGTTTTTTTTGGAAATATTGTTTTTCACATATATTTCAATGTTGGTTTTAAAACTTTGTTTTTGTTTGGAAGAGTTTATATTTATTGACTTGTTAAGCTTAACAAAAAGTCAAAACTGTGTATTATTGAAAAAAAAAAAAAAAAAAACCGTGTATAATATAATTGTATGTAAAAAAGTAAAATTTTAAAAACTTGTACATAAATTAAAGAAACTTAAAATAAACTCTGTCAAACAGGTATTTAACTACATACTTGACAATCATGTGTGTCTACTCTATGCTTGTAAAAAGAGAAGCAAATTCTTTCATTTTCTACCATGGAATGTGATTTTGTAATTTCGCTCATCTCTAAAACAATATGTGATTTATTTAATGAAATTAAACTTGTGAGCTTTATAGGTTGTTTAATTTTTGGGATAATACTTAAGTACAGAACTTTAGGTGTAGCACATTAGGCTCTCTAATTAAATTCAAAAGTATAACTATATTGAATTTGATGATATTTAGAAAAGGCAACACTATTTTTATCTTATAGAGGAATATTATTAGTTTACATTGTACTATCAGTTTTCCTATCTATATCTATACACACATGTATAAAGATGTGGTGTCCTAATCTTTTACTTTATGCCCATGAAATACCTTGGAGGTCTTATGGACCGATGGTGTGGTGGACTGAACTTGAAAATTTTGAGTTTACATTATACTTCAGACCAATAGATGTGCATGTACTCCTGGCAGTGTTTGAATTTAATTGAAAAACTTAATATACCGAATCAACAATACCGTATAAGGTGTGTAGCTAAGTTTTTCTCTAATTTTTTTTCATGTAAAGCATGTTATAAGTTTCTCATTGATTGTGATAGGAAGTAGTTAGATTCTCAATTTTTAGATGGTCATCTGCATCTAGTAGCACAATAAATGTAAAGTTGGGAATTCAAATCCGAATTGAACGCAACTTTACTCTTACTTCTCCGTCAATTTTTAGATGGTCATCTGGATCTAGTAGCACAATAAATGTAAAGTTGGGAATTCAAATCCGAATTGAACACAACTTTACTCGTAGTTGTCCATCAATTTTTAGCTGAAATTGCTGCCAATGGCTCCCAAGCAAGGTCACTCTGGTTACAGGCTGGTGCATTTAATATACAGGCAAAATTTTTATCTGTAAAGACTGGTGTGTATTGAGGGACTAAAACATTAATGGTTGATGTTTAATAAAGGTCACGGGTATGGTTGGACGCCGCTGTCTTGAATAATTTGTGGTATGGCACCTAGCCCTTTAATGTTCTCTACTCATTAAATTATGAAAATTACTTAAAAACCAATGTATTGAAAAGAATAAAACAGGAATTCACAAAGCAAAAAAAGAAGAAGAAAAGAATAAAACAGAAGAAGAGAGTTGTTGCCCTAGATAGAGTCTCTTGCCACCTTAAATACCCACAACGGCCCATTCACTTTCTTGCATTTGTTCACTTGTACTTGTACATGCACAAACTGAAGTCTATGATTGCCCTCTCATATGATTAGGCTAGGCTAGGCTAGCATCTCCAACAAATAAGACATATTTTTATCCATTTGGAGAATAAAAAATGTAGTTTTTTTTCTTTTATTACCTATTTAAAAAAATACATCTTCTAACACCTTCTAATTGACTCTATATCATTTTTTATATCCCATTTGAATATTATTATTTTTTCAATCTTCCTTCTTCTTCTTTTTTTTATTATTATTATTATTATTTTGTGAAAAAGAAAGAGAATGCAGAAAGAGAAACTATATTTTAACTCTTTTATTCATTTATTGATAGACCAAAAACATATTGATCCCTTGTGATAAATTAATTGATTAATTAGCCAAGTTTATTAATTAATCAAATGAACATACAAACGCGTGGTAGCACAAACAAATCACCAATTGAACTAAGTGCAGCGGAAAATAAATTGACACGGTGATTTATTTACGAATGGGGAAAACCAACACGGCAAAAACCCTACTGGGTGATTTTAAGGTCATCACTCTCGAGAATTCATTATTATCACAACAAGCGGTTACAAGTAAATGAATCTCAGTACCTTATTTCAACTTACAGTTGAACCCTTACCCAATTGGACTTGTTCTGTAGTGACAATCTCTCATTGTAATGCACGACTCCTAATATGTGACTAACTAATTGTGCGAATCTCAGTACATGACTTCAATTACCAACTAGAAAAGGTTGTTGGCTACAAAGTTCTTCAATTCATCTAAATGATGAAGATCTCTCATTATAATGCACGACTCCCAATACGTGACTAACCAATTGCGCGGATCCCAGTACGTGATTTCAATCACCAACTAAAGAAAGTTCTTCAATTCATCCAGACGATGAAGATCGAGAAGATGCTTGGTCACAAAACCCTACGGTGTACAAACACAATAACTTCTACATAAGAACGATGAACTAGGGCAAATTCTGTCTTCGGACACAATTTGCTTGAACAAACTTTGCTCAACACTTGGTGCAATTTGTGTTACCTTTGATGGCCCTTAAAATAATCCTTTTATATGTTTAGGATTGTGAGAAAAGAAAACCCAAACATATAATCACGGATTGGAAGAAAACAGAACATAAAATCTGTTTTTCTTAAACCTCGATAGATACCCTTTCTGTCGAGTTACTGTCGAGTCACGAGGCTGGAATAGCTCTTCAAGCTCAATAGATAGCTAGCTGTCAAGTTTTAATGAACTTGCACTTTTTAGCTTGAATCTTGGACAGACTTGCATGGCTTCAACACTTGATCTTGAAACACAGTTTCTTGAAGTATTAAACAAATTCTAGATCTACCCAAATACAAGTAAAATGCGTTTTGTCAAAGAATTAGCCAATTATATAAAATAGTAACATATGTTCCTAACAAGTGAATCACATATGTCCTCACATTTATGATGGCCATTGAAGGAGTATTTTATGGGTTTTACTTTCTAAATTATAGAGAATTTTGTCAATAGAGCATCGGTTGGAGATGAGCTTTTTCATGGTAAATCTTTAATTTCCAAGTTGTGAGGGAACAATTTGGTGACCCGGTCCTTGTTGTTCAAGTCTTGGTCCAAAAAGTCCAACACAATGAATTCTTGTAGAGTATGGGCCAAAGAACTCGGTTTAAGTAAGTTTAAACAGTTTGTTGCATGGGTTAAAAGAATATACCAACAAGAACAAATGCCACTGCGTCGAAAGATCCCCCGGAATGACAGGGCTCAAAACTTGATTAATGGATACAGATCAGTGCAATAGGATTCCTCTTAATGCTACAGTATTCTCCTTGTTTTTCTTGTCCCCTTCTCTTGGGGGACTTCTACATATTATATAGGCCCTTTTTAATCATCTAGGTTTTACACTTGTTAATCATCCAAACCCCCACTTGAGCACTTGTCCCATCAGACACCTCCCTCAGTTCTTTGTGAGTTGCGGTAGCCAAGGTAGCACTGTTCAGGGGTTTTCTCCACATTAATGCGGCCAGGAGAGTAGTTGTAATGCATTTAATATGGTGGTGGCAGCCTTTGCTGAGATATTTCGGGTTTACTTCATTTTTACATATTTAGAAGATGGGTTGTAGTGGTTTGGATATACCTTTACTCCGGATTTTCAGTCTCCGAGGAGAAATTACTCCTCAGACATGTTTTCTTTGCCCCAGTGGGTCTGAATAAGGATTGCTTGAGTCACGCTGGCTCCTCGGATGGGCTGTGTCCTCGGACGGGCCTAGGGCCCAGCCTGTTATTTTGGGCCGGTCCCTACACAAGTATTTGGGGTTAGCTACGTGAATGGATTGCAATATTGGAGTGGTACGTCAGATTATTATTATCTACCTATCTCATCTCGTTTTTGAAGCGGAAGAAAAATCTATACAAGAGGCAATGAAATAGATGTATTTTGTCATCTTAATATGGTGAATCAGTGAAGGAGTCATGTGACCCTCACAATTTTGAAAATTTTATTATAACATATGTATTTTTAAAAGTTTTTTTTACAATTTGTACATTCAAAATTTTGACTGACACCTCCCAAAGAATTCAAAATTTTGAACTATGAACCCCTTAAAAAGAAAAAAAACTGCCAAATGAATTGGTGGCCTTCACAAAAAAATGAGGGGTAGGTAACCCCCTAAACAATAGTTTTTAACTAAAAAATTTTTTTAAATATAAAAAAAAAAAGAAAGAAAAAAAAGCACACACAAATAAAAAAAATGTATATATATAAATAAATTGAGTATATCATTATTCGGATTCCGAAGAAAACATTTTTGGTTTTGTCATTGGAATAAAACCCAGGTTCACCCAATGAGAAAGAATAGAAAAGTTTTTTTTTTGGTTGTTGTTGAGAAATAGAGAGACTAGACAATAGTTACAACTTACAAGGTTCTGGAATGTCTACTTATTTATTATCATGTCCAATTATCATTATAAATAATGTAGGATTTGAACTAATGACGTTCGTTGACTATCATACTAATAAGATAGTCATTTTTGTAATAAAATAGAGAGTATAATATTCTAAAGGTAAATATTACTCCATCCGTTCCACTTTGTTTGTCATGTTTGAAAAGTCAAACTTTTTAAGGGAATATCATTTATTGTTTTGTCTACCTTTTAAAAATATATAAGTTTTCAAAACTACCATTAAATAAGTTTATCAAAAATTTGAATTATTAATAAAATAGGGGTATAATAGGAACATTAGTAAATTAATGACTTTTATTTTTAGAAACAGGACAATATTTTGGGATATCTTAAAATAGAATAGAAGACAAATAAAGTGGGACGGAGAGAGTATTATTATTTTTTTAAAAAAATTATAGGGGTATCTTATAGCTTTGCCAACAAAAACTGTGTTGTATCAGGTTTGAGCAACTTTGTTTTTCCGAACTCCGGCTTGGCTCCCTGACCTGATCAGGAAGGTGCTTTTAATTACCCAGATTGTTGGGTCCATAATGATAATGGGGTAGCTGGGTGAACTTGGCAGCCGACGAGGCCCATGTGTTCTTAAATAGCCCCAGGCCTGTCATTGCTCATTGGTCCATTTGCTAGTATTTAGAGTATGTGTTTTTTAGGTTTTTTTTTTTTTTTTTTTTTTATTTTTATTATTAAAAAAAATTGGTATTAAAACAGAATGAAAGAAAAAAAAAAAAAAAAAGGTGAGTAGACTCTATCTTTACAACCAGGTATACTACGGTACTACCTAATACTCTACTAGCTCAAACAGGTGTGTTGCTTCATATTTATACAACACAAAAAAAATTATTTCAAACTATTTTTTTTTTTTTTGAGAAGAAATTTTTTTATTATAAACTAGGTTGAAGGAATCTCCTCAAATTTATTATTTATAATGTAGCGGCTTATAAGACCAACCAAATATAATATATATTAAATCATAGGGTTCATTAAATCATTTATACAAGTCATATAACTAATAAGTAGGTTATGTGACTAAAAGTATATATATATATAGTCTTTTGAGTTGTCATGAAATTAGAGGTAGTTTCATCCAAATTGGTGTAGAAAACTCTTTTCAAAACACATTAGCTATCCTCGACAATTTTACCATCAAGTACTATAACTAGAATTCTATTGTCCAATAAACAATTACATAAATAACACATACACGAACACCCTCCCCCTCCCCCCCCCATAAAATCACAAATAACTTGCAAACATAGTATTGAATAGTATTGGTACTCTTCTTTTGGTGGAGAAAATTTCAACTTATGGCGTCCACTCCTGATGATAGTTTTTTATTATCAGACCAAGATACCAATCGATTTTTGGTGTAGGCGGGGATTGAACCCCAGATCTCTTATTCAACCGTTAGAGACTTTACCAATTGAGTTAACTGGAATGGTGGTTAGTATTGCATAATGCCTCATTTTAGATGAATGGTGGTTTTTATCATGAATTTAATTAATGGGACACATTTGTTTTGTGAGAGGGAGGAATATATATCACATCACAATACTTTGAGAATTTTTAATACTAAATTGAGTTTAGGGAATTTAAGGTTATATAGAACACCTAATGCTAGTACTCTAATATTGGGTTGACTAAGATTTTTTATTTTTTATTTAAAAATTTTGTTTTTGTTAAGTTTTTGAGTTGGGTAATTGTTAGTTAGACTAGGCTAATTAAATGGGGGGGGGGGGGGGGGGGTGTCTAAGTTTTTGGAAGAGTGAGGCTAGAAATAAAAAAAATAACCATTAATTTTTTTTTCTTTGGGCTAGGGGGGGCCCAATTATTTTTTTCTTTTGCCTCTAGGTCTGTCCCTGATATATATTACTAGTCATTAATATTAGCAATGCACGTAAAAGTCCATCAAAAAATATTTATATATGAGACATCTTTAATTAATTAGACATGATCAATAGATCAAGTTACACTTGGTATAACTTTTTAGTCATTTAAGACTGTTCTATAAATTATTATTGGTACAATATTTTAACACTTCAACGATTTGAGTATATGTATATATAAAAACTTTATTCAACATTCATATGTAATGCACAAGTTAATGACTAATCTATAATATAAAATAATTTTTTTTTGACATTTTGCTAACTTCTAAGGTTTTCAAAATATTCTTTTAAAACCCTGCACTTTTATAGGTTATCAATTTAATATATATTTTTAATTAATTTTTTAGAGTTACAAACAGTGTTGAACTATATAATTTTTTTTAAAAAAAGAATCTTGTTGTCTTTTTTAATAAAAAAATATGTGGAAATAGGACAGCATGTAGGAGAATGTACCGACTCAGATGCAAGGGTGCTAGTGTTGTCTTTTTGTATAAAATAATCCATTACCAAATAAATCCTAATTAAATTGAGTCAAAATCTTCTATCTCGCGATTTCTACTTCACTTTGTACTCTACCAATAAAAATCGGACACATATCCACCTCTTTTAATTAAACATTTTTCTTATTTCAGTTCCTAAAATAAAAATTCAATTCAAAATAGCGCCATCACCAGCCCACCACTACTAGTCACCACTGACGTCCTTCGCCGGTGTTGCTAGAAAGATCTCTCTGGCAGTAACCAAGTTTTAAAACAGTTTTATGATCAGAGGCGCCAACTTGCTCTGCTGAATTGTCTATTTTTGCACGTTAGTTTGATCCCAAGCTACCCCTCTATATCCCAATCTTTATCTTTATTAGTATTATTAGAGCATCTACAACAGATGTGCCAAATGCCAAATATTTGGCACATTTGGCACACCTAACACAAAGTGGAGCTTTATCAGATGTGCTAAATGTATCAAACTTTTACAACATGCTACAGTACCCTGACAATTTTGGCATGGTACGGACAAACAATGGCATATGGGTTATTATTTTTTTTATTCATCTTTCTCTCTCATCCCAATTAAAATATCACTTTCATCTTCTCCTTCAACCATAGATTCACCGCCTCCATCTCCACTCTCCCATACTATTTCTTCTTCCCTCTTCTCTTTCGCTCTATTCTCTTCCCATTCTTCGAGATCCACCTCAAATCCACAGATTCCCACAAACCAAATACATCGTTGTTGACGCCTCGCTCGAGTCCGAGTGCTCGGTGCCAGTGAAGGAGCTGCACGTTGGGGTTGTGTCTTGTGTCGATGTGAAGGATGGTGGGGCTAAGTGCATGACTGTTGGGGAGTTTGCCATCGGGGGTTATGGGTTTAGTCTTCAGTGGTGGGTTTTAACAGCAGCCGGTGGTTGGTGGATTTGGTGGTTAAAGGTGGTGCTTGGCAGTGTGAGCTTGAAATTTGGGTTTTTTTTTGTGGGTTTTTTTGTTGCAATCTGTGGGTTTTTGCTTTAACCTGTTCAATTTGTGGGGTTTTTTTTTTGGCTGCAATTTGGGTTGATCTGATATTGCCATATTGGTGAGTAATTGTGGTGGTTGGTTTGCAGTAGAGGTGTTGTTGTGGCAGTGGATATTGGTGGTTGGTGGTTGTGTCGTTGATGTTGTTGCTGATGTTGATGATAACGGGGAGGAAATAATATATTACTTTAATGTGTAGTAAATATTATTTTAATGTATAGAATTGAATGATAGGACATCTGAAAAATAGGATATTGTAAAATGATGTGGTAAAATAATAAAATAGACTTTTGATATGTCAAAATAATATTTTTTATGCAATATTTACTGTGGATGCTCTTATGGAATAATAATAATTAATACATTAATATCGTTACTATATATCTTTTTTTTGCTTGAAAGAGTCGGTGTGGACCACGTGTGATTCTACTATTTAGGATTTAAATCTGTAGGACAGGGTTTAGGCAGGAGTTTAGTGGTTTAGGAGGAGATGATAGTTACACACCTTGACTTTAAGGGAGGGGATGATGAATGAGTTGTCATTATCATTATTAATGCCGTTGTTACGGTATAATTATTGGGATGTAAAGCAAACAGTAGTACTACGCGATTTTATTTTTTGTGTGGTTGAATTCAATGTGTGGCTAAGATCAAGTACACGATTATAGTCATTTCCTTTAATCCCCACAATTTTTTGGATCATATATATCCATTTAGCTCCATACATTTTGATAAAGATAACGGTTTTGGCCAGATGGGTCATGTAATTCTCATATAGATGTTATGTAATGGATAATGAAATGGGTATTTTAGCTTAAGTTATGGTAGAGAGAGTCTGATAGTGTAACGAGAAAGCGCAGGCTAGGCTGTATGGATGGAAAATATACTTTTAACATTACAGGTGGCCTGCAAGGATTGCGAAACCAAAAGCAGAGGCAGAGACAGAGGCAGAGGCAGAGATAGAGACCCCATGTGACAGTTCAAGGGAGTGAGTGAGGGCTAAGAGCATTCACAGCAGTTGAGCTAAATTTTTAGCAATTTAGCTCCATCAAAAGTTACTTTATCTATTTTACCTACACACATACTGCAGCAGTGGATCTATTTTAGCTTTCAGCATAATAAAATAATATAAACATCACAATAAAATATTATAACTACTACAATAAAATAATATATTCTACTACCAAAAAAAATATTACACCACCAACCTCAACCACCTCTACCATCAACCATAGACAACCACCACCAACAACACCACCACCACCACCACCACTACCAGCAGTCCACAGCATTAAAAAAAAAAAAAAAAACCGCAACGAGCACAAGCCCACTGCCACAAACACAAACACACCCACAACAGATCAGAAAACATAAACACAAACCCACATCGGCGCTAGGCCTTGCAGAGAGAGGGTGGAGCTCGGTCGGCGCTGGGCAGTGAGGAGTGGTCGGCGCTAGGTTGGGCTTTGATCGACGATCGGCGTTGGGCAGCGAGGAGTGGTCGGCGCTGGGTTGGGCTTCGATCGGCGATCGGCGTTGGGCAGCGAGGAGTGGTCGGCGCTGGGATGAACTTCGATCGGCGATCGGCGCTAGGCAGTGAGGAGTGGTCGGCGTTGGGCTTTGGAGCAACGGACTGAGGTCGGTTTGATTAAAATGGAGGACTGGAAGAGGAAGAAAGAGGAAGAACGAAGAGACACCAGAGAGAGAAAAAGAAAAAGAAAAAGGAAAAAATAATTTTTTAATAAAAGAGGAGAGAGGAATTTAATAAAATAATATTTTTTCTTTTAGATGTTATGAACAGTGCACATCTATTTATAGATGTGCACTGTAGCAATGGAGCTAAATTTTTTAGATTTAGCTCCACTGCTGCAGCAAGGTTTTTGGGTTTGAGGAGCTAAATTTTAGCATTATAACATTATAGCTCCACTGCTGCAAATGCTCTAACTGGCTAAACTAAAATGAGGAAAATGTATTTTATTCAAATTTGTTATCTTAAAAAATATCACTTGTCGTTGTCCGCCAGTCTGGTGGTGTCTGTTGGGGTTTTTTCTTTATTATTTATCTTTGGTTACTGCCAGTGGTGGCGTATGGCCGCTGATGATGATCGAAGACATCTTCTAGCCATGCCAACGAAGGACATTGGTGGTGACCAGTGATGGGGTTGGTTTGAATTTTTATTTTATTTATTTATTTTAGGAAACTAGTATAAGAAAAAAGATAAAATAAGGATTTAATTAAAAGAGGTGGGCTTGTGTCCAATTCTTATTGGTGGAGTATAAAGCGAAGTAGAAATCATGAGATAGAAAATTTGAACTCGTCTATGATGGTCAAAAGTCTTGTTGATCAACTGGTTGAAATTTCTTAATGTTTTCAAATCATTCAAGGTTCAAATCCCTTCTCTCCATTGTAACTATTGAGTTAAGAGCTTAAAGCCTTAAACGCCAACTCTTCTAAGCACAAATGAGATTCCTTGTCTATCATAAAAGATATTAAAAAATATAATTACACCAAAATCTCTTCGTGTCTTTCTAATATTAGCAGTGGAGGCTTTACATGTAACAAGTGAGGGTGAACACCCTAACTTGCAAAAAAAGAAAAAGAAAGTATATATATAAATATTTTATACTAACATGTTTTGTCTACTCTAAAAAAATATTGAGCACCTTAATATGGAAATCCCAAAAATTTTGATTAAAAAAAAAAAAATCTTCCCAAACATAATCCTTAATCCCATAAAAATAAAAAAAATAAAGCCCAAATAACAACAATAAAATTATAGAAATTATTTGGACAAATTTTTTCACAATACCCTTATTTTTAATTGTAGTGGGTTCCAGTTTAATATTTTCTTTTGAACTAAGAGGGATTGACACCTTAGCTATTGTGAAAATGTGGTGAGAATTTGTTGTATGCCTAGCATAACTCTAAAAATTAGCCCAAATAACAACAAAAATAAAAATAAATAAATAAAAAGTCCTAATTATTCAAATTATTTGCAACTTGTTCAACGAATTTTATAAAAATAACCATGATTTTATTTTTCCTAAAAAACTGTTACAAGAGAGATATTGTGGTTATGAGTTTTCCTTAGTGACAAAGGCAGCTCTGCCGTCCTTAACTTTGCAGCCGCAATAGCTTTGCTCTTCTTAGTGACTCAACTTGCAATCGTAGCAAGTATCATCTGTTACTCTCTCTCTCTCTCTCTCTCATATTATTTCAAACTCTTTCTTACTTATTACTCTTATCTCAACAATCTCAATTCTTATTTAATCTCTCATTAATCCCTTTTTGCCTTTTCAAATTGTAAGTAGAAGGAGATTTTAAAACTTCATGTGATATTGATATGTTGAAGTTCTCTTTTTATCAGATTATGTATTATTTAAGTTTCTTAATGACAACCTTAGAAAAAACTCCTAGATTATGAATTATGTTACATTTTTTTTAGTGCAATTAAGTTACGCCTAGCATAAATTTTTATTAACATTAAGCCACTCTGTAATTTATTATTTGTATAATATTTTAAAGGTTTAAAGAGTTAATTATAGGCAAAAACCACATTTTAGTCCCTACATTTTCACGTGATTCCCACTTTGGTCTCTATTTTTTATTTTCACCGCTTTTAGTCCCTATTTAAAAAAACGCATTTCATTTTAGTCATTTCCGTCAGTGCCCTAACGGCAAAGTCCTACGTGGCAGATGAAACTAATAAAATAATAATAAAAATTTTATTTTGGCATTAAAAAATACCACGTCAACATTTAAATTAAAAAAAATTAATTTATTAATTTTCACTAAATAAAAAAATTAAAAACAGAATTAAAAACTAAAAATCACGTGAATTGAGATCTAAGTGTGTCTTGAATAAGAACAACAAGAACACAAACTCAGATATAAGAACACAAACCCAAAAATTAAAATCCAAAAATTAAAAATCTCAAAATCACCATTGTCTCAAACCTAGAAAAATCATCAAATCGTAAAGCCCCAAAGTACCAAATCAATCCAAAAAATACAACACAACCAATCTAAACAAAAAAAAAATCTCAAACTTAACAAAACACATCTCAAGCAAGTTGAACCCAAAATGAAAAATGAAAAACGTGAGATCCATTTTTGGTTGGCGAACACATTCATTTCGCCAACCAAAAAAAAGTCTCATCTCTCTCTTTCTCTCTCTATTTGTTTGTGTGGAAAAATGAGGACTTCCATCGAGAGATTCGTACAATCTGCCATAGCTAGAAGTAGCAGTAGCTGTACTTATGTGTGTGCTTGCGCATACTCATCGGACTCTGTCCTTGGGCGCAAGGTCGCCGTTACGTTTTGGGCGCTGCCAGTGGGATCGGCCAGCCTCTGGCTTTGCTTATGAAGCTTAACCTTCTTGTCTCTAAGCTCTCCCTCTACAATATCACTAGCACCCACAGTGTTGCCGCCGATGTTAGCCACATCAACACCAGATTTGAGGTCACACACACACACACACACACACACACTCTCTCTCTCTCTCTCTCATTTCTACGATTTTGTTTTCTACTGATCTTGAATTTTTTCAGACTAGTTTTAGCCCTAAACTGGATTTAACTTTACATCTGTGTTCCTGAGATTTTCTCTCTCTCACACACACATATTCAAGTCAATTACTTGGTTCTTCATTCATGGTAAAAAAAGATTCCTTTTTTTAATTTTTGGTTCTTTAAAGGAAGAAAACATAAAAGAAAATAACGATCATTGGCACACAAAATGAAAACAGATTACTTGTTGATTTTCTCACTCTCACTCTTAGAACATATTTTTTTTCTTCTTCGGATTGGTAATATTTTATTGTGAATTGTGTAACATATGGTCAGTGTGAAGCGGGTTTTTCTGAGTTTGAGATTTTTTTTGTTTGGATTGGTTATGTTGTATTTTTGGATTGATTTGGTACTTTAGGGTTTTAGGATTTGATGATTTTGCTAGGTTTGAGAAAATGGTGATTTTGAGATTTTTAATTTTTGGATTTTAATTTCTGGGTTTGTGTTCTTGTTATTCTTGTTCAAGACACACTTAGATCTCAATTCATGTGATTTTTGGTTTTTAATTTTTTTATTTAGTTAAAATTAATAAAAATATATTTTTTAATTTAGATGTTGATGAGGCATTTTTTAATGCCAAAATAAAAATTTTTATTATTATTTTAATAGTTTCATTTGCCACGTAGGACTTTGCTTTAGGGCACTGATGGAAAGGACTAAAAATGAAAGGCATTTTTCTAAATAGGGACTAAAAGTGGTGAAAATAAAAGATAGGGAGCAAAGTGAGAATCGCGTGAAAATATCGGGACAAAAATGTGGTTTTCACCTTAATTATATGTATCACATTATATGTGTGTGTATATATATATATATATATATATATATTTCCAACTTTTAGGTGCATTGCACAAGTTAGTGACTAATTTATAATGTAAAATAAAAGGTTTCCTACTTTTTGTTTACTTCTAATGGGTTCATAATAATCCTTTAAAACTCCTTGTGAGAGACCGAACTTGGCTCTCAAAAAGTGATAGGTATTGACACCTATCTTTTGGGGTTATGTGGAGTCGCCACACTAAAAATAAATACCACTTATATGAATGATGTCAAGTTCTCATTAATCTGAGCAATTACAATTGGTTGTGTTAAGGGCATATTTAATGTAATTGGCTAATCCTTTGACAAAATGCACTTTACTTGTAATTGGGTAGATCTAGGATGGATTTAGTACTTCAAGAAATAAGAGTTCAGATCAAGTATTAAAACCATGAAGATTGGACCAAGAAATAAGTGAAGAAAAACTGTTCATTTAAACTCGACAGATACCTAGACAGAAACAGTATCTATTGAGATTTAAGAATGAAGCTTGATAGAAGCTCTGAATCTATCGAGATCTACGAAATCAGAATTTCCAAATTTGATTTTTGGCCCTAGCTGACATGTATGTGTAGGGTTTTTTTTCTCACAATCCTAGACATATATAAGACTTATTTTAAAGGCCGTTATACATGAAGAACACATGCAGAAAGTAACCTAGTGCCTTATTCTCTCCACAAGAAGTTACTGTGTGTTTTGCACCTTACGATTTTGTAACCAAGTACTTCTTAATCTTTATTGTTGATGAAGTGAAAAAATTTGTAGCCAACATCTTCAAGTTGCTAGAGTTAGCCACGTATTGGGATCCATGTAAAAGAGTGGTGTTCATATATTGAAGAGTTCAGAGGTTCTGAAGCGGTAGAAAGTTTCTGCTATAAGTTCATCTACAAGGATTATAGAGTCTAGGGATAAAGGTTTTGTACTAGATCTAAAACTTCTCTTTACTATAGTGAATTGCTTTTCGGGAAGGTTTCCCCCCAGTTTTTTTTTTTTTTTTTTTTTTTTTTTTTTTTTTTTTACTGTGAAACTAGTTTGTTTAATTAGTTTTCTTGGGTCATAATATCTTGTCTTATTTACTTTCTGCTATGCATGATATTGATGTTTGTTGTTTTAACAAGGTTTTTTTTTTTTTTTTTTTTTTTTTTAATAATAAATCTAATTAAAACTTGGGTTTAGAACTTGTTAATTCTATCAATCGGAGCCTAAATTTCCTAACAAGTGGTATCAGAGCAGGTACACTCTGATTGGATTAATTTCCTGAGTGTGATCCTTGACCCCTGTTGTCATAGATCATGGACAATCTCTTTTGATTCCTCCTTTGTTTGATGGTACTAACCATGCGTACTAGAAAGTTAGTATGCAAGTTTTTTGCAGGCTCTTGATGAAAAAGTTTGGCAAATTGTTGAAGTCGACTGGGTTAAGCCAAAGGAAGCGCCAATGGATTGGGATGAAGCAAAGATCAAAGCGGCAAATTTCAACCGTAGGGATTTGAATGCTCTATTTAGTGGTGTGACCAATGAGGAATTCAAGAAAATATCATTCACGAAAATTGCTAAGGAAGCATGGACTATTCTTGAGACCACCTATGAAGGTATCAAGACAGTGAAGACCGTTAAGCTTCAAATACTCACCAGTAGTTTTGAAGAAATAAGGATGAAGGAGGATAAGACTTTTGATGAGTTCTATGCTAAACTCAAGGATATTGTGAATTCTGCATTCAATCTTGGAGAATCTATTGTGGAACCCAAAATTGTTAGGAAAATCCTTAGGTCCCTACCCGAAAGATTCCATGCCAAGATCACTGCCATTGAAGAAGTGAAGGACATTGATCAAATTCCTTTGACTAAGCTTGTAGGAAACCTTCAAACCTATGAGATGGGATTAGGTAAAATGGAAAAAGGTGGAAAGAGTAGGAACATGGCTCTTAAGGGTATAGAGGAAAAGAGTGATGACTTTGAAGATGAAGATGAAGATGAGGATGAAGATGAGGACTTAACCTTCATAGCTAATGAGATTATCAAGCTTCTCCAATATATAAAAAAAGATAAGAACAAAGCCCTTAGGAAATTTGAATCCTCTAGGAAGGGCAAAAATGAGAAACCTTTCATACAATGCCATGCGTGCAAAGGTTTTAGTCATATCTGGATAGAGTGCCCAAACTATCTTATGAAAGAAAAGACCAAGAATTCAAAAGGTAAAGTGTTGGTTGCTACCTTGAGTGATCTTTCTGATGAGTATGAGGATGAATGTGGTCATTATATGGCTTTTGCTGTCACAATCGATAAGGTGATTGTGGAGAGTGCTAGTAACAGTGAGGATTCTTCTGATGATGAAGTACCTAAGAAGTTGACCCTTTAGGAAACCTATGATAAGCTATGTATTGAATTTATAAAATCTGAAAAGACTTCTCATCTTTGTAGAAAATAGCTTAATGAGGTAAAAACTGACAAAGCTGAACTGTTAGTTAAACTAGATGAGGTTAGTTAAGAATCTTGTTGTGGAGAACACCTCATTAGAAGAGAAGGTCAAGAATCTCGAGGTTGAGCTTAGTCAAGCTAGAACTCAAATAGAGAAGATGTCTAGTGCAAAGCTTGATGAGGTTTTGAGTGCTCAAAAGCTTAGTTCTGATAAGACTAGCTTAGGATATGCTGTTTCCTCTAGCCCTCCTCTTCCACAGCTTCTGGATCAAAGATTGTCTTTATGCCTCAATCTGAAAAAGGTGATAAAGGTATGAAATCCAAAATTGATTTGGCTAATTCTAAATCCTTTGTTAGACCTCACTCTAAGAAGTTTAGTAGTTCAAAAACTACTTATATTTGTTACCATTTTGGTGTTTCTGGACACATTCATCCTAATTGCTTCAAGTTGTATCCTCATAAGTAAGTGTCCAAACGGTCACAGGTTTCCTTTCAAGAAACTACACATTTGTTTGGAGAGTTATTAAAAGTTTTGAGCTTTTTAACTCAATTTCAGGAGAATTCTAATTCTTCTATGTCCTTTAGTAGACATACTAGGACACGTGCCTTTTCATCTTCACGGCCAAAGACTCGTGTTGTGTGGGTGAGAAAGGAGCCTAAGACTTAATTGTCTTTTTTATCTGTCCTCTACTTTAATTCTTTCTATCTAAAGTAGGACTTTCTTGTTTGATTTCTTATTTGTTTTTGGAATCATGCTTTCATGCATTTGCATCTATCTTCATACTTTCATGTTGTTTTTCTGTTTTTGTTTGGTTGTTTAGTTTTTATTTTGTTTTGTTTTCAAAATTAAAAAAGGAAAAAAACCAGAAAAATACAAAAATAGTGTGTGTTTGTACATGTTGATACTTGTGTACCTTGGATGGCCATTGAAACAAAGTTTTCTTAACTTTGTATCTCTTGTAGTTTAGATGAACATCTCAATGTACAACTAAGCAAGTGAGTTTTATGGCTCGTGGTTGTGATGAGTACGATTAAGATTGTCTCTTATATCTCATGCTCATATTACTCTTTTGATGGGAATGACTAGAAAATTCTAAGAGAAATGCATAAATAACTATCTCATCACTAAAGCCCATCAATCATGTATAGCATCTGTGTGCTTCGGCATAGCAAAATTGTGATGTTTTGGCTTGCAAAATTGTGATGTTTTGGCTTACAAAATTGGGTATTTCTTTTCTCTCTTATATACCTATGTATGTTATGCTTAAAAGAAAAATATGCAAAGAAAAATAAAAGCAAAAAGAATCAAAATACTTTTAATATGGTTGCAAGCGTGTTTCTAGGAGATGTGAGAGTTATAGGATATACCTTGATGGTGATAGTTCCCATCAAATAGTTATGATTGTGTGTGAGTGTATTTGATTTTCTCATGTCTCAGATTTTCATAATATGAGACACTTATGCACTCTTGCTTTGTTTCACACACAACATGCAAATTCTTTGCTACTCTTGATACATGAGCAGGTACAATGTTATTTAACCATCACAAATGATACATGTATTAATATATGCTTGCTAAACTGTCTTAATTTGTTTTTGAAAAATAAAATTTATTAGACTTTTTTAGTGTGTTTGTGGATCTAGGAATGCTTTGAATCTAGAGTTGAGGTGTGCTTTGAGTGCTTAACATGTTGCTTGGATGCTTGTTTGAGTAGCGATCTTGTTGCTTTCTAATCTTATGTGTTTTTCCCCCTTGAAAAACCTCTTTTTTGCATCCTCGATAGCTTTTCGACAAAATCTCGACAAATACTTCTTCTATCGAGATTTCTAAGTTTGACCTCGACAGCTTTTCGACAGATAGGTCGATCCATTGAGCCAAAATATTGTGCTCTCTGTTTGCTCGACAAATCCTCGACAAATTCTCGATCCATCGAGGTTGGCTTCTTCTCAATAAATTCTCGACACCTCCTCGATCAATTGAGCATTTCATTTTTCTTTGTTTTGCATATTTTTCCTTTGTGTCCATAGTGTCTTGTTTCATTACATTCATGCATTTATATGGATTCCTTGTGTTCCTTGATCATCTTAGATCATCTTTATGTTTCTCGGGTGAAACTTTATAGATTCTTGTACCCTTTGTCAATCATGACAAAAAGGAGGAGAAAATGTGTTTTCTTTTTAAGATTTTACATGATAGGGGGAGAAATATATGCCTTTGTAAGGGGGAGTTGTGTTTCATCTTGTTAGGGGGAGTTTTTACCTCCTTTGTTGTTATAGGAGCTTCTTTTAGTTTCTTGTACACCAGTCTTGTGACCATCTTATTACATACATTGTACTTTATTTTTATATATATGATGATGATGTAAGTTTTCTTCACCTACCTCCATATGTGTTGTTTCTTTTCTCTCTTTATACACATGTTTTTTTATGTATGCAACTTTTATTTCTATTTCACACATGATGCCTTGATGAGTCTTCTTTTAAGTGTTTCAAAAAGAATGGTTGTAAAAGTCTACCGTGCCATGAACTCTCTTCTTGCAAAGTTTTTTAAGAGTTTGTAGTAGGGTTAGATTTATTTTGTAATCCAACAAGTGGTTATGAGTTAAGTAAATATTTAAGATTTCTCTCATGATTAGTTGTTTTGTTGTGGTTTTGTCACAGATTGCCAACGGGGAGATTTTTAAGGACATATTTTATGTAATTGGTTAATCCTTTGACAAAATACACTTTACTTGTAATTAGGTAGATCTAGGATCGGTTTAGTACTTTAAGAAACAAAAGTTCAGTTCAAGTATGAAAACCATGAAGATTGGACCAAGAAACAAGTGAAGAAAAGCTGTTCATTAAAGTTCGACAAATACCTCAACAGAAACAGTATCTATTGAGATTTAAGAACGAAACTCGACAGAAGCTGAATCTATCGAGATCTATGAAATCCGAATTTTCAAATCTGATTTTTGGCCTTAGCTAACATGTATGTGTAGGGTTTCTTTTTTCACAATTCTAGACATATATAAGGCTTATTTTAAAGGCCGTTATACATGGAGAACATATGCAAAAAGTGACCTATTGCCTTATTCTCTCTATAAGAAGTTACTGCGTGTTTTGTGCCTTAATGTTTTGTAGCCAAGTACTTCTTGATCTTCATTATTGATGAACTAAAGAACTTTGCAACCAACAACATCTTCAAGTTGTTAAAGTTAGTCACGTATTGGGATTTGTGTAAAATGGTGGCATTCATATATTGAAGAGTTCAGAGGTTCTGAAGTGGTAGAAGGTTTCTGCTGTAAGTTCATCTACAAGGATTGTAGAGTCTAGGGTCAAAGGTTTTGTACTAGATCTAAAACTTCTCTTTACTATAGTGAATTTCTTTTTCAAGAAGATTTCCCTCCAGGTTTTTTACTGTGAAACTAGTTTGTTTCATTGGTTTTCTTGAGTCATCATATCTTTTCTTATTTACTATTCCGCTGTGTATGATATTGACATGATATTGATGTTTGTTTGTTTAAATAAGGTTTATTCATAATAAATCTAATTAACAGCTTGAGTTTAAAACTTGTTAATTCTATTAACTAGTGTCTAAATTTCCCAACAAGTTGAAAGAAACTACACATGGCTTTGTTTCATAGTTACAATATAGTAAAAGAATTACTTGGCCTTTTTTCCTAGTTACAATCTACCAACAATAAAGATAAAGCACTATTTTAGGAACCAAAACCTATAGTTCAACTATAGGTTGGTATTTTGGGATAATCTAAGGTAGTGGTAATATTCTTTATACTTATAATTGCTTCATTATTGATTAGTGGATTCTTGGGAGTGGTGACTTTAAATTAACCTAATGGGGTTTTTGCCTTGCGAAATTTTCCCCATTCGTCAACAAATCATCGAGTTATTTATTTTCCACTGCATATTAGTTATTAGATGATTTGTGGGTGTCTTCACGATTTGCATGTAATTTGACCTAATTAATTAACTTGGATAACTGAATTAATTAATCGGGGCTAATCTATTTTAACCCAACATATATATATATATATATATATGTACACATACATAGGGTTAGATTCAAGTTACACTTGCTGTAACTGTAAGTAATGTTACACTACCTAATTACTTGTTATTAAATTCATATTTTGAAAATCCAATTGTTGAATTACATGTTCTATATATTCTTAACATGCATGCTAAGTTCATGCCAATCAGATGTAATTTACTATCTATTTTATGCATTATTTTAAACTACAAAAAATTGAATTCAAACAATTGATTGATGACATGGTTGTTGATATTTGATCATCTTTAAATTTTCTAAGCAAGGAGAATATACAAAAATAATGTAATCCAACGGTGAATTTATCAAAAATCACATCTAATTAAAAATATATTGGGTGGTGTAATATTATTTAAAATTACACTAGATTTAACTTGAACCCAACTCATATATATATATATATATATTCTTCACGCTTACAAAATTTGAAGATGATCAAAGATCAGTTACTATGTCATTAATTAATTGTTTAAATTCAAGTTTTTGTAGTTTAAAATAATGCATAAAAGATGATTTTATGGATTAATTGTAAATTACATCTGATTGGATTTTCAAAATATGAATTCAATAACAACTTATTGAGTGGTGTAACATTACTTAGAATTACATCAAGTGTAACTTGATATATATATATATATATATACACACACACATACATATGGTTGGGTTCAAATTAAACTTGGAGTAATTTTCAGCAATGTTACACTATTCAATATTTTTAAATTGAATGTGAATTTTAACAAATCAGTCGTTGGATTATATTATCTTCGTACATTCTCCATACTTGCAAAATTTCAAGATGATTAAATATCGATTGTCATGTCATCAATCAACTGTTTAAATTCAAGTTTTTGTAGTTTAAAATAATGCATAAAAGATGAGTTTATGGATTGAATGGTAAGCTACAACCAATTGGCATGAATATTGTTATGTATGTTAAGAACATATAGAACATGTAATCCAACGATGGAATTTTTAAAATATGAATTCAATAATAAGTTATTGGGTGGTGTAATATTGCTTAGAGTTACACCACCTAATATTTTTTAATTGGATGTGAATTTTCATAAATCCATTGTTGGATTACATTATCTTCATATATTCTCCATATTTTCAAAATTTATCAATGATCAAAGATCAATAGTCATATCATCAATCAATTGGTTAAATTTAAAATAATGCATAAAATATGAGTTTATGGATCGAATAATAAATTATATTTGATTGGCATTAAAATTGGCATGCATGTTACGAACATATAGAACATGTACGCGATTCAACGATTAGATTTTCAAAATATGAATTCAATAACAAGTTATTAGGTGATGTAACATTACTTAGAGTTACACTAGGTGTAAACAAAAACCTAATGTAGGAGATTATGCAGTTCTGTCATGTGACGCTTTGTTAGATTAATTTTTCATTTAACTTTCCACCCCACCTTCTTTACATATTTTGGATTATAATAAAATTCTATTAGTAGGATTTTATTATTTTAACTAAGTGTTTAACCTACCACTATCATACTTCAATAACATAAACTTGACATCATAAATTTTCTATGGTATTTCCATAGGCCAACTAAATATTAACATGATATTACAAAAAATTTATACTAACTCCAATGCAATGAAGAAACAAAAACTATGAGTAAACAAACAATCAACTTATTAGTTACACCACATAATAACTAATTTATAATTTATATGACATTTACTCTATAGTCTAAATTCTTCATCCCTTTAATTTTGTATAACATTAGTAATTAAACAAAAACCTCATCATATTCTTGCAACACTACTTCTAGTTATCACTTTAAAATTTTTTGAATATTTTATATAATCTTTTCACATAGCAACTTATAACATTATCCATGCATCACGCGAGCCCATTGCAAGTAATAATGAAAAATTGAATCATTCAAAGTCTATCAAAAAAGGTGTATAACAATTGAAGGTGCTGCTATAAATTGTAGGAATCTCTACTTCTTGAAATCACAAAATAGAAGTGTTATAATAGCGGTGCAAAGTTTTTTCTAAAAAGAAATATGGGTGTAATTATTCATTATTTGTTAATTGTGACCACAGCCATATGTCTAACCTCAGTTGAAAGTGATTTTGTCAGGCTTGCTGATTTCTACAATCCTCCCTATGTTCGTGCGTATATTTATACGCAACAATTTTAGTCACTTGGTACATCCCATGGAATGTTATAGTTCATAATGGTTTTTTCTCCCAAACAATAGAATTTCATTTGGTTAATGTAAGAAAATATTACAAGTATAAGAAGAGGCTGATGGCAGCATTGATGAAATGGTCGATACAATGATTTGGGGTTGTTTATATTACATACCTGTTTATATACACCCTGTATAATAAGTTTTTCCCAATTGATTTTTCAATCCATGTTGCCACAAACTTCAAGAACATAGATATAACCATTACATGAAATTGCTAAGTTTATTTTTTCGGAATTTTAATTGAAATTGATTCTCTTGTTTTAGGTTGGTCAATTCTTACAACATTAGAGTGATTGAAATGGGTTTGCTTCCCATGAAGTAATTAATATTTTATTATCCGTTGACAGCCTCTGCATGCTTCGGAAATCTAGGCAAAGGTAACATGGTAGCTGGAGTAGGTGATGTACTTTGTAACAATGGGGCAGTATGTGGGCAATTATTCGATGTCGTCAACCTCGACGCCGACTATGGAAGTGTGTCCACCACGGTTGAAATCGTCGATTATAATCCTAATGCTACAACAATTATTAATCTCTCTGCAGATGCTTTTGCCACAATAGCTGATCTTAATCTAGGAATAATCAATGTTGATGTTAATCGGTAAGCCCAAATCACCAAACTTTATACTTATTTTGCTTAAGGCGTGCATAACTTACGAGAATAAGAACATAATAATTCATATATGCTTTCTTTTTTATTTGCAGATCTTGAAGTTGATAGTGCATGGCATCTCATAATGAAAGTTTGGAATATATAAGCAGTTGATCATGATGGAAACATCTATGTTTCAGTCTCAAGCCTTGGAAATTATCATGATGCTATTTAAATAAGCATCTCTTGTGTTGTTCGAAATAATAATGAACTAGGAGAATCTTATGGAATAATGTATTTCCGATTAACAAGCTTTGTGTGGGAATCTTTCAATAATAATTGTGTTATCAAGCTTTGATTATGTTGTCCATATAAGCTTATATTATATTTTTGAATTGAAAATATTATATCATATTCAAAATATATTAGAATCATAATTCATCCATATCAAACAATCAATAAAGTCAATATCAATGTAAAATATAATAAATAACACATTTGTAAGAGTACTCGCGTTAGTCAATGCAAAATAGAAAAACTGGACAATTTTATTTTGCACATTTTTGCTCAAAACCTACCAACATCAATCCATCTATAACACTATACATATCTGTAAGGACGCGATTCGTGACGGACCGTAACAGTGTCGGGTTCGCACGTGAAAAGGCCCCTAACAATATCATTTGTAGAGCGTGGGTTTGGAAGGCTAGGCCTTGTTCGATAGGCGGTGGGTTTTTCGCGGTGTTCGTATGAACTTAAGCTTTCCTACACCCCTGGAGTCTTTCTCCTGGAGGTGGGCTGGGAGGCCCTGGTTTCTGGCCATTTTTCCCAACCCCCTTTTAGGTTACTTCTTTTTCCTTTTTATATTCGCCTGCGTTCATTGTCCTTCGTCCACGTATAGGGTCAATCTTTCCAAAATTGATACTTGTCCCATCAGCCTATCCCCCAAAGTCGTTGGGGATGGTTGTAAAAGCCAAAGAATGCGGCTCTGTCAGGTTCAGAGCATTAAATGGCAATAACAGCAGCTTTCCCTGGATATTTTAGATCTTTTGTCCTGGTTTCGGTCCTATACCGTTTCTGCCCTCCTTTCAGAGGGGGAACTTTGGGTCTGCCGAGGACTGAGCCGTCCTCGGCGATGTCCATAGGCTATTTGGTCGAGTTTGGGCCATAGCCCTCCTCGGCTTGGGCCTTTGGATTTTCCCCAGGTAAATGGGCCCGGCCCGTAAATCGTTTGGGCCCCACAATATCCATTTTTGCTACAACAACTGTGTATATTTACACGGTTACTGTAACTTTCAATTTGATTATTTTAATATTTTTTTCTCTCCCCTCCTATCTCATCTAATTCTCTCTCTTCCCCATTTTCTCTTTCCTCTCTCATCCCCTACTCTCTTCCTCCTTTATCTTCTCTTGAATCTAGCAAGCAAATCAATATAAATTATCAAATTCTTCAAACTCATTATAAATCTAGATCCCAAACTCTTCAAACACATATAAATTATAACCAAAATTGCGAAAGAAGAAGAGGAAAAAGAAGAAGAAAACGAAGAAGAAGAAGTAGAAGTAGTAGTAATAACAAAAAACCCATTCACTTCATCTGTAGCCCCTTTCATCTCAAAACAAAAAACCCATAAAACCTATGTTTGGGACATGGGTGTGAGAGAGAGAGAGAGACAGAGAGAGAGAGAGAGAGAGAGAGAGAAAAGAGTGTTTGATTGTTTAAATAAAGGAGGATGTAAAATAAATATTCTGATGTGGTTGTATTTGCAAATTGTTTGTGTAAAAAAAAAAAAAAAAAGGGGTTATGCTAAAATAGACATAAAATTTTAGATAGACTAATGCGAATGCTCTATTCACATAGGCTATTAACATGAGCTTATGAACATAAACATTCAACACTAGTGATGATCATATTGTAATACCTATGTAAGTGAAGTTGTAATCTCAATTGGTCTTCCATATCTTTACATATTGAGGGGAAACCTTAACAAAATAAAAGATAAAAAAGAAGCAAACACTTTGGGTCATGATTCTCATGGCGTGCTAAGAAGAGTGAGAACATATGATTAAATTGTAGAAATTTTAAAATAAGATACCAATAAATAGTTATGTTATGTGTAAATCTTTTCTATCCTATAATATATAATAGATAGATGACATGGAAAACAAAAGAGCTTTTAACTAAAGAAGCCCATGTGACAACATTGCAAAAAGACAACAACTAGTCAAAAGCTTACACTCTAACTATAGAGAAATATTATGTTCAGAACATTTTTATAACATTTTCACAAAAAATCTTAAGTGGTAGGTTGTTACTGGTTGTTATTGGTGGGGTAAAAAAATAATTTCAGCAATAGGATCAAATTAAAACCAATAACAACTAACCACCTATAATTTGTTGTAAAAATATTGTGAAAATATTATGGATATAACACTTCTCATATTTATATATATTTTACCTGTCAATTTTTTCTTGCTCTTTCTTAAACGTATTTTCTTTTTTAACAAACTCTTCTCTTTATTTTTTTACTTTTTTTTGGGTCAACGTGTTTGTCTTTTTAACAAACAAATGGTTTTGGTTTATATTTATTAATCAACTGTGGATTTATTTTTTTAACATCGACGGTGAATTTTTTTTAAACAAATGGTGGGTTGAATAATATTTTAATTTTAATTTTAATATAATTGTAATAATTTTAAATTGATAATAAGTATTATTTTTTATTTAATGATTATAAGAAATTATTTTTATATTGTGTAATAGGTGCATGAGAATAATTTATTCAAATTACATTTTTGTCCTTTCATTTTTCTTTTCAATCAAATAAAATAATTTTTCATCCTTTCACATTTTCATCTGCCAATGAAAAACATTGAGGAAAAACTAAAATTTCTTCTATCTCTCGAATTTTCTATTTCCTCCCCCATTTTTATTATTCCACTTTTCCATCTCTTACTAAATGAAGCCTAAAGGTTATTATCATGACATGACATTAAAAATCAGTGTGGGGGGAAAGACGCAATTCATGGCTGTGATGCCATAAGAAGGCCTTTTTGAGTCCCAATTGTTAATTGGAAAAGGTCCAACCTCTTGGGCCATGGGACAAAACGATCTCATTCAAACCACAAACTAAATAGGCCCACAGTATGGCCTATCACGAACAAAAGGCGTGTTTTTTTTTGGGTAAACTAGATAGATTAATGAAAAGCAACTGAAGAGTTATGACCTCCAAAAAGAGACTTTAATTTCTCAAAAAAAAAAAAAAAAAAAAAAGACTTTAAAGGACATGTTTTTGATGATCCGCTATGTAGTTAGCCACGAGGCCCACCACAGTACCAAGAGCTTAAACACCAACTCTTTTGCTCATAGATAAAAAAGCATTTCCTTTGGGTCACGATTCACATTGCGCGCCAAAAAGAATGAGAGCGTATAATCAAATTGTGGACATTTTAAAATATGATACCAATAAAAAGTTATGGCGTGTTTAACTTGGTCCTATCCAATAAAATATATATTAGAATGGTGGTATGGGAAAAAAAAGAAAAATAAAAAAAAGAAGAAGAGCTTTTTAACTCATAGGGCAACATTAGAAAAAGACAACAAATAGTCAAAGGCTTACAATATATATAGTCATTAATCCTTGCAATGCACATAAAACTTCATAAAAAATATTTATATATGATATATCTTTAATTGATTGGACATGATCAAGTTACACAACCTTTTTAATAATGTAAAACCATTCTATAGCTAACAGTTCAATGATTTGATTATATGTGAAATAAAATAAAAAATAAAAAATAAAAAAATTTCCAACATTCATATATATTGTACAAGTTAGCGACTAATCTATTATATAAATAAAAGGTTTTGACTTTTTTTTTAAAAAAACTTTTAAGGTTTTCAAAATAATCCTTTAAAATCCCACATTTTTGTAGGTTATCATTCTAATATATGTTTTTAACTTATTTTTAGAGTTACAAATAGTGTTAAAACAATATAATTAAATAAAATGAGAGTCGGTTGTTAGTTTGAAAACCCAAAAAAATCTAAATTAGATTAGGTTTGATTTTATATAAAAAATTGTAATTAAATTATGTATGCCATTTTCTACTAATTCCATAATTTATTTATTTTATTTATTAATCAAATATGTATCATATATAAAATTATAAACGTATCACTTTTTGTTAATATCATAATATTCTAATTTAAACTCCATATTAGAATCTTGGCATATTTTTATTTTATTTTATTTTTTTGAAAATTCTTGATCAATTATAATAAATTTCAATTAATAACTATCACAATTACCAAATTTCATATTTAGAAAAAAGATAAATCAAAATAAAACAACACAAAGAATTAGTAACGCTATGTGCACAATATTTTCTCAAAAATTTCAAAACAAAATCTGGGTGGCAATTTGTTAATAGTAGATATAAAAAAAAAAAAAGGTGATGTTATTATTTAACATAAATGAGAACCAATAACAACTTGCCACATAGGTCTTGTTGTGAAATTTTTATGAAAATGGTATATCAATACTACAATCATGCATTGCTATGATATAGACTAGTAATATATATATATATATATATATATAATTAAAATATTTTGCTTTATTTATTGATCCTACAAATGTTTTATGGAGCTACAACATTGCTAAGGTTTTTACAGTAATATCAATTAAATAGAAACGAGTCAAGGATTATAAAAACAATGCCAAATTTTAATTTGCATTTTTATAAGAATTTTAATTTGCATTTAATATAATAAGAATGGTGTTACCTTGCCAATGATCATATGGTTGATAAATCCATTTAACAAATTTTCAAGTTTAAATGATAAATTGTCAGTAGGTTCCTATTAACTCAACTGGTAAAGTTTTTAATGGTTGAATAAAAGATCTGAGATTCAATTTTCATTTACACAAAAAATCAATTGGTAACTTGTTCTGATGATAAAGAGTTATCATCAGGAGCGGACGCTACAAATTAAAAATCTCTTTTAAAAAATAAAATAATTAGCTCCCGTTGAATAGAAAAAAAAAGTGCAAAAAGTTAGAAATAAATAGTTTGAAAAGAAAATGCATTATACTGTATATTATATATATTTTCATATTAAAAAAAAAAGTCTGAAAACAATTAGAAGATGTACTAAACGTTTCCCATATTATACATACACACAAATATATTTCAATTAGTTTGAACCTCAATACTCTTATTATCAACATAATTTGTTATTTTGTTAAGGTGTATCATTATTACGACATTAAAACTTGAATCATACCTAGTCTAGAAAAAAAAAAAAATAATACAATTGAAGGTGCTTCTATAAATAGGAGGGAGATCTACTTATTGAAATCACAAAGTAGAAATGTTATAATATCAATGCATATTTTTTTTTTCTAAAAAGAAAAATGGGTATTATTATTCGTTATTTGTTCATGGTGACCATGGCCATATGTCTAACCTTTGTTGCAAATGCTCTAGAAGGGACTGCAACTTTCTATTCACATACTTATGTTAGTGAGTATTTTTTATGCAATTATTTAGTTAATTAATACAGTAACATGGAAGATGTAATGACATGATTTTTTATAGTTGAAATGACATATTTAATTTATTTCTATATCTTTTGCTAATATTTTTTTCCAAAAAAGACAAAATGAATTTTATTTATGCAACAATTTTAGTTAATTGATACATCCATAGAATGTAATAGATTGAAATGGGTTTGACAAAATACAATGACTTGATTAATTTCTTTTTATATATTTTGCTTTTTTTTTTTCTCCAAACAGTAGAATTTCATTTATGTTTATGTCTTGATGAAGAAAATATTACAAGCATGTATACCTACAAGTGAATACAAGTAATGTTGAAAAACTAGATGAACATGGAGGTGATAGCGTGGAATTGTCGATTGTGGTAGTGCTAATGGAGCGGCCAATGCTAGGAAAGTGGTTGATAAAATGATGCCTAAAATGCAAATTGCACATTCTAAGTTTGACTAAAATTCATTTTAGTTATCTAATTTTAGTTTCGTTCAATTGAGTACTCTAAAGTTTAAATCTATTCAATTAAGGCTTTTTGTCAAATTCCGTTGAAAATTTGTTGTTAAGTGTGCAATTAACCAATGAAAAAAATTTAAAAAAATTCTCAAATAAAAAATCTATAAATTTTTTTTATTAATTTTATAGACTTTTTTATTATTTATTTATAATTTTGTTAGATTATTTAGACCCATGTATACTCAGATTTTTTAACTTAATTAGATATCAAGTTGTTACTTAATTCATTTAAACAAATCTTGGTTAAACACAAAAAATCATATCATTAAGTGTGAAAAAGTAAAGAAGATAAGTGATATGATAACCCAAGAAAACCAATGAAACCGTTTAATTTCAAGGTAAAAAATCTGGAGAGGATTTAACCTAAACAACCCTTAGATCAACAAATTCACTAAATAAAATGGATAAGTGTTTCATCTCAAATGGGTATTTTTGTCTCAACCCTCAGATGGGAATTAGGGTTGAAATTTGTGGGAAATGATGAATATATATGATGGGTATAAGCTAGTACACCAGAGAGGAACGTAACTAATTTTTCTCATGCATTTTCCTCGAGTAGGACTCCCACGACAATCTTGTGATCTTATCTCAATAGAAATTCAAACTAGTTTCCACGTGTCCATCTCGCAGTAGCAAGATGCAACTTCGCTCGAGCAAAGCTGACTTCGCAACAATTCCACTTTTAGCTCTTAAACTTCCACCCAATTACAAATAGTCCACAAAAATACAATGTATTTGAATAATTACAAGCAATTTTGACACGAATATAAGCCAACAAAAAACAAAACATGACAGATATGGAAAGATTTGGTTGTTTCTTGTACAATAAAAAATAAAATAAAACTTTTCCATTTTTGTATAGAAAATTAGGGTGCAGTGTGCTGTTTGCTGGCCATATAAATTTTTGTACTTCTTTACATCGTGGGATCCTTTGGTTCGTATTGTAACACATTTCTTTCATTTGATAGAAGAATCTTTAATTTATATTGTTAAATCACCGATTGTCCTGTAACCTTAAACTATTAGAAAAAGGTTTAATCCTTTAATGTAACAATTCTCCTTCACATATAGTGTCCAACATGTGGAGACATATGGAGACAAGAGATTGAATGACTTAGATATGATACCATATTAAATTACCATCTATCCCAACATCTTAAGTTGTTAAAAATTTGTGAATTTAATTTAACATTATAAAATTATAAATCCTTCCTAAGAAACCACACAAGTTCGAATCTCAATCTCCAACCTAAGTGAGAAGATAAATATTCAGCTCGATACATCTTTTGCAGATTACTTATCTTCTGAAAGTACTGTAAAAGAATAAGATCATTTTTATTTTTAACTTTTTAGTTTATAAGATCTACCAAAATTAGCACGAACGGCTCAAAAAACTGGTTTTGTAATAACAAGTAAACGAAAATTAATTACGGATAGGAAATGAAGAAAAAGGAAAATGTACCATGATTCCATCCACATAATAAGACTTGTCACTTTAGTTAGGTAGGCAAGGACGAATAAGCATGTGACAATTTTCCACATTCAAAGCATAAAATATCATAATGTGATTGAATGTATATCCATATGGCCTAATTCTAAGTATTCCATATAGCCTAATTCTCGAAAAAAACCTCTATATATGTTATTGACCTGTGGTACAAATGGATATACTAGAAGATTTTTTATTTTTATTTTTTTTATAATAGATAAATTACATTAACCTTCTTAGGTTAATGTTAAACATCTCCTACTATTTTCATGAATGAAACTCCTTAGGTGTTAATATTTCTTATGGTTGTAAGATATCTTCCATCCCAGCTGCTGTCAGGGAAGATTGGAAGATAGATTTTGTTGTTTGTTCTTCTTCTTCTTAATGAATTTGGAGTTTAGCCAAAAAAAATAAAAAATAAATAAATACAGACATGTGCATTGCGCGCAAAATTTTGATGATTTTTTTTTTATTAAGTGAAAAATAAAAATAGTAGATGAGACTTAAAAATGTTAGTCTCAAACCCTTTTTTAAATGATGTGATTAATTTCTAATAAAATATAGTTGATACAATATATTAGATTTTTCAAATTAAGTTGTCTATATTTGTTATTTAAAAATATTTTAACTTCGGTAAGTTTTGTTTTGTTTTTTTAAAAGCAAAGATAATATATTTTACATTCAACTATTATATAATGAGATATATTTTTGTAAATGATGTAATGTGTGGTTGACATATGTTTCTAGAACTCTTTACAAACAGTTGAATGGCTAAAAGAGAAAGCAAATATAAATTTGTTACAGGTTATTTTCTCAAAAGAAAATAATAAATTTGAGTACTATTGGTAATTTTAGCTAGAATTCGGGGTGGAGTTCATATTTTTAATATCTTTTGTCTGTACGTAATTTCAAGTTTTACAAATTAAAAATGAAAACTCAAATTTCCATGAAACTTTTAAACGTAATTTTCTTTTTTTTTGACAAATTTTTAAACTAATTTGTAGCGGAAAATCCTTCGCCACAAATTTCACCTAAATGGAATTTTCCAATGTCCACGCTTTCATGGCATATTCTCATTTATGCTAATATATATACATTGGTCCATGACCATGAGGGCGTTAAATGAAACATAGTGGTGTATGAGTGTATCCTTCAATCACATGGCCTCGAGAGAGAACAGACTCACCACACAGGACAAAGACGATACATCGCTCACACGGCAGCGAGTATAATTGTAGGGTACATGTCTCCAATGCTAGCCTTGTTAGTTAGGCTAGCCAGGAGAGATTTTCAATTGAGAAAATGAAAACAAAGTGAACACAAATAACAAATAAATAAATAAAATGTGGGTTAAGGGAGAGGAAAGAGACTTTTTTGGGATTTCGTTAGTGTTGCATTATTATTATTATTTTTTTTTATTGAGCTAGCAAATTTAAAAAAAAAATTAATTAAACCACTTCTTGTGCAATAGTGGAAACTCTAATGTCAATTATTATGATTTGGAGCTAGTGCACTCATATGAATAAGAAAATAAAACAACATGAGACAACAATATTGGCCAACTCCATAACTAAGCCCATACGCCAGCCAAAATATTCACTATCAACTATATGGATTATATTGACATTGATCAACACTCACAACTCACACAAAAAATACTCACAAAACCTAACCAACATAAACTCACAAACCCAAAGCCCCAACGCACCCAATAAGTCTTTCACAACATAAACTCAACTAAACTCTCAACACATAATCACGAGTAATCTTTCGACCCCAAAAATCTACCAAACCCCTCTTCAAAGAAGCTCACTCATGGTCTTCCGCACCAATTAATTTCCTTATCTTCCGCACACAGATTGTAAATCAATGCATAGCAGATAATATGGACCCATCTTCTATACCCATGGCACCTAGGTTATGTTAGAGCATGGAGTTTGACATCCTCGTTATAATATTATCATCATTTTCGATTCTTTTATGTAAATGTCAATAACTCAAGTCAAAATTAAGGATAAGGATGGCAAGAGAGGTGGTCCATGTGTACTGGATGGATATAAATTACGAGACCCCAAAACCCGAATAATTAATTAGGCGGATAAATTCATTGACCATGAATGTGCCTAACAATGTCGTTGTGAGCCTACAAATGCCCGCAATATCTCTCCATCTTTTGCAAAAACAACTGAAAATTTGAATCTTGTTATGGTTCAATCCACAATTAATAAATACGATGTCATGTAAGCTAGGGAAACAGATTACACCACTTGACAAATTTCAACATTTTATTTTTTAAGAAAAAAATGAGTGACTAATGAGTACAATAAAGAAAATTAGCCCACCCTAGCCTGGCCTATTGTCGAACCATAATTGGGTCATTAATGACTGTGTTGACTCTCTCTTTTACTTTTCGTTTATGTTGATCAATTGAACCAAAAATTACCTAAGATTTTTTTTTTTTTCCTATACAAGATAAAAATTTTATTGTAATATAATATAAGTGTATATGTGTATGAAATTATCTTTTGAAAATTTGTATCTCGGGTTTTACCCCCACACTTTGCAAAAATTTATATTTATAGAGTGATCACTACACCAAAAATGTGCGGTGATAATTTTTTAAGAATTTTAAACATAAGATCTCATAAATCTTTTGAAGTCTTAAGTATTACCTGAACAACCCTCAAAGGTTACCAAACATTGTCACTTATTAATATGTTTAGATTTAAAATGTGAGAGAAAGAGTAAAATAGAATTGGCCAAATATATTATATCCGGCCATTAACTACAAAACTATTAACATGATAATTTATCGAAGATGAAACAAGTATAAAGTAAAAAAAAAAAAAGTCAACTTTCATCCATATTCAATAAAATTTAGGTAACCTTGGCAATGGTCATATGGCGCAGGGAATCTAGAAATTTCCATATGGGAATGACGTAACCTTGATGTGATAATTAGCTAAGGTCCAAGGACAGATAAATTTCCACATGTAGAGATAAAGAGAATGCTAAGCCGCCGGGTAGACAATTTTAAGCCGCCGGGTAAACAAATTAGGCCACAACTCATTAAAGTGGCCAACTGTAGGTAATAGACACAACTTTTTATATTAACTCAACACACAAAAATTGTAGGTAGTTTGTTACTGTTGTTTAAATAACAGTTTTTAGTATTTAAACAACATTATATGTATTTTTATATTAGTTTGGTTAAATTAACATAAGCCCTTACATTTGCCCAATGAACTCAAAAAATCACTTATATTAGCTCATGTATTAATTATGCAAAATAAGATCTTGCTATAGTAATTGTCCAATGTTAGGTTTTTAGATCCCTGTAAATTAAATTGTTTAGCCTAATTAATCAAATAAGAGAATACTTAGGTTTATTATTTAGATATAGGTTAAAACAAAACAATTTAGTTAACCCAGTAAATACTTAGGTTTATTATTTAGATCTAGGTTAAAACAAAACAATCATATCATGTAAAGTAATAGAAAAGTAAATAATACAATGATATGATAACTTAGGAAAATCAAATCGGTAAAAAACATGGGGGAGATTTAACCTAACTATCCTTAAGGTAAAAACCAAATCCACTAGAAAGAATTGAAGTTTTACAAAAGAACTTAGACCACTAACATTCTATTGCTACTACATGTAGAACTTACTACCACAACCCTATGATAGTTCCGAGTCCACAGACTACTTCTTTCCTTGGCCTTTGCAACACAAGTACTAACACTTGTGACTTTGAGACTCCTCTTAAAGGTTTAGCAACACAAACTCTCATGTTTGTAACTCCAAGATCACCCTTGAAAGTTTAGATCATTAGCATATTTGATGACTAGAGAAGGTAGCAACTTTTACAACACCAGATTTTGAGATTCTTCAAGGAATAACACCGATAGAAGTCATGAGAGAGCTTTTTAGGTACACAACCCTAGATACAAAAGAGACATACTCTTCTCTTTCTGAAAAGCCATATTAATACGTGCTTAGAGTTTTCTTTATATACTAGAAGAAGTAGATTTGAAACCTTAATCTTTTTTGGGCTTGAATTGCTGTTGGGCCAAACTTAAAATTCTACAGATATGTATTTCAATCGGTCGAGCTTGTTTTTCGATCGGTCGAACCAAGCAAATTCTGAAATCTTCTTTTTGTAGCTTGAATCACCTTTAGCATTGTCTAATAATACCTATAGACTCTAAGATTTATATCTAGACAAGTTTGTATTCATGATTTACCAATTGTTCTAAACTTTTAGAACCTAACATCCAAATTTAAGAGGAATCGTAGCTTATGCAAAAGAGATTAAATTCTATAAGGATGTGGTGTAAAACTCAAGTTTTACCCCTCCAATCTCAGCATACCACATTATCACATTACATATTAAAGAATAGGCACAATCACATTCAATCAATTCTAATACCCATTTGAAATCCAATTTAACTGTGAGTTTATTGAGATATTATTATGTGTGATAGAACGTATTAAGTTTTGAGTAAAAAGCTAATGTGATAATCTTTTATTAGATTGTGTAAAATTCATACGTGAGTTTTACATTACATCCTTACCAAATTCGAACTCAACGTAAATTTTTTTTTTTATTAGTTCTTGGTTTCACCCACGGGTAAAGGAAAAGAGTAAACATTGGTTATTCTCTGTAAATAGGGAGAAATTATTATTATTTTTTAAATAATCAAGAAAGGTTGATATTATAATGAAATAGAGTATAAATACTAGAAAATTAGATGTAGGTGTTTTGAAAATAATTAGTTAAAATAAAAAGAACTGGGTTTTTATTCTAAAATATACAGTAATAGTAGTGATACAAACGTGATGTGAATGCTCATAGGTGCTGAGTACAAATTTTTTTTTTTCCAAATGTAAAGTCAAGGAGAGAGGTGGTCCAAATGAGAATAATAATTACGCTTCAAGACAATTACCTAAGAAGGAAAATTTGAACCATTCATAGTCTGGAAAATGACGTAGATTATAAGAGGTACAGTTTGCTATGGCTCCTTTATAAATTGGAGGCAAATTTACATATTTGCATCACAAATTAGAAGTACTATAATATTATTACAGAATTTCTCTAAGCAAAAATGGGAGTGATTATTCGTGATTTGATCATGGTGACCATGGCAATGTGTCTCATCTCAGTTGCAAATGCTGCGCAGGGGACTGCCACTTTCTATACACCTCCTTATGTTCGTGAGTATTTTTATATGCAAATTTTTCATTAATTTATAAATACAAAGAATGTTATAGATTATATAATGGATTTAACAATATACAATGACATGATCAATTTCTTACTATATGTCTTTTTTTCCAAACAATAGATTTTATTTTTTATTTTTTACAAGATAGAATTTTTACTCTAGCTTAATCTAAGTGTATATGTATGTGAAGTTCCCTTCTGGAGAATTGAACTCCGGCCCTTACCCACCACACCCCGCAAACATTTATACTTATGGAGTGACCACCGCACCAAACGTGCATGGTGGTAATTATTATTATTTTTTTATTTTTTATATGTTGACGAAGAAAATATTACCTATATGTATTTATTAACAAGGACTGTGTGTGTACAACCACGCCAGTGTTCTTCATATCTCTTGCTAATCTAAGTACTTACCTTTCATATACTCATTCCTTAAGTTTCTATAAATTAGACATTTTTTTGTACTTTTCTTCTTGTGTTGGGTTTCACGATTTCTTACAGGATTTGGACTTGCCTTTCCTTATCAATATGTTGGAATTTGAAAATCATAGGGATATATGTACTATGTAAATAATAAAATAGAAACATCCATGTACGTATGATGTTCAAAACTTAAGGTGGCCAAGAGCTTTGTAGTTAAACTGCAACCTCCTAGTATTTTCAATGGAGACACATTTAAAATTCAAATCCTCCACCCCTAACGTAACTATATAATTTTCAGCAACACCAACAACAACAACAACAAAACTTATTGCCAATTTTATTTTATATCTACATAGATCAACATTGTCAATCAAAATCTATGTAGTGGTGGTGGGACACAGTTAGGGCCAACTCCTAGGCTTGGTCATTTAGACCATCTAGCAATGCTACAAATATTAAATAAATAAATAATTTCACAATTATTAAGTTGACAAACTTTTATTGGTTCTCATCTGAACCTACCATTCATTGACTTCAATTTTTAACTTACCGTTAACAATTTGGCACATCAATTATTTTTACGTAAGACCCATTTTTTTAAAAAGGCCCCCAAAATTTGGAGGCAATAAAACTTAAATGAAAAAATTATTTTAAAAAAACATGGAAAAGCTTTGCACCCATGAAGCCCTCAAAATTGTTGACCATTGAAAATTCAATCTAATAGAAAGCTTATAAAAAAAAAAAAAAATCATTTTTTAAAGTTTGAAACCATGATATTCTATTCCTATATAATTAATCTTTTTCCATCTAAGTATGTGTTAAATTTATCTTTGTTTGGGAAGGTTAAGGTTGTTGGGTGGGTGACTATCAAAAGTTATAATAGTGACTTTGATAAATTAGATTCTATTTTTTTTGGACTAGAAATCATTTTATTCTTGTCATATTATAATTTTATATTCAAGTTGGATAATTACACTCTTCAAAAATTGGAGGTGAGGCTCCCTACCAAATATCTCTCCTAAATCCTTTTAAAGTGAATTTTGCATTCTAGATACAAAATTTTTATTTTAGATAATATTTCTTTTATCTGTAAATATTTTATAATTATAAATTATCTAAAGAAAATATCAATCTAGATATGAAAATTTAAAAAAAAATGAGAAAGGAATATAAAAATTAATTAATGCTACGACGTTTGTTTCCACATAAAATAATTTCTAAGCGTAAAATATTTCTAACTAAAAATGTTTTTAGTAAAAAAATTTATTTTACAATATATAATATAAACTCATTTTGATTTCATAAAATATAATGAAAATCACAATGAGTGAGATAGATGGGTCCCAACAAGAGTGAGATAGATGGGTCACAGTGTTGTGGGTGGGTTTGTGAAGCAAGAGAAGGTGCGGCTGGAGGGGTGGGTTTGTATTATATAAAAATATATTTTTTTCAAATGTGATTATTATATATTATATAATACAAAAAACAAGAGGGAGATAGATGTGAATATTATAATACAAAAAAAAAAAAAAAAAGAGAAGGTGTTGTGGGTGGGTTTATATTATATAAAAATTTTACCTGTTTTTTTCCAAATGCAAGGTTCATTTACAAAATTTTACTGAAAATAATTGTTCTGATTATATCTACAAGATGAAGGTTTTTAATGTCACAAGAAAATAAAGTGAATTTGTTATATTATCAATTGGAAAATAGATGTGAGCAAAACCTAAAAATAAACTTAATTAGTAATATTGCATCTCAAAAGTAAGAAAAATAGATTTTAAATGAAAATTGGATGATGGAGAATGAAATCAGATGGATCATGCCATGGGTGGTGACATTGGTGCTTAAGGAGTGGCCAATGGTGGCACTAATGAACTGCTCAAAAAAAAAATTTTGATCCGTTTTCATGGTCCTATATATATATATATATATTTATTTATTTATTTTGATAGTTTCAATGGAAAAGAGGGATTTGAACTCTAAATGCTTGCTAGAAATTTCAGAAAATGTCAATTGAGTTACAATACTCTTAGGTGATTGTAAAACGCTAACCAGGAATACCTGAAAATAAAATACCCTAACCCTTGCATTTAATCTTTGTTGTCTATTGACAGCCTCTTCGTGCTATGGATATCAAAACAATGGTGTCATGATAGCTGCGGCAAGTGATGCAATATGGGGCAATAGGGCAGCATGTGGGAGAATGTATAGAGTCAGATGCACTGGGCCTACCAATCAGGGCGTGCCACAACCTTGCAAGAGTACCAGCGTTGTGGTTAAAATCGTCGATTATTGTCCCCCAGGATGTCAAGGAACCATAGATCTCTCTAAAGAGGCTTTCTCTGTTATAGCTAATCCAGATGCAGGAAAAATCAAAATTGAGTATACTCAGTAAGCCCAAATGCCCAATCTAGTGTTTCTACTGCTTAAGGTGTATAAATTATGAGAAGAACATAATTCAAGTTTGCTTTTGTGCTTGTTATTTGCAGGGTTTGAAGTTCTCCTAGACTATGGCCTCGTAATGACGACTTTGTGTTAATATGAAATAAGCAGCTCATGATGGAAACTTGAATGTTTCGAGCATGGGAAGTTATGATAATATTTAAATAAGCAGCTCATGATTAAAATAAAAAATATCTTCTTTGAAGCAAGACATTGTAACTCGTATGTTTCTATTGTCAATCATGTTGCCAACTTGATATTTGAACTTGAATAAGAAGAGGCCTTTATCTTAATTTGTATCTTATTTTCTACTTGAAACTATGTTAAACTGGGAAAAAGCTAGCGACGAATTAATTCAAGAATGAAATGTTAATCTCTGGCCTCGTTGTTCATATAATAATGAATTGATAGGTGTTAATGCATTTTTACGCTAACAAGAGGAGCCCTCTTGTTGGAAGCAATTGGGTTCAAAATCCCATGTGTTAGGCCTCACTTATTAAAAATATAGTTTCGGGCCACACGTAAGAGGAAATGTGTATTAGATTCATATGGTTAAATGATTAAATTTACCATATCCTAATAGTTTAAGTTTTTGGGATAATCGGTAATTTAACACATGACATCTTAGAAAAGTGTGAAAATTGATGTTTGAACTTGAATAAGAAAAGGCCTTTATCTTAATTTGTATCTTATTTTCTACTTGAAACTATGTTAAACTGGGAAAAAGCTAGCGACAAATTAATTCAAGAATGAAATGTTAATCTCTGGCCTTGTTGTTCATATAATAATGAATTGATAGGTGTTAATGCATTTTTATGCTAACAAGAGGAACCCTCTTGTTGGAAGCAATTGGGTTCAAAATCCCATGTGTTAGGCCTCACTTATTAAAAATATAGGTTCGGACCATGCGTGAGAGGAAATGTGTATTAGATTTATATGGTTAAATGATTAAATTTACCATATCCTAATAGCTTAAGTTTTTGGGATAATTGGTAATTTAACACATGATATCTTAGAAAAGTGTGAAAAGGAAGTATTGAATCAATAGAGTGAAATTTCGTTAATGCAAGAATCGGCCATGCTCTTAGTTCAAGTTGTATAGGGCCTATAATATATTCAGAAAGCTATTACTTCCACAGGGGGTCCTATGTTTTTTTTGTTTGTGTATTCCAAAAGCTTCTAAAGTATTCACGTGGATAAGATTCAACAAATATCCAGTGTCAACAAAGGCCTATCGAATATGTGAAGAACATTTAACAAAGAAGAGTGATAGAGGACTCTTCTACGATCTAGGTAACGGACCTCCATGTCGATCCGCACATTCGATGAAAAATCCTCCAAAGAGAATGGCAATCAGTCATGCTATGATAGGCATGCCTATGAAATGGATTGAAATACGGTGTTTTATTTATCAGCTATCCATTTGTCAATGATGACATTAATCTTTTCTTGTGTGCAAGGAACTAGAGAATATTCCTCAAAATCATTTTCCTTATCTCTCTTTTACTTCCTGGACTCGTTGCTCGAAATGGCTACAGATTGGGGTGCATTCTTCTTCTCAGTTCTAGCCTTTTCTATATTGTGAGTTTGATTGACAAATGAGAAAAGTAAATTTAGACACCTTAGTTATTTATAGGGAAATTAATCAACTTAACAAATTAACCAATTATATATATAAAATTGTTACCCGTTAATTACCATGAGCATGCAAGTCAGTAAAATTACAGCGATAACCAATAAAAACAAACAACACATGATATTGGCAACAAAGTGGAAAGCAAATTGATTAAAAGCCACTACAAGGGTTCCCTAACCTAAGAAGAAATTTACTATATAGAATCTAAGTTTACAATCTAAATCATATTTATGATTCTAGAATCTACCCAATAGAAAACTTATTGACATGGTCCTAGGATCAGCTATAAGACCATCCTGAAGGTTTTGATCTCCACACACCAAATGTGTTGGGGTAGTTTTGTGGCTTTAGCATTTGATCACCAATTTTTAACACCATATTGAATCTGAATTCTGAACTCACAGGTTATGGTGAATTTAAGATTTGGGTTTTCTCTTCTTTTAAGGCCTTGCAGCCCCATGATTCTCCTCAACTTACTCATGCTCATATTAGAAAAGAAAGAGGAACCTTGAGATTTAGGCATGGGTTTAGGAGATAGCATGCCAAAAATGTGTCTTAATACATTGGATTTTGCCACAAGGGGCCAACACAATCATCATATAATGAAATGCAACCAAAATAATCAAACAAAGTTGGAAGAAATTGAAGTTTGTACCCAAAAACCCCAATTTCAAACCCTAATCCACAAACGAGAAAGAGGATTAGATGTTACTTGGAATTGTTTTAGGATTAAAATTTGATTGAAAATGAGTGAAAAAGATAGGACGTGGGTGTTGAGAGAGAGAGAAGTTACAAAATGAGCCACATGCCCTACCCAAATACAACCAAACCCAAGAATACAAGAATTTAAGTAGAAATACAACCAAACTTGATCACAAAATAAAGCCAACATTAATTACAAAAAATTAACAACCTAACAAACACTTCTCAGACGCATCAAGAGTTTGAGTAATTAATAAATTTTTTTTTGGAGGAAGTAATTTTTTTTTTTTTTACATATAAAATAGAAATTCTACTCTAATACTAAGTGTATATGTATGTGAAGTAATTTATACTTGTTTTGGTGATTGGAAAAACAAGATAATTTTTAGGTGAAATTTAAGTGAAACACACATTTGGGTAGGATGGTGCAGATCTTATTCCCTTTAAAGTGACATTAATTGGGTCGCATGACTGCGATGTGGCCATTTTCAAAATCATGCCCTTCCCTTTTTTTAAAGGACAAAATCATGTCTTTCAAGGGTCCCAAACCATATCCCCCATGTTTTACTTGATTATGAATTCCATCAAAATTGATAAGTGATAACCCTGGCTTTGGCCTGCAAGAAACGTCTTGACCTTTCACTATTTATAAAACGTTTCCAGTAAACACCAACTTCAAATGTGTGCTATTTTTCACAAATTCCACCGACCTCACACTTACTTATTTTCTAATTGACTCAAAGCCCTCAAGCAGTTGAAGACAGAGAATCATTGGGCTATGATAAATTTCTAAAAGCCTGCCTTTTAGAATACAATAATGGTCTGCAAAGGGCGGCAAAGTCGCTGGAGAGTGAAAGCTAGACAAAATTGGTCCTGTTGTTGAGAGGGGGGGGGGGGGGTGTGGGATTTGTTTTCATTGGAGGCAAACACCAGAACGGAACATCCTGACAACACAACAGAGAGTTGAGTTTTTGTTGTGAGATTCTAATTATCATATAAGGAATATACTTAATTACATATAATAAATAAAAACAATTTAAAGAGAGTTATAAGAAGAGGATCGGAGGGGTAGGGGATGACTGCTACGGCTTCCTTTTATTATTATTATTTTTTTAAATGAAAAAACTCTTTTTTAAAACGAACAGAACTATAAACCATTAAAAATTCTTCTTTCTTCTTTGCAAAATTCATTCAATATATATAACAACGCTTTTGCTATGGTCTGGTTTTAAGTCTTAGGCTAAATTGCAAATTACACCTCTAAAATTTGGGGGTATTTGGATTTTACATTTTGAAATTTTAGAATTTAGATTTTACTCCCTGAAATTTGAGAGTGTTTAGATTTTATACCAGGAAATTTCAGAATTTAGATTTTACCCCCTAAAGTTTGGGGGTGTTTAGAGTTTATATCCCCAAATTCTGGAGAATCAAATCCAAATACTCCTAAAATTTAGGGATTAAAATCCAAAATTTAAAATATCAAGATGTAAAATCCAAATAACCGTAAACTCCAGGAGTGTAGTTTGCAATTTAACCTAAGTCTTATTAAAACCAATATTTTAGGGGTTCTTTTTAGTTTGCTAATGTCATGACATAATCTCAAACTTTTATGGTCAAAAAAATATTTAAATTAAAATAATTCTATGTAGTATAATTTCCTATAAACCCTAGAAGACTTTGATTCTTCTGATCCTATGTTTTTCTACAATAATCAATATTTTTATTTGGTCTTCACTAAAATAAAAAGTATAAATGTTACTATATACAAACATAAATGCCACACCTCATACAACTCCTTTAGGGCCATAAAAAAATAAAATCATTTTTGAATTGTACAATTTTTTTTTTTAACATATTATTCTAGTTATAGTATAGTCTTGCTCTTTGATTTTTTATTTTATTCAGAAAAAAATTTTATTTATAAAAATAATTAGAAATAAGAGTTTTGACCTTGTCAAGTGATAGTAAGAAAACGAAACCTAGATAAAGACCAATACCTATTATAGGTAAAAAGAAAGAGATAGAAAAAAAAATCTAAGGACCAAGTCCTTATTATTTATCTTGATTTATAGAATTAATTGGTCCAAAATCGAGTAAACGCTTATACCTTATTCCTTTAAAGGCCATTTACATTAATTTAATTAAAATCTTTCATGGCCATAACAAAATTACATATCATTTTCACAATAAGCTGAAGCGTTAGCTCACCATTGAATAAAATACTAAAATATTATACCTGGATCCACGATAATCATAAATAAGGGTGTTGTGAAAATGTTGTGATATTTTTTTTTTTTTGTGCCTTTGACTTTCTCTTCCTAACTTTCCTTAACACTGGCCAATTCAATAACACACCTTACAGCTAAAACTATATAACTCAAGCCTAATTAAGGTTCTAATGCGGGAACGGACTATAGTCAGCCACTAAACACATGCAAATCCTCTGCCCTGCCTCTAAAGGGCTAGTAGATTAGTCTTAAACTCTCGGCATAGACAATCCAATAAGCTCTATAACAAGGAGGACTTGTACGAGAAGAACATCAGTAATAATAAGGTAAACAGCCTTGCCTCACCCAAAAACACCATTCTGCATCTTTCTCTACCGCCTAAATTCCGAGAAATTGTTCCATCATGAAAGCTTAGATTTTTGCAAAAATACAAGAGCGTGTTCAAATCCCCAATTAAAAGTTACGGCTAGATTGCTTTTACTCTAACTTAAACAAAGTGTGGAACAAGAGTAAATGAGCGTAATGAATCGATAACAATACCCTAAGCCATATTCATCCATCATCAACAATAAAATGAAAGCTTAAAGAGTAGGGAAGAGAGATGCAAACACAAGATAACACCAAGACATGTTATCGAAGAGGAAATCGAAGAACTCGACAAAAAACCTCTCCGCGACCCTCCAATTCGAAATCGATCCACTAGAGAATAAAGTTTGAGTACACGAGTACTAAAAAACCCTTCAAGCCTAGTCTACCCCATGTACTTGAGCCCTCCAAGCTCTTGCCATAAACGGACTTCTCGGAATCTTGTTTTCTCTAAGGGTCCGTTTGGGAGTTTATAAAGGAATGGAATGGAATGGAATGGAATGGAATGATCATTAAAAGAATGGAATGGAATAGAATGGAATGGAATGGATTTAGTAGGGAAATGAATGGAATGGAATGGAATTTAAAAATCTTGTTTGGATGTTATAAAATAAATGAATGGAAAGGAATGGAATGGAATGGAATGGAAAGTAAGTAACACCGTTTGGAAGTGACATTGGAAGGAATGGAATGGAATCATTTTATAATAACATTACTATTGTACCCCTCATTTTAAAGAACATAAAAAATAATCAATGAGAACTTATAATTGTTTTGAAATGTTTAGTATTTAGTGGATGATGTGAAACTAGTTAGCCACAATTGGGTCTGTATTAGATTATTGAATTACAATATAGTTTTGTCAAGGTGAATAGAAATAATCACGCTAATCAATAATTTAACAAATGAAGATAAAGGCATAAAAATTTGACAATAGCACAATTTCTTTATTTCAATTTGAAAATTTTTTTTAGGGGCTGCTAGTTTTAGATTGAATCTTTCTTGGCTAGTGTGCTTTACAATAGATTTGATAATTTAATACATCTCTATCTCCCAATTTCTTTAAAGAAAAAAGAAAATTTTGTTGTAGCTAAAAAACAAGTTATGTATATTTCTATATTGTAAAGCAATTCACGCATCACATATTTATTCTCAACAAAATAAATATTGTCTAACAATGCAAACAAATATCTTAAAAAAAAAAAAAAAAAAACTCCGGTAATGAGTCTTGCCAAAACAAAACAAAAAAATATAATCCATTCCAAAACTAAGATTGGCCAAAAAATCCCACACTTTTTTAATTTTTAGGCCTAGACATTAGTGTCAATAAGACACATTTGCGCTCATGATCTGGGCAACCAAAGAACATCTCCTTATATGTTGGATTTTCCATCAAAAATATGTAGGCCTCCGTCTTTGATATTGGATCTAAGTCCAATAGGCCCAAAGCTGCGTGAACTTCTGCTCCATATGACTTTGAAAAGCACTTTGCCATAACCTCAGTCGCCCTATCAATTGCCTTTGATACATTATCAAATGACTGGGAAATTACATTTCCGAGTTCATCATCTTCTGTCAATCGTCTTTTCTTGCTTTTAGAAGACATTGCATCTTGTGATGACACTCGAGAACGTGCAACATTAATTTCTGGTGACCTCTGATCATCTTCCACTTCAAAGTTCTCCAAAGAAACTTCATTTTGAGATATCAAACTATCAATCTCATCAATAGTGGTCGATGCAGCATGCCTAGCACGTTTCTCCTTTGCAGTTTCAGCATGATCACCTTTTGCTCTATCTTTAGCCCAAATTTGTGCCATCTTAGAGTAGTTGGGTATAGGTGTTGTCATCCACTTTTTGGCTGCAGGTTTAGACTGTTACAAACCAAGACAAATGGTTAAACAACAGATATAATTACGAAATACAAAATTAAACTCACAAAAAATGGTAATTTACCGCTATGAGTGGCTCCCAAACTTCTGGTTCAGCTGTCCACATATTTAAAGAATCATTCCATCCAAAACCACTCAATCCATCTTTAAATATGTCATAGCATTCATGAAAATTCTTCTTCAATGTCTTCTGTCGATTTTTCACCTTTTCCTTGTTAATTTCCATGTCAAATTTTTCAACCAACTCTTTCACTATATCATCATATGCCTTAGAGGTAAAAGTTCCATTAACTCTACCACCTATGATCACCTGATGTAAAAAAGCATCCACTAAAGCATCATCCATAACACTACTCCATTGTACTTCTTTGCTTGGATCTCCACCATTCTTTTTTGATATCTTACCCATACTATAATTAATAGAACAAAAAACACATGTAAAATATTGTGTAAATATTAATATTAATTATCAAAAGATAGAGAGCAATATTAAAATGAAAAGAGAAATTTGCATAACATTTAGGTCTAAGTAATTGAAACATAGCATATTCTTAAACGACATGACAACAATAAACTCAAAAGCTATCACATTTGGACATAATTTTGCCACATGGCTAATGCTATAGAATCTCTTATAATATCTCCTTGCCTAGCATCCTCATCATCTTCTCTTGGAGTAGGGGCTACACGTTCACGATGAGAATGCAAAACCTCTTCATCAACTTCAGCAATAAGACTTTCATCAGGATCGACACCCATTAAATAATTATGAAGTATGCAATATGCTAAAATGATTTCATTTTGGGTGTCAACACAATAATTGGGCTCTGTAGTACTTGCTATGATAGGAAATCTTTTTTTAAGTACACCAAATGCTCTTTCAATAGCAGTGCGCAATGACGCATGTCGCAAATTAAACAATTCTTTAGCATTTTCAGGAGGACGAACAGAGTACTCTTTTAAATGATAACGCACTCCCCTATAAGGTGCAATCAGACGACTTCTATTCATGTATCCCGCATCAACAAGATAATATTTACCTAATAAACAATAACAACCATTAATTATATACTACAAATTTTTTAATTATAAAGAATACACCCTAATACGTATTTGAATTAAATTTACCTTGTGGGATTTTCAAGTTATCGTTTCTAGTTAAAGCATTCTTTATTATTCTTGAATCTGAAGCAGTTCCTTCCCAACCCGGTAATACGTATGTGAATTTTAAATCAAATGAGCATGCCGCCAACACATTTTGTGTTGTGTAACCCTTTCTACCCCGATATCTTGGTGCATCCTCATTAGGCACCTTGACACGAACATGTGTTCCATCAAGTGCCCCAATACAATCCTGAGATTAACATTATCTCCCAAAAACATTTACCTTAAAATATATTTGTACTAAAATACTATCAAATATAAATTATATGCATGATATATTTACCTTAAAATATGGGTTGAACCTACTACTTTGTAGTATTTCAAGTGGCACTTGGGTTCCATCAGGTTGTCGAAGGAATTGATCCTCTAACATAATTATTGATCTTAACACGTTATGAAAATGACGACTAATGGTCTCACTAGAACGACAAAAAAAGAAGGACATTGTACGAGTCGTCTGATTATGTGCTAGCATGTGAAGAAACTTCCCAACTTGCTCTTCAACCGTGGCACGTTGTGTGTCTTGAAGATCACCGTCTCTCCGCAAAATGTCACACAAACCTTGAAAAGCTTGTGGACCCATGCTTATTACATCATAGCATTTTTCACTATTCCTAAGTCGAGACATTAGTTCATCACGAACTTTTTGTCTTTCTATGGTTGATTGTGCAGGAATGTGGGGAACACGACTTCTTTTTAGTCGTTGCCTTTGATGGATAATGTAACACAAATAACGGCATGCAGCATGAACCAAGGCTAGTTTCCGCATAAAGTTCGAAAAAATTATGGTCTTAAGTACCTCATCATTCAAGTCCATCTAAGTAAAAAAATAGTTATATTATCAGTCCAACTTAGAAAATAATGGGTACATGTTCTAAAAAATAGTTACGTTATTAGCCTAACTAATTATGAGTAAGGATTTTAGTTCGGGGTGGCAAGGTTACAAGATAAGATTGAAAACAAAATTAATCTAAAAAATATTAGTTTGCATCAATAAATAAAAAACTATATAATAAAAAATAAAAAATAAAGATAATTAATTCATATTAAATAAAAATTAATTGAAGACATTAATCAGTGTATTTATTTACAATTCAAGAAATTAATCAATGTACTCAAAATAAACTATGAGATTAACTCAATGAAAAAGTGTAAAAAATATAACAACATATTTGAAAAGTTGTATAATGACTCGTTGGGTCAATGGCTGCAGACCTACTGCTTTGAGCTGAAGTGGTGAGAAAATTTTAAACTTGGTTTGGTAGAAGATTTTAACATTCATCCCATTGCATGTTAACTTTGAATTGACATGTTGTGTGCTCTTTGATTGCTGGTATTATGAGTGTTGGACATATATTAGCTTAAACTAAATTCATTAACCTGAGAGGAATATCATCTAACAAAAACCCTCTCTCTAATCCTCACCCTCGTCTAATGAAAATATGGCTGACTTAAAAATACTCTGTTTCTTGACCAAAAAACAGAGCATATCCCCTAACATGAAAGGCAAATAGCACTATTTGGATAGCCCCAAACGAGTGTAAAATTTGTAAACTAACTAAAACCTTTCCTCTCTTACTCACTAACATGTTATGCTTATATCTTTATCAGCAACAATTATTTTAATTACGCTTTGAAGTCCAGCCCACAAAACTCTTGCCAGCACATTAACTTCTAAAAACAATATACGTACCATTGAGTCTCCATGATTATGCCACGTCTAGAGTCCCCGACAAAAACAAAATAAACGGTGGCTAATTTATAGTACCATAATAAAATAAAAAAATCCCTTCCAGCAACTTCGGTTTCCACATGCTCTAAACTAATTTCTATCTTCCAAAGACTTGATAAAGAATAGATCTTCCTACACCACTGACATGTTTCTACGGGTTTTGATTTTTTTTTTTTTAATGAATCATTCTCAATCCACAATCCCAAGACATCCACCCTATCTTGTTTTCTATCAAGTCCAAACACATGCACACAGAATCAATTATTCATTGGGGAACGGGGTGTGGAGAAGAATCAATGATTCATTGGAACACATAAAAGCAATAGCAAATTGAATTTTAAGGGTCAGACCAAAAATAAGATTATCCAATAAGTTGTATACATTGGCATAACGTGTTTCTACGGGTTTTGAAATTTTTTTTTTTTTAATGAATCAATCTCAATCCACAATCCCAAGACATTAATGAAAAATAGTTCCTCACACATAACAAAGATAGAAAATATATGACAAGACATGAAGTAGGAAGCAAACATAACAGAACCGGTAGAAACATAAGAAAAAGAAAGACTTACTTGTGAGCAGTAACCAAAACTTGCAGCAGTCAAAGAATAAACAGCAGTAGATGGTGTCTCACGAAACAGCAATAGCTTCACTTTGTAGCAAATAAGCAATAACGTGTAGCTATGTTTTTTTTCTTACGGTTGATTGAGAAAAGAATGGTTGATATTAAAGGGGTTTTTAGGGGTTTTAACAAAAATTTCATTAAACCTAAACCCATTCCCTCCCATTCCTCCCAATTTTGAGGGGAACAAAAATTTGAGGTTTGGAGGGAAAAGGGAGGAATGAACATTCCCTCCCACTTAAACTCCCAAACAAGGGAATGTACTTTCCATTCCCTCCGTTAAAACTCCCAAACAAGAGGAGGGAAGAATATTCTAAAAATATTCTTTTTTTTTCCATTCCATTCCCTCCTTCCAAACGGACCCTAACTTTCCGGATCCCGTAATTCAGTCCGATTGCATCCGCCAATGAATGGCTCCTTCCAATGCTTCCCAATAGCACCAAATTCTCACTTAACGCTCAGAATGGGTGTGGTAAGTGTTTGGGCTAACAACCGCTCAAGGATCTAGTGATGGAGAGGTAAGAGTTTGAGGAAAACTATAAGGAAATGTGTAGATGATTGTGGGTATAACAATCTCTAACTCTCAAGTGTATTTGCTAGGGTTTTCTCTTAGAAAAGCATTCCTTACAATTCGTGGGTAATGAGGATATATATATATATATATATATATATATATATAATGTGGATAAAGAATTTGGGAAAGCAACTTAACTTTTTGCCAAACAGAGAGTTTCACGGGTACTTCGCAAGATGGCCATTCTCACAAAACACTCGTGAACTTCACAACTTAGTATGACTCTTGAGCTTCCAGTCATGTGCTTCATACATGACCTTTTCACAGGTTGCTTCTTGCAAGCTAGTCACGAATTCCACTAATTCATCTTTTGAAGCTTGATTTTTCACCGATCTCTCACACTCATCCCTTACAAATACACTCACATACATACAAGGAAAATGATTGAAGAAATTACAATCAAATTTGACATGGAATTAAAGCCAACACAAGATAGTTGGAAATCACAACTTTACACATCACAACGTAAAAACCTATATCTAGCATGCATTATTCTAATCCTAATCTTCCTCCTTGGCATGTTTTTATTTCATTTTTAATAATTTACTAACTCATTGATCTTACTCGACTAAAGTTACTTAATTAGCTCTTCTGTTGTTCAAATTTTTAGGTTCTATAATTTGGAGGCAAATCTACTTCTTTCCACCACAGAATCACAAAGTAGAAGTGTTATAATATCAATAATTCAGTATAGAGTTTTTCTAATTAAAAATGGGAGTGGTTATTTGTGATTTGATCATAGTGCCCTTCACCATATATCTCACCTCAGTTGCAAATGCTGCACTGGGGATTGCCACTTACTATACAACTCCTTACATTTGTGAGTATTTTTATATGCAACAATTTAGCTAATTGATACATACATATGAAATGTTATAGATTAAAACGGTTTTTAAAAAAATACGATGACATGATTAATTTCATACTATATCCTATGCTATTCTTTTCTTCCAAACTAAATAATTCCCATATATTAGAATTTGAGAATGGTATAGATACACTACATCAGCATAGGATTTTGGTTTATTTGGTCTATTGCAGTCCATTTCGATTCATTTTGGTCTATTAAGTCCACTGCAGTCCACTTGTTCCATTTTATTGCATTTCAATCCATTTGGTCCACTTTGGTTTATTTGGTCCACTGCGGTCCAGTTTGGTCCACTACAGTTCATTTAGGTCCATTCATTCCACTTTGGTCCATTCGGTCTATTTGGTCCACTTTGGTCCACTCGGTCCACTCGGTCCACTTCAATCCTTTCAGTTCATTTCGCTCCACTTCAGTGATGTGTGAGGAGAGATTTGTGTAGAAAGATGAGTTGCTTCATTAACAATTATGTCACATTCTCAACGTAATGTTGGTAAGTTCTTAATTCGCTCCATTTGGTCCACTTCAAAGTTGCATTGTGAGGAAAGGTTTGTGTCGAAAGATAAACTGCTTCATTGATAATTATGTCACTTTCTCAGTGTAATGTTGGTAGGTTCTCTATAAAATTATATTTTTCTTATATTATTAAAGTCTTGTGTTGTTTTTCTAATATAAATGATGGATTTATTTATATATGATTCATCTTTATGTCATTCAAGACATATAGATGATGAAGCATATGTAAAGAGTACTAGAAACAAATTTCAACCACATATTACATTATTTAAAAAATATATCAAATTATATAATAATTGAATGTAAAATTCATTATGTTTCCTTGTGAGGAGAAAAACTTTCATAATTTAAAACATTTTCAAATAAAAAATATAAATTGCTTAATTTAGAAAATCTAATATATTTTATCAATTATACTTTGTTAGAAAATAATCACATCATTTTGAGAAGATCTTGGAACTAACACTTATAAGTCTCATCTACTATTTTCATTTTTCAATTAACAAAAAAACAAATCATTAATGTGACTAGTAAACAATAAAATAGGAACATCTAGGTAAGATATTTAAACTTAAGGTTAATGTGCCAAGAGCCTAGTAACTCAATCATCAATTTCTAGTGATTCCAACATTGACGTCCAAGGTTTAGATTCCCTTTTCCCTTTTTTGTAACTGATGATGATAATTTTTGATCAATTGACACGGGGTGCCGATCCTTTCTCACCTAATCTTCGGCCTTGTGCCTAAACCAATCTCAAGGGGATGACCGACCCCATGGGTTGTTGGGTCTGGTCAGATGCCAATCCAACCCTCCATCTCGACGATCCATGGAAATAACTTGCACACCACGACCAAAGATCCTACTGCGCAGTCAAATCTCCCTTAAATGGAAAGGCGATCCCCAATATCTTGGGATCCTTCTCCCTATAATGAAAATCTCCCTGTATCAAGGGACTCAAGTCAGCTCTCCACTACTATATAAATAGCAAACCCTAACCTTTTTTAGGTACTTGACTTATCCCTAGCTTTGGCACTCTTGAGTTCTTGGAGATTCTTCCATCACTAACTTAACCTTCGAAGGGCCTTTGGCTGGCACCTCACCGGTGCTCTCTGTTTGGTTTTTCTCTTTTGTTCTTCAAGTACACCCATTGGCACGTTCGTGAACGATTAACTCATTGACTATTTTTGTGCATCATCAGTAATATTAAATTATCAATTAAAAAATAAATTTAAAAAAAAACTTAAGGTAAAGTTCTATATCCACCAACAAACTCAATCAAAATTTACATGTGGTGGTGACATTATGAGAATGAATAGGAGTAGAGCTGAAAAAGCCGATGATGGTAGAGAAGATTGTGTGGATCATGTTGGTGCTTTAAGGGATGGCTGATGGGTGACCTTCATAAAATGGTTGATAAGATAATGGACAAGGTTTTCCTCCCAACCGGTTTTAAGGAATCTCTTCCAAATCAATATGTGGTGATTTATAAAATTATCCACATGTATTATAAATAAGTCACATAACTTATTAAAAATATCATGTGACTAAAAGTACATGTGGATGGTCTTTTTATCCTTCATATAATGGGTTGGAAGAAGTTTTCTTCGAACCAGTTTGAAGGTAAACTTTTTCCTAAGAGGGTTGATCCATTAAGGTTGTAGAGTTTTTTTTTTTTTTTTTTTCTTAATTAGATACTTTAAGAATTGTAATTGACCTTCACTTGTTTTGGTTGGCGAATTTTTGGAATGACTCTCAGCTCTGCTATGAGCTCTGCTTCGACGTAAGCCTCTATTGTGGGTTGGGCTCTCTCCTAGATTAGTTGCTTTCTTAAGTTTTTTTGGGGGCTTTGTGGTAGACTTGTGGAGAACATGGCTATCTATTTTCTAAATTTGTATTGATGAATCTCCTTAGGTTTTTTTATTTTATTTTATTTTTTATTTTTTATTTTTTATTTTTTATTTTAAATACAGATTTGGTTTTATGTTTGTCCTTGAGAGTTCCAATTTATACTGCAATTTTTTTTTTCTTTTTATTCCTTATCCTTAGATTTGCTTTTGTCTTAGTAATAAAATTTTTGTTGTTTGTCTCAAAAAAGAACTTAGGTGATTGTGAAATACTAAGGGCTATTTGACACATTGAATGGAGATTACGTTAGAAATAGTAATATTCATTATTAGGAAATAAAAGGTGTAGTAAAATAACTATTCATATTTATACATATGGTTGTTACGTATGGAAAATTTGTAAAATTTTTGTTGTTTGTCTTAAAAAAGAACTTTGGTGTTTATTAAACACTAAGAGTATGTTTGATATAGTGAATGGAGATTATGTTAGAAATAGTAATATTTATTATTATGAATAAAAGATATTGTAATAGGATAACTATATATATTCATACATTTGGTTGTTACATATATAAAGTTTATAAAATATGGTACATAGGAAAAGTTTGTAATTTTTAGAAATATATTTATTAATTTTAAAATTTTTAGGAATAGTTATGAGTTATGACAACTATTTTAGATAAAATAGATATTCCTCAATTTAAGGGATAACTATTCCTTGTAATAAATATGCCACCAAATAACCAAACAATTATTATACATGAATAATCATTCCATTACATGACTTATTACAACATATCAAACATGGAAAATTCTTAGGGTACGTTTGGTACACTGAATGTGAATTATAACATGAATGATAATCTTTATTACCGGGAATAAAATGTGTTGTAATAGAATAACTAAACTTATTCATTAGTTTGGTTGTGAGTTGTAACATTAGAATAAAACTTATGATCTATTTTAGGAAATATCTCATTCATACAATTATATTTCCTAGAAAATAATATATTTTAAATTTTAGAGAGATAAGTTATTTTTTGATGATTTTTTATTTCCATAATTGTTAGGCGGATATAGAAAGTTTATTTATTTGGAAATATATTAATGTTAGAAGTTATTATATCTACTAAGAAATAGCTATTACAACCCTTTTAGAGATGAATAGTTATTCCTTATTTTAAAGAATAGCTATTCATAAGGAATGACTATTTCCTGTAATAAAAATATAACCAAACTATTGAATAACTAAACCATAGGAATAACTATTACATTACAGTGTCTATTATAATCTACAAAACGTGCCCTTAGGGACTCTCGGAGTACGAAGAAATGATGCTCCCTCCTCTCACATTCATGGTGGGAAGAAATGATACTCCCTCCTCTCACATTCATGGTGGATCCCACCATGAATGTGAGAAGAGGGAGAACTATTTTCTATGCTCCGAGAGTACTTAAGAATTACTCTTCAAACATGCCCTAATTGAAGTAGTCATACCAAAATAAAAATACAAACAAAAACACAAAACCTTAACCCTTGAATTTGATCTTTATTACTTCTCAAAAAAAATATATATATATATATCTTTATTATCTTGACAGCCTCTTCCTGCTTTGGATATCAAAACCAAGGTGTCATGATAGGTGCAGCAAGCAATGCTATATGGGTCCATAGGGCAGCAAGTGGGAGAATGTATAGAGTCAGATGCATCCGGGCCAACAATCGAGGTGCTCCACCTTGCGAGGGCACCAGCGTTGTGATTAAAATTGTTGATTACTGTCCACAAGGATGTGGAGGAACCATTGATCTCTCTAAACAAGCTTTCTCCGCAATAGCTTATCTTAGTGCGGGAAGAATCAAAATTGAGTATACTCAGTAAGCCCAAATGGCCAATTTAATATTTCTATTGCTTAAGGTGCATACATTATGAGAAAAACATAATTCAAGTTTGCTTTTGTACATGCTATTTGCAGGGTTTAAAGTTCTCCATGACTATGGCATTGTGGCTCGTAACAACAACTTATGTTGGTTTTGAAATAAATAGCTCATGATCGATGGAAACTTCTATGTTGGTTTTGAATGAGATTTCTTGCTCTTAGTATCATATCTACAATTCTACATGACTTACGAGTCCTACGTGTAACGGAGTTATATCCGCGAAACTATCTCAAGCCTGGATAAAAGCTAGCGACGAAGTAGTTCATGAATGAAATGTGAATCTATGGCTTGGTTGGTGTGATCCCATTTGGCCAAGGAATTAAAAGTCATATACTGTGTCTACATTTCAACGCTAGTGGGGGTAGTTAAATCTACTTCACAGACAGGTCCAAGACCCTGTTGTTCGAAGCAATTGGGTCCTGCGTACCTTCACAAATCATAACCTGTCTAGGAGGTTGATTGCGGGCTGCATCATTATTATTTTTTTTTTTTATGGAAAAGAAGACTCTATTGAACTGAGAAACAAAAAACAATCAAAGGCTAGCTCCCTTCCTAATTTCAGAAGCAAACACAAAGAGGACAGCTACCCCAATCAAAAGAACCAAAAAAATTACAAGCTAGAGAACACTTAGCTAGGGAGTGAGCTGCCATATTAACTAGCCTAGGAATCCAAAGGATAGACACATTAGAATAAGTTACAAGAAGAGACTGCATGTTTGCTAAGAACGAAGCAATTCTCCAAGGTGGGGGCAAAATCAGCTCATGAATAGTATCATGACAAATCTTAGAATCTATCTCAATAACATTCTCAGCCTCCAACTTTGTAGCCATAGAGAGAGCCCATCTCACAGCTCCAACCTCTGTCTGGAGAGGGAAGGTGGTTTTCGCTTTTTGAGAGCAAGCAAAAACCAAATCTCCTCTCCAGTCTCTAGCCACCAAGGCTAAAGATGAATAATTTGGACCAATAGTTGCATCAACATTAATCTTAATAGATAGACGCCTTGGAAGGGACCAAGGCTACAAAGGATGATTGATATTTATAGATGAAGTAGCAACTAGTCTAGAGATTTTAAATTCCATAAATAACTTCCAAACTCTAGCTATTAGTTCATCACATCTCAAGGGAAGGTCTTCAAAAATCACTTGGTTTTTCAGCTTCCAAAGTCCATCACAAAGAATGGCTCCAAATAACAAGAGATCATTCTTCTAACTAAGCTGGTTGGTAAATGGGGGTGAACACAAAAATTGAATGAAATCCACTTCCGAAGAAAATCCAAATGAATCCATTCTCAACCCCCATTTACTACTGAACCACACTGCCTTAGGTACTGGACAAAGAACAAAAAGATGAAGGGAGGTTTCAATTTCCAACCTACAGAGAGGACAATAAACATCACAAATATCAACTAACCTACTTAGCTTATCTTTGGTGGGCAAACAACCTGCAACAATCCTCCAAATCATCATTTTGTGGCTCTCATGGAGTTTAGCTTTCCAAATACAATTCCAAAAGGGGTCAATATTATGTTGCATAGATTCCCTGCAGCTCCAATAAGCCAACTTAACTGACAATTCCCTAGAGCTTGTGTAAGTCCATGCCCACTGATCTTTGTTACTGGTTGGAAGAATAGGAATTTTCAAAATAAGATCAATTGTGGAGATTTCAAATCACCAATTTAATTTATGAACATCCCAACCAAAAAAATCAGAATTAAAAAGCTAGGAAACTAAAAGAATACCATTCGGTCAACTCCATTCTTTGGATTAGGAATGAACCCTTGAAGATTTGGTATTTAAGGATCCTCCCAAATCCTTATGGAATTACCATCCCCCACCAACATGCAAGCTACCTTAGAGATGAGGTGCTTAACACCTACCAAACTTTTCCAAACTAGAGAAGCCTTACCCAAGGAGCAGTGGTTTAACCAATTGTGTCTTACCTTATATTTTGCCTTTAGAACATTGACACACAAACAATTATTACCCAACAAAATCCACCAAGCTAATTTGGAAAGAATGGCTTGATTGAAGTCCCAAAAGTTCCTAAAACCCAAACCACCTTCCTTCTGAGATCTACATAGAGTAGACCAAGCAATAGGAGTCCAGAAATGGCCTGACTTCGTTTTGGGGTTCCACCAGAATCTATGGACCACTGAATCTAGTTGATTGCATAACTTCTTGGGGAATTGCAAGGCAGTCATAGTGTATGTCGAAATAGATTGCACCACAGATTTAATTAGAGTTGCTTTCCCTGCCCATGACAAATTCCTACCTTTCCAGCTACTCAACTTGCTCTCTAGTCTTTCTTTTACCAACTTGAGATCATATGATCTGTTCTTGGATAAAAACAGGGGAACTTTGAGATAAGTGGTACTTTAGGGAAGGGAATTAAGACCTCAGCAGCATTTTACTTGGCACAAAAATTTAATACTGACTCCTTTTGATGGGAAAACACTAGATTTTTCTATGCTTATAAGCTGGCTAGACCAAGAGCAATACTTTTCCAAACATTTTTTTAGACTAACTAGTTCAGAGTGCTTTGCTTTGCAAAAAATAATCACATCATCAACATAACAAAGTCTTGAAATGGGAGGAGTTGTGTTGGCCACTTTAATTGTTGAGGTATTTTTTTGATCAACTTCTCTATTAATAAGTCTCATAAGAATCTTGCTTCCAAGAATGAAAAGATATGACGATAGTGGATCACCTTGCCTTAGGCCACAGCTAGGATTAAAGCTTTGACAAATTCCACCATTCAGTAAAAGAGAGTATTGGACTGTGGAGATGCATTGAAAGATGAGGTTGGAGAACTTTTCATTGATGCCCAAAGCCTTGAGAACCTTCATAAGAAAGCTCCATTCCATTCTATCATAGGCCTTGTGAAAGTCTAGCTTCACCCCTAAATAGCCCTTCCTCTTTCTAGTCTGCTTGAAGCTATGAACGATCACTTGAGCAAGAACCACATTTTTAGTAATACTTCTATTAGGAACAAAAGCTACTTGAGCGGGATCCACTATCTTATTTAATAGAGGTCTTATTCTATTCACCAAAATTTTGGATATTACCTAATAGCAAACATTACAAAGGCCTATAGGACGGAATTGATTAAAATTGCAAACTCCTGGTTTCTTTGGAATAAGTGAAATAAAGGTTTGGTTAAGATTCCTTAATAGCTAGCCATCTCGAAAAAAAAACTTTGAATTGCAAGCACCACTTGATCACCAACAATATCCTAGTAATGTTTATAAAACAAAGCTAGGAAACCATCTCGGCCAGGAGCCTTTAATGACTTCATTCCAAAAACCACCTTTCGAATTCTTCCCTGGAAGGAATTCTACAAAGCTCTCGATTTTCTTCCTCAAATATGCAAGGGGCAATTAAATTCTCCAGGTCTCTAGGAACTTGAGGATCGCTGGTTCGATACAAAGTCTTAAAATTTTCCTCAAAATAACTCTGAAAGTCAAACCTGTTATTTATCCAAGATCCATCATTCGATTTGATTTCCTCAATGTGATTTCTTCTCCTCCGAACAAGAGTGTAAAGGTGAAAGAATCTCGAGTTTCGATTACCCTCTTTCACCCTCTTTCAACCATTATGCATCATTATGCTCCATTTGTTCTTTCTTTCAATGATATTTCCATCACTTTTCTTGGGTTAATTTTAGAATCGTCCCTAGTATCTTCCCATTGGGGTAGTGGCATCTCAACTGACTTAGAGGTTGGTCCTCTCCGTAGGTCACTTGTCGTTTAACTTTGCTTTCATGAAGTGAACATTAGACTAACCAAACTATCAAAGGGTGTGCAAATTACTGCGGTTCAAAAGGGCTTCCCATTGAGGCTCCCCGTAACGTACTAGTTTTAGGATCCAGAAGGCTATTGCATCATGTAATAGTGAACCAATGATTGAGATTAAAAGTTAAAAACTCACTTTTAATTTTAGTCCTTGAATCAACAAAAATTTTAATCTACATTTTTTTTTTTTTAACTTTTTTAAAAAAAAATTTTCACCCATCTAACTTTTAGAGGATCTAAATCCTTGATTTCAAGTGGAAGGAACTAGTTTGTGTTTAAGGAACCATGGCATTCTTATCAAAGGATATGGTAAATTCAATTTGTGAGAATTTAAATGGGAGGTAGAGTAGAGGAGACAGTGATCAAACTTAAGACCTCCTACTATATATGATACCATATTAAATTATCAATTCTCTAAAAAGTTTAAAATATTGGAATATGGTAAATTTAATTATCTAAACACGCTATTTTTTTTTTTTTTTTTTTTTTTTTTGAGAAACCATCTAACCACACTATTAGTCTCACTATTAGTGCTAGTTGGACATGGCCTATAATATATATTAAGAAAAGCCAACTAAACCTGTTACTTCCATATGGTATCTAGATTTATTTTGTTTGTATATTCCAAGTACTTTTAGAGTACTCACGCATGAGATTCAACGAAGATCCAACAAAGGGCCTTCAAATATGCAGATCATTTAATATTTGGTTTAATTACTGAAAAAGTAAGATTAATTCTAGATGAAATGATGCACAAGCATGATACTGGATTTTTCCTTGAATTTTGTACTCTTTGTTCTTGGTCACAATAGCTCCCTATTGAATTTCATTGCTTTAGAGAGTCCCTTCCATTAAACTGACTTGATATTGCCTTCTTTTTTTCTTTTTCTTTTTTTCTTTTTTTAATACATCGATAATTAAGGGTGGGAAGATTTGAACCTTGGATATCTTCTTTGGAAACACTAATAAATACTAGTTGAGGTACAAGGCTCTTGACGACTTGGTCTTAACATATGTGTGTGTGTGGAAGTTTAGTTACAAAAGTGGTCAATGTATCTTGTAACAATCAGATTATTACTTGTACTATCAAAATGTGTATCATGTGAAAATACAGAATTGTGGATGACCACATGAAAAGAAGTTAATATTATAACATCTTCAAGTTTATTTGTCTTGTCTAATCATTTCTAAGGTGCAATATTCCTCTAAAAAAAACATTTCTAAGGTGCAATATTATTACAACAGTTACCAACAGCTTGAGCATTTACTCTTGTCTTTGAAGGACTTCAAACCCTGCAACCAACAAGGCAAAGAGACTACTTATAAGCAACTTTACACTGAAACCAACCTAGAACATAAATTGTTAGGCTTACTGGTTGTACTCAATGTCGATTATTCCTGCCACAGGATTAGCTATCTTGGCAAAGGCTTCTCTAGAGAGGTCCAATTGAGATGAGCATCCCGGACAGTGATCGACGATCTTCACCGTAACACTAGCACCCGTGCAAGGATGTGGTACGCCGTTATGGTCTCCTGTGCACCTAACAGTGTAAAATTTCCCGCATGCAGCACCACCATTCCAAAAGGCGTCACTAGCTGCTGCTATCATGACACCTTGGCCCTGGTTGCCATAGCATGCAGACGCTGTCAACACAAAACTAAGTCATTATTTAGAACAAAATGAACAAGATGGTGAAAGAGATCGAGGGAGGTCCATGTGGCCTTATCTCTTGTTGCAATTTTAATGGAGTAATGCTAGGGATGGATTACAATTTTTATTACTTAACTTTTATAAATTAATAAAGATAATAGTTTATAATAGTTTATAATAGTTTTTTTTTTTTTTTGATAATGATCCAAGAGGACCAATTATGTAAAGCTCATGTACTCTTAACCCTAATTCCAATAGAAATATAGTATATATACAAGGGTGGAGTCAGGAATTTTTGTTTGAGGGGGCTAAATTGTAGCACTAATATATTTATCAAGACAACCCCCACATACATATATATATATATATATATACACACATTTTTTTTATTATATATACACACTTTTCTATTTGATAAGTTATATATATACACAGACCCAACAAAAAAAAAAAAAAAAAAAAATTAGTATTTTTAATCAAAATTATGTTTGATGGCAATCTTTCATAAAATAAAATTCATTTTTTCCATTTTCATAATGAAATTCTTAGAAAATTTCATTTTAAATACAAATTATCAAATTTTATACTAAAGTAAGTAAGAAACCTTTCAATTGAACTAATAAAATTTTTAAAAATATGAATGATCCAAAACTAGGAGGAATAAATTAGTCTCTAAACATATTTAAAGCTATCTTACTCTAACCTATTATGTGGCAACTAAAGACACATTTCATGTATAGTTTTAGTGACAAGAATTTTTTAATGAGTCAATGACTTGTTAATCGCCACATAAGAGGTTAAAAAAGATAGATTCAAATATGTTTAATACCAAACTTTATCAAATATTTGACAGATATAAGAGTATATTTTACAATAAAAAATAGAATTGCGAAAAATAAAGTTATATCTTTATAACTATTAGAACAAATTTTTTTTTTAAGAGCATCATTGGACTAATTCAAATTTTGAGGGGGCCAACTCTTATTTTTATAGACTAAATTTTGAAAACATTAAAATAATATTATTTATATATATATATATATATATTTAAAAAATTTTCAAAATTTGGGGGGGGCCACCATTCAACACAGCTCTGCCCTGTATATATACCCTATTAAGGTTTATTGTATAAGGCACTTGAGCATATATAATAACAATGTAGCCATCAACGGCTTTATTCGTGAGTCGTCAGGTTGAACTACATAATTCTCTTGTGTTCTTTCCCTTTTTCATTGCTCTTGCTCACTACAATTTTCTATTTCATTTTAATCTCAACAAATTCTAGGAATATGCTTCAAATTTAGATATATAACCTTTACACATTAATGTGGCCCCAATCACTATTATTATTATTATTATTATTATAAGAAGAAGAAAAAGAAGAAACAAACATACACACACGAGGGAGAGTGAATGATATTCTAACACACAGACAAACCAAGGAATCCACTCAAAGGTCATTGTAGTTGTTATTATTATTATTAGTATGAGAAACAAATACACACACATAAGGGAGAGTGAATGATGTTCTAACATACAGTCACATCACAAAATTCACTTAAAAGCCATGGTAATTTTTGATAGAGAGTCATGCACACACATACACACACAAGGGAGATAAAATGAGGTTTTCACACAAAGGCACACTACAAATTCCATTCAAAAATCAAAGTAACTAATAAGTAAATGTGCAGCAAGTTATACTACACACTAATAACATACTTAATTTGATTGATAGTGATAAAAATGATATTTACAAAATTGATTCATTTGAAAATAATATTGTTTGTTTTAAATACAGCTTGTCATATCAACCGTTATAACAAAGATTGTGAAAAACTTTGTATATTATTCATATCTTTCTTTCGATTGGTAAGACAAATGTTCGTCCTCCTTCTTTTTCGAATGAAAAGTAATATATGCTGGATATTTATCCATCAACCACACTTATCAAAGGGGAAAAACTGTAATTCTGACCTACACCCTACACATTTCGTTCCTGCCATGAATAGATTTATAATTTCAAATAATCATTTAACATTTATAAATACTTACGAACATATTTAGTGTAAAATGTGGCGCTTCCCGTTATAGCTGAAGCTGCAGAGATAAGACTTGCAATGATACCCACCGTTAGAAAAACTCTCATCTCCATGTCTCCTCTTTCTTTCTTCGTATATATGTCTAAAAGCACAAAGGAGAGTCTCTAATATATAGCATCATGGTGCTCTCTTTCCCCAATAAGTAGCTGTAATCTCGAAAAGCCCAATCTCTAATATTGGTATGAATTTTGTTTTGGCTGCTTGGATTTCAATTTCCTACCAAACAAAACGAATTGATAGTTTACAAAGCGTATAATGCTATGTAAGTGTTAGCCTAAAATCTTATCTCTCACCAAAATGGAAAAAAAAAAAAAAAAAAAAATGGAATGCAATAAAATGGGTCATCACAATTATACCTCCGTTTGTTTGGACATTTACATTTTATGGAAAATAAATCATTGTCCAAAAATATTTTCTAGAAAATTATTTCATCTTTCTATGTTTAGCAACAACCTTAAAATGAGTTAAAAAACTACTTTTAACTTCCCTTATGTAGTTTGGTGCGATATAAAATTGTTTTAGAAATTTTCTTTTTATCCATTTTTGTTTTGGAAATGCTATGTCTAAACATTTTCACAATACTTTTACAAAAAATCCTAAGTGGTAATTTGTTTTTAGTTGTTATGAGTAGGCAAAAAAGTACTTTAAATTGTAGATTCAAATTAGAACCAATAACTACTTACCACCTACAATTTGTTGTGAAAAAGATATGGATGTAGCACTTCTCTTTTTTTTAATACTACAAAATATAGAAAAATATGAAAAACCACAAATATAGAAAAATACGAAAAACTATCTTCACATTTATAGCTCCATTTGTTTGACATGAACATTTTATGGAAAATGAATCATTTTCCAAAAAGTATTTCGAGAAAACTATTTCAATTTCCTATGTTTGGTAGCAATTTTAAAATAAGTTGGAAAACTATCTTTTAACACTTTTTTTTTCTATAGAGTTTTAACCTATGGTGTCCGCTTCTGATGATTGTGTTATTTATCATCAAACTAAACCATCAATCGATTTTTGGTGTAGACAGAGATTGAACCTCAAATCCCTAATTTAACCATCAGAAACTTTACCAGTTAAGCTAACTAGAATTCACTAAAATCATTTGGTGTGAGATAAAGTTGTTTTGTGGTTTGGTGTAAGACAAAGTTGTTTTCCACTAAAATTTTTTGAAAGACAACTCTATAGTAAAATATAGGAATTCAAGAGATAATTTTCCTTTTATTCATTCTTTTTCTAATACTACCAAGTATAGAAAAAAGTGAAAAACTACTATCTCCACATTTATAGCTCCATTTGTTTGGACATAAACATTTTATGAAAACTGAATCATTTTCTAAAAAGTATTTTCTATAAAACGATTTTATTTTTCCATGTTCAAATAAGTTGGAAAACTATTTTTTGACTTATTTTATGTAGTTTGGTGTGAGATAAAGTTGTTTTCCACTAAAATTTTCTAAAGAACAACTCTATAACTAAATATGGTTAGTCAATAAATAATTTTTCGGTTATCCATTTTTTTTCTAATACTACCAAATACAGAAAAACGTAAAAAACTATCTTTACATGAAGTTTTTCATCGAAACTATTTATTATCCATATCAAAGGTTGGATCTTCACAATTAGAGGATGCATACAATAATGACATGTGTTCCTTTGTGAATGCATATAGTAATGACATGTCATCTTTTTAAAAATTAAAGGAGCATACAAGATACAAGAGTGTAAAATGACTCATCTTTTACCATACCTTCCTTTTTTTTCTTTTTTCTTTTTTTTTTTTTGACAAGACTGCTCTACCATTCCTCTAATTCCTTTAGTTATTACCTATTAATTTCCTCATAAAATCATTTTTCTTAGACCTAAGCACCCATACATACTAACGTGTGATTCAAATGATTCATCGTCTATATCCCTTTAAATCCTTTTAGTTATTACATTTTAATTCCCTCAATGAATACGATTTTGGAAAAGATTATACCATTATTTAGAGTACACCATTATTTAAAAGTTCAATTATACCACAATATTTCTTTGAACCAAACGTTCTTTTGAAATAGCTAAAAATTTCATGCATTGGGCTTAACTCCATTACGCTTATATTCTTTTTCTTTTTTCTTTTTTTCTTTTTTTTAATCAGATTACGCTTATATTCTAACACTTAGCAAAGCGTGAGAATGAACGGTATAATCTATAGTGAGAAATTTGGTTAATGCAACAATTGTCCTCACTCGTAGTGCGTGCCGGTTGGATATGGCCTATAATATACTCAGAAGAGTCAACTAAATTTGTTTCTTAAGGGATTCTTGGAGATATATATATATATATATATATATATTTTTTTTTTTTTTTGGTATATTCCAAGTTGGATATGACCTTCTAGACTACTCACATAGATAAGATTCAAGGAAGATCCAGTGTCAACCAAGGCCCTTCAAATATGCACAACATTTAATACTTGGTTTAATTACTGAAAAAAGTAAAATTAATTTTAGGTGGAACTTAAGGGAAGCACAAGGACACAATTAATTAGGCAATTGGCAAATCTTATGCCCTTAGAATGTGTCTCATTACATACACGGCTGTTCATTAAATCTCATTGGGTTTATCATCGCGTACTTTTAGTGCGGTGGTTACTCTATAGGTATAATTAAGTGCCGGTAGGGTATGGGGAGCAAAAGTGTTGTTCATTAAATCTCATTGGGTTTATCACCGCGTACCCTTGGTGTGGTGGTTACTCCATAGGTATAAGTGCCGGTAGGGTATTGGGAGCAAAAGCTAGAGTTCAAGTCTCCAGGAGAAAGTTTCTCACACATATACACTTAGATTAGGTTAAAGTATAATTTTTATCTTGTATAAAATAAAAATAAATTCTCATTGGGCTTTGAGGCCTAAATCCATGTAGTTTCATCCATTATTATTAATAGGCCTGGGCTGAGAAAAGCCCACACATAAGAAGGCCCCTGAACAAAGTATAAATATTGGGAGGAACCAACAAGAGTTTGAAAGTGACACATGAAGAACCTCTCCATTTCTAGAAATATTCAAATTGCACATGCTTGATTAAGATGCTCTCCATTTCAATTTTCAAGTCATGTTCATTTCGTACATTCCACATACCAAAATTTATTATAAGAATTTCAAGGAGACACATATACCGGACTATACGCAGGTAATTTTGCATTGTCATTAAATTCTACCGCAATGTCATAGACCCGAAATTTTCAAACTACATACGTAGCAGCCGTGCCTAAATTTGCTTGAAAGTCGTTAATCAAAGGACAAACTATGTTATATCAAGTCTACATCGTCAATATACAAATTAAGATATTATCCAAACTTTGCCGTAAAGACTTTAAATTAAGATATTATCCACTCTCAAAAAAAAATTAAGATATTATCCAAACTTTTCCGTAAAGACTTTAGATTTTTGGCATGATTTTCAAAAGATTGAGTTTCGGTGACAAGAATAAACCCAAGCATGTGTAAATTATAAAAAAAAATATAAAATAATTCAACCCAACCAATCCACATGCACAAATTAAGGATCGTTCGAAGAAAAAGACCACCTATCATAAATTCATAATGAAGATATGCATTGTCGAGTTTACACGTACGCAGCCACATACAAAGCTCTAGAATGAAATAACTTCTTAGGCATCCTTGAAGACCTTTCTTTATCCACTGGACTTTCATAACCCATACCAAGTTCGTTGAACGTTAAATTTTCTGATTGAGCTCTAGCAGGGATCCTAGCCTTCATAGCCCTAAGCTGTGGAAACGTGCACGTATGGAGGTTAGGGATACCTAACAAATTAAGTGAGAAACTTTGTGTGGTGAGTGTGCTGCTAGAATTCAATATACTACCGAGATGAAGAACCAGCTGCTGAGGAGAAGAGTGGTGTGGGGAAGCCACTAAAGTGAAGAACAAACTATTAGATCAGCTCTAATTTGTTATTGTTAAGACAAGGAAAAAGAGTAGAAAGCAATTTTTGTATTTTTGTATGTATTAATTTTATAAGTAAAGACTTACATTTATAGGCACACCTATGAGTGATCAGTGATGTAAAAAACATACTGATAATATTGTGCAAGACTTAATGATGGCCTAGCTATTAAAACGACTTGGAGGATAAGCTTGGTAAAGACATTAGCCAACTGCGCTGATCAGTAGAAAAACCAAAACAAAAACGTATAGATCATGGAGTGTATCTTGTTGCAAATGATGATGCACAAAATGATAATCAATTTTATTATGTTTGGTGCGCTCATAAAACATGTCATTATGGACAGACTAAATAGCACCCCGGTTGTCACATACTCACAATAAATAGCCAATGTAGCATGTTGGGATGTACCAAAGGTTTTCTTATAACCATAAAGCTTAGAGGTGGTGATAGCTAGCTCATAGCACTCACCCTCAGTGTCAAAGAGAGCTATAACAAAATGTTTCTCACTATGCCAAAAAGTGGGATAATCCCTTGAAAGCAAGCAATTACAAGTGGTAGAGCGCCTATCAATAGGACCTCTTGCCCCTTATACATCTGAGAAAACTCGGAAATCTCAGGAAGATCGATTGGGATGAGAAAAGGAGACCATGAAAGAACATGACCTTCACATATCGAAGGATTTGAAAGACAATAACATAATGCATAGAACAAGGTGTTGTCATGAATTGACTAATCAGGTGGATAGCATAACCAAGATCCGGCTGAATGACAATGAAATATCAAACTTCCAACCAACTGACCATAAACAATCCAAGACAAAAGATTAAGATGCATAATTCATATATGTTAAAAGTGTGTGGTTAAATGATTAAATTTATCATATCCTAATAACTTAAACTTTTGGGACAATCATTAATTTAATATGGTATCAGAGCAACATCATCTATTAAAAGATAGTTTTGGCCCACACTTCAGACGGAGTTTTAGGGGAATATATGTGATTAAATAATTAAATTTATTATATTCTAATAGTTTAAACTTTTGAGACAATCAGTAATTTAACAATATATATAAAAGAAAGAATCCCTCTAAGTTGGGGGGTTTATTAGATACAAGTATAGTAGTTAATACAACATATATGGACACCACTTAACCCAAAATTTTACTTACGAATTCAAGCTTAATTATATTATATTAATTACACACCATATTTATTGTTATTCAATGTAGGATTTCACTAATAAGTATGTACCCAACATTATACATTTGATAGTGAAAGTGCAATTATTCGCCTGACCGTCTGCTCCCTAGCTAACATTGTGTTATAGGCGTTTAAGGTGTTGCGTACCAGCTCTTATTGCACCAGGATAGGAAGATCACAGGTGAATCGTTTAATGCTATTGGGAGTCATGCCCTTTGGCATGGATTATGGTCGCTGAAACTTTCACAAAAAATTAAACTTGTATGGAAGGCATGACACGGTGTGTTGGTAACGCAATCAAATTTGTTTAACCTGGGACATGAGTGTCCATAACATTTGAGTTAATGAAGTTGTCATATTGGCTCTAGATTTGAATCGGCTAAAGTTAAGCTACCGTTCACAAATGGGTGGTGCATAACTGCATATATATGTGCTGCTTGTAACCATGCATGCTTCTCATGCTTAAGCAAAGGAAGCTCTGATGAGATGTAAATTCTAACGTTTGGTGCCTTCTGTACATGTAGATATTCAAGTTGAATAAAATTGCCACCATTTTACTTCAAAAGAGAGAGAGAGAGAGAGAGAGAGAGAGAGAGAGAGAGAGAACTTATAAGCAGTAAATCTTTTATTTTTCTTATTGAAAATCATTACAAAGAAGTATTATTTCATCGGTATACTGCCAGTGATCATCCATGGAAAATGTCCAATTTCCATGAATTGCTTCTTATTTCCGTATAATTATGATTACTAGAGGTCTTGCTTTGGAAAACAGTCAATTCTCTTCGAGGAGAATCAAACCCTGTAAATCACAAAAGAGAAAAAGTAAGAAAAAAAATAAATTCTAACACATAAAACTCATCGAACAGACTAGAATTGATGGTAGTAAAACCGAGGAAAATGAATGTTATTCTTCGAAAATAAACTAAAGAATGTGTTAGGCTTACTGGGTGTAATCAATGTTAATTTTTCCAGCAGCGGGGTCAGCAATAATGTTGAAAGCCTCTTGAGAGAGATCAATTGTCGATTGGCATCCAGGAGACGGGCAGCGATCAACAATCTTAACAGTGACTTCACCCCTGCATGGCTGGGGTACCCCTGCGTTTGTAGGGCCTGTGCACCTAACTTTGTACATTCTACCACATGCAGCCCCATTTTCATATAGGGCATCACTAGCAGCTGCGATCATAACTCCTTGATCTTGGAAGCCATAACAGGCAGACGCTACAATAACATGGGGAACAAAATAAATTAAAGAAATAAAATTTCAAACCTAGGTACTATATAATCCTTAATTGTCAACAATTTTTTTTTCAGACTTTCTAGATGGTCATGCTATTACAAACTTTGAATATTATGCCGTAGGCTATGGTTTCCTAGATGATCATGCCTATCATGACAAAGAAAATTTATTTGATGACAATTTGTTTTTTTTTTTTTTTATGGAATAAAAAAATGGGACTCGAATGTGTGTTCAGTATTCCTGGCTCATTTAAACTCTATCATGCAAGGTGTAAGAGCACCATAGTACTAAATAGGGCAGACAGTACTACTACTTGGCCCATCAGAGCCTACGCCACCTCCTTGGGTGATATATTTGGTGACAAACTATGGTCTAACAAAGTTGAAATAATATGGGTGTATATTTATACATGAAATTATAAGACTAAAACAACAATCTAGCTCTACAAGTAGAGTAGCTAGGGTTTTATATATAGATACTTACGAGTATAAACTGTGTAATACGTGGCAGTTCCAGAAATGGCCGAAGCCACTGAGATAAGGCTTAAGACAAGCCCCAAGAAAACAAAAGCATGGATTTTGATTGCCATCTCAATTTATTGATAGAAAATTCAAGAAAGATTGCTCTCTATCCTCTAACAACACTTTGATTTTAGTGCATTTGCATGAAAGACAAAGAGTATGTGCCCTTTTTATAGGAGAAGCTGCTCCAAATTTTCTTCCAACCGTCACCAGTCTTTGCACATTTCCTTGGTTCAAAAAAAAAAACTATTGACTGAAATTAGAGGTCCAGACTCTATTAGTCTATTGTCAAGATTGGAATTTGTCTAAAGTGGCATACTAGAACTTTCCTTGATTAGCTCCTCAAAAAAAAAAAAAAAAGGAACTTTCCTTGATTTTCGGACTCCACTACTAAGTTAGTTCATGTATAATATTAATAAGATTATTTTTTGGTTCATGTATAATATTACTCATTTTATGATATAATATTAATTAAGTTTGATTATATTATACTGTCACTAAGTGAATTAAAATATATTTCTTTATATTATCTTTCATCAAAAAAAATTATTTATATTATCAATACTTGCAAAATATTAAAATGATTAAAGATTAATAATTGTTTTATTTGTAAAATATCTTATCAAATAGCAAATAATATTTGATATATTAACACTAGCATATCTGTTAAATTCAATGAAAATGTGCGATCCAACCATACAACTTTGAATATCTTAAACCAATAAGAAAAATCAAGTGGTGTAAGATCTAAAAAAAAAAAGTTACCCATGTACTTTACCATATATATATATATATATATATTAATGAGTGAATCCAAAAGCATGTACTTGAAGGTTCACAAGAATTTTATACTTTTTTTTTTGAGAACAAGGTAAGCGAAATTTTAATAAGGAAAAACAAACGAACTACAACGCAAAAACAAAAAACTAACTCAAGGAAGATCCGACTGGAAAACACCATCCACGTCATCGGGTAATTCTTCTACCCAAACCTCAAAATCTGCAGATAGAACTGCTTTTTTAGCTAAGCTATGAGCTAATCTATTCCCCTCCCGCCTAACATGTTGAAACTCATAGCTTCTTAAGACAGCTCCCAGACGCTTTGTCTCATCCACAATGTGACCAAATAGCAGAGGACAAAGACCACTACGACGCAAGGCCTGAATAACTGCCAGGCAATCACCTTCAACAATGACACTAAATAAACTCAGTTCCCCGGCGAAGACCACAGCCCTTCGCGCTGCCAGAGCTTCAGCCATCTCTATTGACTGCACCTGACCCAGATTCTGTCTAAGAGCTGCGATAACTTGACCATAATTATCCCGGCAAACCACTTTGCTCTTCACTACTACTTTTTTTCTATTGATTTTTTCTTAATAAGGTTTTAACAAAGCATATTCTTAATAAGTGGTCATCTAAGAAGAATCGTTACAAATGTAATTAAAGTGGCTTTGGGAAAGGTACCCAACCACTTCCTCATCCGATAGAAACACAAGGCCAAAATTGTGTACGAACTTTAACGTCGCAATAACTCCCAATTGAATTGCATTGCTTCACCAAGTTCCCGTTATTGAACCAACTTGGTATTGCTTTTAAATTTATTTTTATACATTAATAGTTGGAAATTTACTTTTTGGAAATACAAAGAGGTGCTAAAAGAGGTGCTAATTGAGGAATAAGACTCTTAAAATATATATCATGTAAAAATATAGAATTGTGGATGACCACTTGAGAAGAAGTTAGTATTATAACATCTTCACGTTTATTTGTCTTAATCTAATTTGTTTTATAAGGTACAATATTGTTACAACAGTTTCCAACAGCTTGAGCATTAGTCTAGTCTTTGAGTGACTTCAACCCTGCAAACAAAAAGACAAAGAGAGTACTTAAGCAATTTTACACACCAACCAAGGATCTGTTACAAGTTAGAATATTAGTTGCAATGAAGAATGTAACATAAATTGCAAGGCTTACTGGTGGTAATCAATGTCGATTACTATTCCAGCCATAGGTTTAGCTATCTTGGCAAAGGCTTCTCGAGAGAGGTCGATGGTTGATGAGCAATCCGGACAGTGATCGACGATTTTCACTGTAACATTATGGTCTCTTGTGCACCTAACATTGTAATATTTCCCGCATGCAGCACCACCGTTCCAAAAGGTGTCACTAGCTGCTGCAACCATGACACCTTGGCTCTGGTTGCCGTAGCATGCAGATGCTGTCAACACAAAAATAGGTCACTATTTAAAATACAATTAATAATTTAAAACAAAAGGAATAAGACAGTGAAAGGAGGGAGGTACATGTAGCCTAATATATCTCTTGGTAAATTTTGTTTAATTAATCTTTACAAATTGATAAAGATAATAATTTATATTAATTGGTTTATTATGTAATGGTCTAAGAGGACTAATTTAATGTAAAGCCCATGTACATCTAATCCTAGTTCCAAAATACAAATATATACCCTATCAACTAGGGCTCATTATAAAAGAAGCTTGAGTGTAAAATAAAAAATGTAGCCATCAAGGGGTTTTTCTATGGATGTAAGCCGTTAAGCCGAACCACACAATTATTTCGTGTTCTTTCCCTTTCTCCTTACTTTCTACTCACTATAATTTTTTATTTTTTATTTCATTTTAATTTCAACAAATTTAAAATACAACTAAAAATTAAAAGCAAAAAGATCAAGATAGTGAAAGAGGGGGAGGTCCATGTGGCCTTATCTCTTGGTACAATTTTAATAGAGTGATGCTATAGGAATATACTACAAATTTTAGTATATATAATGTGGCACCCATCACTAAAAAGTAATTTCAGTATTCAATTTTTTCTATTATTGATATCAACCAGTCACATTCATTAATTTTATAAAGATTATATATAAGTATAAATTTTTAGCATTTTCCAATTCAATATGTCTAAAGATACAAAAATTTTCATTTTTTTCACAAAATTTTTTTTTTTCACACACACATAAAAGTAGAGGGAATGAGGTTCTAACATAAAGACACATCACAAACTCCACTCAAAAGTCATGGGAACTTTTAAGAGAGAGTGAGTCAAATTATAATACACACAATACACTTTTTTAAGCAATATGAGACAATTACTTTTTAAAAATAAAATAAAAATAAATAACAAGTGCACACACATGCAGACACAAGAGAGAGAGAGAGAGAATGGGATTCTAACATAAAAACATACCACAAATTAACTACACTAAAAAACTAGTGTAACTTTTAAAGAAATGTAAAACAAGTTATATTACAGACAACACAGTAATAATTTACTTTAATTGATAATAATGAAACTGATATTAGATTCTTTCCAGCCATGAATAGTTTTATGATTTCAAATAATCATTTAACATTTAACATTTATAAATACTTACGAACATATTGAGTGTAAAAAGTGGCAATTCCCGGTATAGCTGTAGCTGTAGAGATAAGAATTGCAATGATACCCACCATCAGAAAAACTCTCATCTTCATGTCGATCTCCTCTTTCTTTCTTCGTATGTCTAAAAGCACAAAGGAGAGTCTCTTATATGTATGCATCATGGTGTTCTCTTTCACCTATAAGTAGCTCTAAACTCGAACAGCCCAATCTCTTATATTGGTATGAATTTTGTTTTGGCTACTTGGATTTCAATTTCCTACCAAAAAAGGAAAAAAAAAATCATAGATTTCATAGATTCTAATGCTATGTAAGCGCTAGCATAAAATCTTATCTCTCACCAAAATAAAAATAAAAAACTAATTTGAAATGCAATAAAATGGGTCGTCACAATTATGCATAACGATTCAAATTCTAAATTTTTCACATCATTTTCATATAACTTTGTTTGTTTGAACATTAACATTTTCTAGAAAATAAATCATTTTTCAACAAATATTTTCTGGAAAACTATTTCATTTTCTTATATTTGGTAACAACCTTAAAATAAGTTGTAAAACTATTTTTTAATTTCCCTTATTTAGTTTAGTGTGTGATAAAGTTGTTTTCCACTAAAGCTTTCCACTAAAATTTCTTAGAAGACAACTCTATAGTTAAATAAGGAAAGTCAAGATAATATTTTCATTTTATCCATTTTTTTCTAATATTACCAAATATAGAAAAACGTGAAATACTATCTTCACATAAAATTTTTCATCAAAACAAACGGTAATACAAAATTAAAACACTACAAGAAAACTGGGCTATTGCGGCGGGCCAAAACCGCCGCTAAAGCCCCAAAAAGCGCCGCTAAAGGTACCTTCGACCTATAGCGGCGGGTGCTATTGCGGCGGGCCGTCCCGTCAGTGTTGCAGTGCCGCTATAGGTCAATTGCGGCGGTCGCAAAAAGCGCCGCTATAGATGTACCTTTTAGCGGCGGGTGAAGGTTTATTGCGGCGGGCATAAAACCGCCGCCATACGTGTTCAGAATTCGTGGCATTGACTTTTAGCGGCGGGAATGAGCCCGCCGCTATTGGTGTCTACCTTTAGCGGCGGACGATAAGCGCCGCTATAGGGAATCATTTAGAACATAAAATGTGCACCTTTAGCGGCGGTTTTTGCCCGCCGCTATAGGTCTTTTTTTTTTTTTTTTCCTTTTCCGGTGGGTTTTAAAACCACATTTCTATTACAAATAATCCTGTAATAATTTTAGCCCACTAAGACAATACCACAAATTTAACCAGATAACACCACAATTGTCTCAAAACTAACATTATATTAACATAAAAATATATTATCAAATACATAACAATGTCTATTTATCATAAAATTAACAAAAGAAAAAATGTGGTCATTTGTACACAGAAGAAGTGCCATCACACATTGCGTGATACAAGGAGTGCCTTCAATCCACAAGCTAGGCAGATTCAATAAAATCATAATTTAAAAAATGTTCCTCATTTTATTCCTTAAGCATTTTTATGGACATCCACACAACCAAGAGTAATATTTTGATAAATATCATTAAGCAACCAACACATATTTAAGTGTTTGCCAATGATAAATGGCACTCAATGCTTGTTATAAAACCACATTAACAACTATGTTGAACTTAGGATACCTCATCAACACGGCACAACAATTCTTGCAGCAAATTAATATTCACATTAAATTGAAGAAACCAATGATTCTAAACTCACATTTTGCATATAGGAAGTCCATCATTCCCTTCTCCAAGTCCAGCTACACAACAATAAAAGAAATTGCATAAGTTAGGACTATAATGCAAAGTTACCAAGTCAAAATACATAAAGTTATTATTTTTATCCATGCTTCCAGAACATATCCTTCAATGCATTAATGGGAAGAGAACAAGCTCTAGAATTGAATAAGGATTTCTATCTCATTCTTAGATTTTTTTTTCCTTCTCAATTGGTAATTACACACATTCAGTAAGTCATGAACAATAAAAATTTCTCTCAAACTATGCATTTTTATGAACCAAACCCATTTAAAATAAAATGGAATAAAACTACTAATCACTCACTTTATTCTGGATAGAGAAATTGATGAAGTTGGTATCTACCAAAACCCGATAAGGCGGTCCCAACGAGGTGTTGTAATTGAAGAAAAGTGCCAATGAAACCTTTGGCCTATATCGCACAAAATTAAACACATTACAACACAATATAAACCCTTACAAATCCCAAAGCTCCTATACCCAAAATTTAACACCAAAAATCTATATATATATATATAGGCTTTCATAAATACTAAAAAAATTCAAAGGAAAACTAGATAAATAACAATGATAAACAACACAATAAGGCTTACATATTTCTGCCAAATCAGCATTAATATTGTTGATTCCTTATATAAAATAAAAATCTTTACTGGAAAATAATTTTAGAGAAAGAATAGTGCTTGAAATTTTCTTAACAAATTGACATAAAAAATTAGTAAAGATATCTTAGAGTGAAGGACCTACGCACTAATCTTAAGTATCTGCCTTAAGGGATTAAAGTGATAGTGGATGCACAAAAGCATGTCATATCAGTCAAGAGAAACTGACTTTTAATTAAATTTTATTGCATGGGAAGAAAAAATGAACTTACAATGATCTCTGCAATAACTCGTGGCTGTCTTAATGGCTTTTGGATGAAAGCTTGACCCCATGTAACTACAACTACAAGGCATATCTGCATAATGGCAAGAGGCAGTGAAAATTGAAGAGGATCATCTCCCTGAAATATGCCATTTGAGGTAGGTTTCATTGGGGATGGACATGTCAGTCCAGCTGTAGCGTTGGAAACCATTTTGCTTTAGCAGAGTCTACAAAAGTTAGTTTACTTCAAAGCCTGCAAAGAGAGACATCTTATCAGACTCAAAATCTAAAACATTAGACATTAGTTTGCATGGTATTCCTTGTTTACCACCAAAAGAATCCACTAGCATTCTCTAGATCATACCAAACAACTTTGAACCTACAAATCTCTCTCTCACACACACACACACACGAACACATGGTGGAGACCCACCTTCCATCTCTAATGATAATTATATTCTCTAAAGATGATATCCATAAGTCTAATAAATAAATAAATAAACCAGGGAAAGAAGTCCAAAAATCTACTGCTTCTATTAAGGCTATCATCACAAAAATTTACCTGATAAAATTGACCCAGTTAAGTTAATGTTCCACTAAATTCAATAACCAATCTATGCATAGATTTTAATGTCCCACTTTTGAGTTTGACATCAATCAAACACAAACTCATTTATAAATTTTGATCACAAAAAATAAATAATAAACCAGGAAAACAAGTCCAAACAAACTACTGCTTCTATATGGCATTTATCACACCACTTTTAACTGATAAGATTGCCCCACTTAAGTAAATGGTCCACTAATTCAATAACCAATCTCTGCAGAACATGGTTCATACATTTTCATTTAATAATCTCTAAACAAAACCAGTCCCTAGAAATATCTAGATTAAAATATACAATTTTCTTTTTCTTGACTTCAAACAAACTGAAACTCAATAATAAGTTTTGATCATAAATAAATAAACCAGGAAAAGAAGTCCAAAAATCTACTGCTTCTATTAAGGCTTTCACACACAATTTTTACCTAATAAAATTGACCCACTTAATCAATGTTCCACTAAATTCAATAACCAATCTTTGCATAAATTTTCATTTAATAAATCTCTAAACAAAACCAGTCCCTAGAAATATGCATATGCATGTGTGTTTTCCTTACTGTGCACAAAACACAGTACTCAATATCTATATATCTAATAATGAAACAAACGCAACCCATTAAAGCATTAGATTTCTAGACAACAAAAAAACAGACCCCAACTGATGAATGGAGTATAATGGTTACCTGGCTATGGCCAGAACTCGCTGACACAAAGGATCAGATTCAAACCAGCGCTTTTAAGTTGAGCGGAGCAGAGGTATTTGAAGAGCCAAAAGTTTTGCTTTTGTATTTTGTGTACTATGAAGTCAGAGAACATAAAAGTAGTAGTGTGAGTTAAGGCTTCGATGGCATTTTTATAACTTATATACAGAGTAAACGCTGCGAGAAATAAGGAAGAAGAGTTCTTATAGCATGAACTTTGTCAACTCCTTCATCGGTTTATGCGCGTACAGATATATCCTAGGCCCCACCAACACATCTTAGAGTCAAACTCGGACACAGCACAAATGGCTCATGCTCTGTCATACATGTTGCAACTAGTGACTTAAGCAATGGTTATATTGTGTTTAAATAAAATAAATAAAACTCTATAATCAAAATATCAACTAGTATTGCCTTCAAAAAATAAAATATCAAATAGTATCTTTTTTATTATTATTAAGACAGATTTATTTCAATTAGAATTCTATTACTTAAGTTTTAACAAAATTTAAAAAACCAACTCCAAATAAAGCTTTATGACCAAACATTTCAAATATTATTATTACAATAAATAAAATTTACATCTAACCTATTGTGTTTGTGTCAACTGTCAAGTGGCTCAACCTATTATATATTACACGTTGGGAAATTAATTTGTTTTTGACTTTTTGGAATGTATTTCATTCATTATTATAAGAAAGTTAATTTATTGGGTGAAACTATATTAAAATTTCCAGTGAATAGCTACTAGTCTAAGGATCTTCCCAATAGCCTCTTCCTTTGGGAATCCTGTGACTAAATCCCCATTACAATTTTTACTTATCTAATGGGCTATATTGGCTTAATGCTAAACCATATCTAATTTTCCATATTCCCATTTTATTGTGCTATCTCTAATTAGCCACAAAGCCAACATGTTCCCCAAAACATTATGGTACTTTACACAAACAGATCATGTTCATAACATTAAATGACTAAAACTAAACTACCCTTGTGATAAAACTGAAAAGTCATGAGTCTCATACCTCTACGCCAATATGGGACTTTACAAACCGGACAAGTGGAGCCCGATTTCATCAATTCGAAATGCACAAACTGAAAACAATCAGAAAAAAAAAAATAGCTTTAATTATTTTAACCAAATAAATAAATTGAACCCATTTGAACTGTACCAGAAAGATTAAACTCACTTGCGAAGCCACTGGCAGCCCAACAATCAAAGACCCGATTCGGTTGGCTCCTTGGGTTGTGCTCGATTCAGCTACGCTCAGAGATGCAGAGGCTGAGACTGAGGAGCAAATGATGAGGTTTGGGCGGCAAGGCGAAGAGAATGGGGCTCGACGGCGTCCTCACTCCTCACGGCATCTTCACAGCGGCGAGGCGAATCCTCACAGGTCCTCACGGCGGCGAGGCGATGGTCAGAGTGAACCATGGCGGCGAGGCGAGCTTCTCAACGGCGGCGATGGAGCACAACAGAGAACGGTGGAGAGAGGGAGAGAGAGAGAGAATGAAAAAGACTAGGGGAAATGGGAAATAGGGAGGGGCGGCTGAATGAGAAACGTTAGGGTTTTATGTTTTGTTTTAAATAGAATCAAAACGACGTAGTTTTGATAATAATAACTTAAAAATTGAAAAAAAAAAAAAAAGCTTTTGTGGAGGTTACAACCTTGGACAGGACCCTGAAAATCTACATGGCACGTGTAATATTTATAAATAGTAATATAAATATTTATATTTAATATAAATAGTAATATTAAATATTTTATAGTAATATTAGTCAGCTTTGGGGGGAAAAAAGCTATAAGTGAAACACGTTAGGAGGGAAACAAATTTTTGGAAAATTTTGGGTGGGAAAAATAAAAGAAGATAGATTTATTTTGAGGAAAAAAATAAAAATAAAAGAAGACAATGTTTAATTAATTACCATTTTTTACTAGGAATTACCATTTTGTTATGCATTTTGTAATTGTACATGAAACAAACTCATCTATATATCTAAGTGAGTTAATGAGTGCAAAATATTAAGAATCTAATATTAATGAGCTATGAAATAAAATTTAAAAACAAAAAAAATCACATATGCTAAATAAAATTCACCACACAACTTTCTCAAAAAAAAATATACCACATAACAAAAATTATCACACGTTCTTTCTTATTAAAAATTTTAAAAAAAAATGATCATAGCTATTATTAAATTTATGTAAGAATTTTAATATGTGACTAACTATGTTTACATTTTTTTAAAAATAATATGACTAATTCGATGGTCAGATTGAGAGAACATAACCATATAAGTACACAGCACATGTCCATCACGCATTATACTTAGATTTGAAATCTAACCGTTGGATTTGAAGAGTGTAATGAAAGGTTAATTCTAGTCAACAATGGTAACAATCAAACGTTAGATTTGTCAAAATTCACATCGAATTAAGAAAATTCACATCGAATTAAGAAATATAGGGTTGGGTTCAAGTTACACGTGATCTAACTCTAAAAAATGTTACACTAACAAATAATTTATTATTGAATTCATATTTTGAAAATCCAACCGTTGGATCACATTTTCTATATGTTTTTAACATGCATGCCAATTTTCATGCAAATTGGATGTAATTTACCATTTGATCTTTAAATTCATCTTTTATGCGTTATTTTAGACTACAAAAACTTGAATTTAAACAATTGTTTAATGACATGGCTATTAATCTTTGATCACCTTGAAATTTTTTAAGCATGAAAAATATATGAAGATAATATAATCGATCGGTAGATTTGTCAAAATTCACATCGAATTAAGAAATGTGGGGTTGGGTTTAAGTTACACTTGATGTAACTCTAAAAAATATTACACTAACCAATAACTTATTGTTGAATTCATATTTTGAGAATCCAACCGTTGGATCACATTTTCTATATGTTCTTAACATGCATGCCAATTTTCATGCCAATCGGATGTAATTTACCATTTGATCTTTAAATTCATCTTATTTGCGTTATTTTAAATTACAAGAACTTGAATTTAAACATTTAATTGATGACATGACTATTATTATTTGATCACCTTGAAATTTTGTAAGAATGAAAAAAATGTCAAGATAATGTAATCTAACGGTAAATTTGTCAAAATTCACATCGAATTAAGAAATATCGGGTTAGGTTCAAGTTACATGTGATGTGACTCTAAAAAATGTTACACCAACCAATAACTTGTTGTTGAATTCATATTTTGAAAATCCAACCGTTGGATCACATTTCCTATATGTTTTTAACATGCATGCCAATTTTCATTCCAATCGGATGTAATTTACCATTTGATCTCTAAACTCATCTTTTATGCGTTATTTCAAACTACAAAAACTTTAATTTAAACAATTGATTAATGACATGGCTATTAATTTTTTATCACTTTGAAATTTTGTAAGCATGAAAAATATATTAAGATAATGTAATCTAACGGTAAATTTGTCAAAATTCACATCGAATTAATAAATGTGGGGTTAGGTTCAAGTTACACTTGATGTAACTCTAAAAAATGTTACACTAACCCATAACTTATTGTTGAATTCATATTTTGATAATCCAACCGTTGGATCACGTTTTCTATATGTTCTTAACATGCATGCCAATTTTCATGTCAATCGGATGTAATTTACCATTTGATCTTTAAACTCATCTTCTATGCGTTATTTTAAACTAAAAGAACTTGAATTTAAACAATTGATTGATGACATGACTATTAATCTTTGATCACCTTGAAATTTTGTAAGCATGAAAAATATGTCAAGATAATGTAATCTAACGGTAGATTTGTCAAAATTCACATCGAATTAAGAAATATCGGGTTAGGTTCAAGTTACATGTGATGTGACTCTAAAAAATGTTACACCAACCAATAACTTGTTGTTGAATTCATATTTTGAGAATCCAACCGTTGGATCACATTTTCTATATGTTCTTAACATGCATGCCAATTTTCATGCCAATCGGATGTAATTTACCATTTGATCTTTAAATTCATCTTATTTGCGTTATTTTAAATTACAAGAACTTGAATTTAAACATTTAATTGATGACATGACTATTATTATTTGATCACCTTGAAATTTTGTAAGAATGAAAAATTTGTCAAGATAATGTAATCTAACGGTAGATTTGTCAAAATTCACATCGAATTAAGAAATATCGGGTTAGGTTCAAGTTACATGTGATGTGACTCTAAAAAATGTTACACCAACCAATAACTTGTTGTTGAATTCATATTTTGAGAATCCAACCGTTGGATCACATTTTCTATATGTTCTTAACATGCATGCCAATTTTCATGCCAATCGGATGTAATTTACCATTTGATCTTTAAATTCATCTTATTTGCGTTATTTTAAATTACAAGAACTTGAATTTAAACATTTAATTGATGACATGACTATTATTATTTGATCACCTTGAAATTTTGTAAGAATGAAAAATTTGTCAAGATAATGTAATCTAACGGTAGATTTGTCAAAATTCACATCGAATTAAGAAATATCGGGTTAGGTTCAAGTTACATGTGATGTGACTCTAAAAAATGTTACACCAACCAATAACTTGTTGTTGAATTCATATTTTGAAAATCCAACCGTTGGATCACATTTCCTATATGTTTTTAACATGCATGCCAATTTTCATGCCAATCGGATGTAATTTACCATTTGATCTCTAAACCCATCTTTTATGCGTTATTTTAAACTACAAAAACTTTAATTTAAACAATTGATTAATGACATAGCTATTAACTTTTATCACTTTGAAATTTTGTAAGCATGAAAAATATATTAAGATAATGTAATCTAACGGTAAATTTGTCAAAATTCACATCGAATTAATAAATGTGGGGTTAGGTTCAAGTTACACTTGATGTAACTCTAAAAAATGTTACACTAACCCATAACTTATTGTTGAATTCATATTTTGAGAATCCAACCGTTGGATCACGTTTTCTATATGTTCTTAACATGCATGCCAATTTTCATGCCAATCGGATGTAATTTACCATTTGATCTTTAAACTCATCTTCTATGCGTTATTTTAAACTACAAGAACTTGAATTTAAACAATTGATTGATGACATGACTATTAATCTTTGATCACCTTGAAATTTTGTAAGCATGAAAAATATGTCAAGATAATGTAATCTAATGATAGATTTGTCAAAATTCACATTGAATTAAGAAATATAAGGTTAGGTTCAGGTTACACTTGATGTAACTTTAAAAAATGTTATACCAACCAATAACTTATTGTTGAATTGATATTTTGAAAATCCAACCGTTGGATCACATTTTTTATATGTGCTTAACATGCATGCCAATTTTCATACCAATCGGATGTAATTTACCATTTGATCTTTAAACTCATCTTTTATGCGTTATTTTAAACTACAAGAACTTGAATTTAAATAATTTATTGATGACATGCCTTTTAATCTTTGATAACCTTGAAATTTTGTAAGCATGAAAAATATATGAAGATAATGTAATCTAACGGTAGATTTGTCAAAATTCACATCGAATTAAGAAGTATAGGGTTGGGTTCAAGTTACACTTGATGTAACTCTAAAAATGTCACACCAACCAATAAGTTATTGTTGAATTCATATTTTGAAAATCCAACCGTTGGATCACATTTTCTATATGTTTTTAACATGCATGCTAATTTTCTTGCCAATTGGATGTAATTTACCGTTTGATCTTTAAACTCATCTTTTATGCGTTATTTTAAACTACAAAAACTTGAATTTAAACAATTGATTGATGACATGGCTATTAATCTTTGATCACCTTGAAATTTTTTAAGCAAGAAAAATATGTGAAGATAATGTAATCTAATGGTAAATTTGTCAAAATTCACATCAAATTAAGAAATATAAGGTTGGGTTCAAGTTACACCTGATGTAACTCTAAAAAATGTTACACCAACCAATAATTTATTGTTGAATTCGCATTTTGAAAATCTAACCGTTGGATCACATTTTCTTTTTTTTCTTAACATGCATGTCAATTTTCATGCCAATCGGGTGTAATTTACCATTTGATCTTTAAACTCATCTTTTATAGGTTATTTTAAATTACAAAAACTTGAATTTAAATAATTGATTGATTACATGACTGTTAATCTTTGATCACCTTGGAATTTTGCATGCATGAAAAATATATGAAGATAATGTAATCTAACGGTAAATTTGTCAAAATTCACATCGAATTAAGAAATATATCGTTAGGTTCTAGTTACACTTGATGTAACTTTAAAAAATGTTACACCAACCAATATCTTATTGTTGAATTCAAATTTTAAAAATCCAACCGTTGGATCACATTTTCTATATATTTTTAACATGCATGCCAATTTTCATGCTAATCGGGTGTAATTTACTATTTGATCTTTAAATGGAAAGATGAAAAAATAGTGGGAAATTTAAATGTCTATTGCGGCGGTGCAACCCGCCGCAAAAAGGTGTACATATTGCGGCGGGTCACTTACCCGCCGCTATATCTTAGTTTAATGCTGTTAAAACAGGTCTATTGCGGCGGGTCATTGGCCCGCCGCTATAGTACGCCGCAAAATACTTGAGCTATTGCGGCGGGTTACCCGCCGCTATATCTAGCTAATGCTGTTAAAACAGGTCTATTGCGGCGGGTCATTGGCCCGCCGCTATAGTACGCCGCAAAATACTTGAGCTATTGCGGCGGGCATATGGACCGCCGCAATAGATCTCATGTATAGCGGCGGGCCAAAAATGCGCCGCAATAGGTGACCTATAGCGGCGGTTTTTGCACCCGCCGCAATAGGCCCGCCGCAAATGCTCAGTTTTCTTGTAGTGAAAGGTAATGACATTTTTGTGAGGGACAACTCTTCATCACAAAAAGATCCCAAATCCAAGCATTCTTTGTACAATAGGTAGGATTAACACCATAATCCAATCGAGAGCATTGATGGAGTTTTTTTAAAATTTATGGGGCATAATGTTATATATGATTTTATTATATCATATATATTAAAAGTTTGATCCTCACAAAAAGAGGATGCATGCAATAATGACACATGTCCCTTTGTCAATGCATATAATAATGACATGTATTATCTTTTTAAAAATTAAAGATGCATGCAAGAGTGTGAAATGACTCATCATATACCATTCCTTTCTCTCTTTTTTTTACAAGACTCCTCTATCATTCCTTTAATTCCTTTAAATATTATCTATTGATTTACCTAATAAGATAATTTTTCTTACACCTAAGCATCCATACATACTAACGTGTGATTCAAATGATTCATCTTATATAACCTTTAAATCCTTTTAGTTATCACATTTTAATTCCCTTAATGAGTACAATTTTGAAAAAGAGTATACCATTATTTACTTGGAATATTTAAAAATTCAATGATGACATTGTATTTCTTTGGACCAAAGTAGTCTTCGAAAAAAGCTACAAGGTCCATACAAATCAAAAATGAATCCTCTTCTTCTATACCTCTATATCCTTTTTGTTATTACTATCTAATTCTCTTAATGAGAATGGTGTGTATATATATATATATATATATATATATATACACACACCCAAAGCTTAAAGAAAATTCAATTAGATTTTAATTGAATTCTCAATTTTGTGTCACGTGTCCTTAATTTTAATTTTTAATTCAGTGCCAAGTAAATTATTGAGTATAAAAATCAAAGGATCCAAATCCAATTAGATTCTAAATTAGATTCAATTGAAGTCCAATTTTCTGCCACATGTCCATCTAAGTTTTTAATTTTTGTAACAAGTGAATTATTGGGTGCAAAAACGAAAGAGTCTAAAACCAATTAAATCCTAAATCATATATATATATATATATATATATAGGTTGGGTTCAAGTTACACTTGGTGTAACTTGAAGTAATGTTACACCACTCAATATTTTTTAATTTAATGTGAAATTTGATAAATCCACTGCTAGATTACATTATATTTGTATATTTTTCATGCTTACAAAATTTAAAAATGGTCAAAGATTAATAACCATATCATTAATCAAATGTTTAAATTTAAGTTTTTGTAGTTTAAAATAATGTGTTAGGACATATGTGATTCGCTTGTTAGGAACATATGTCACTACTTTATGTAATTGGCTAATCATTTGACAAAACGCATTTTACTTGTAATTGGGTAAATTTAGGATATGTTTAATACTTCAAGAAACCTTGTTTCAAGATCAAGTGTTAAAACCATGCAAGTCTGTCCAAGATTCAAGTGCAAAGAGTGCTGTTCATTAAAGCTCGACAGCTAGCCATCTATCAAGCCTTGAAGAGCTGTTGAATTGAAGAGCTGTTGAAGCCTGTAGCTCGACAGCAGCTCGACAGATAGGCGTCTGTCGAGATTTATGAAAAACAGTTTTTCAGGACTGTTTTGACTCCAATCCGTGATTATATGTTTGAGTTTTTTTTTCTCACAACCCTATACATATAAAAGAATTATTTTAAGGACCATCAAAGTGGACATAAGTTGCACAAGTGTTAAGCAAAGTTTGTTCAAGTAAATGGTGATCGGAGACAGAATTTGCCCTAGTTCATCATTCTTGTGAAGAAGTTGCTGTGTTTGTGCACCGTTGGATTTTATGACTAAGCATCTTCTTGATCTTCATCGTTTGGATGAACTGAAGAACTTTACAGCCAACGACCTTCTCTAGTTGGTGATTGAAGTCGTGTACTAGGATCCGCGTAATTGGTTAGTCACATACTGGGAGATATGCATTACAAGGAGAGATTGTCACTACAGAACAAGTCCAATTGGGTATTGAGGTAAGGATTCAATTATAGGTTGGTATAATGTACTAGGTTTCCTTTACTTGTAACCGCTTGTTATGATAATAGTGGATTCTCGGGAGTAGTGATCTTAAAATCACTCAGTAGGGTTTTTGCCGTGTTAGTTTTCCTCATTCATAAACAAATCATCGTGTCAATTTATTTTCTACTGCATACTTAGTTTAATTGTTGATTTGTTAGTGCTACCACGCATTTGCATGTTAATTTGATTAATTAATAAACTTGGATAATTAATCAATTAATTCATCATAAAATGTCAATTCGTTTTTGGCCTATCAAGTGGTATTAGAACAGGCACACTCTAATTAGAATTAATCTTTGCTGTGTTAATCCATTGATCCACATTGTCATGGCTGCAACCGACTTGAAGAGATCTTTATTTTCAAATACATCTTGTTTTTTTAATCTCTGCTTGTTTGAGTGTATCAGAGAATACAAGTCTAAAAGTTATTTGAATTTTATTATGATGACTATTGGAAAAGATCAGATTGATTTTGATTTCCGAAGTGATGAATAAATATTTCTAGGATACTCCTCCACAAGCAAGGCTTATCGAGTATACAACAAAAGAATCATGAAGGTTAGTAAGGAACTCCCCAAAGAAATTCTTCCTTCTGAGCCAAAGGAAGTTCTAGAAATTGTTGAACAAGAGCCTGCATCTCCAAGTACTCCTAGTACTCCTAGTGTTGTGGAAGATTCTATAGATACACCCACATCACCAGATTCTAAATCCCATGAAGAGAAAGGACCTTCTTCCAGGATTAAATTAAATCATCCTTCTGAAGTTATTGTGGGAAAAAAGAATGAACTCATATTAAGAAAGCAAACAGTTGATTAATGTGTTGCTAACTTTGTGTCTTATTCTTGTTATTTGTCATAGGTTAAACCCACTAAAGTAGAGGAAGCCCTTCAAGATGAAAGTTGGGTTGAGGCAATGCATGATGAACTACTTCAGTTTCAGAGGAATGATGTCCGAACTCTAGTACCTAGACCGGAAGGTAAGCACATCATCAACACAAAGTGGATATTCCGCAATAAGACTAATGAGAAAGGTAATGTGATCCGCAATAAGGCTCGGCTTATAGCTTAAGGATACTCACAAATGGGAAGAGTAGACTATAATGAAACATTTGCCCTAGTTGCCCATATGGAGTCCATCAGAATTCTCCTAGCTCTAGCATGTCACTTAAAGTTCAAGTTTTACCACATGGATGTAAAGACTTCTTTCTTGAATGGGCTACTTAAAGAAGATGTCTATGTGGCTCAACCAAAAGGATTCATTAATCCACACTTTTTGGATCATGTGTTGTACCTCAAGAAGACACTTTATGGGTTGAAGCAAGCCCCCAGAGTTTGGTATGATCGGCTCACACAATACTTGGTGTCATATAGGTTCACAAGAGGAAAGGCTGATCAAACTCTCTTCATTAAAAGGGAAGATGGCGAGTTGATCGTTGCTCAAGTCTATGTTGATGATATCATTTTTGGTTCAACGAAGGATAAACTTGCACATAACTTCTCAAAACTCATGTAGGCAGAGTTCGAGATGAGCATGATTGGAGAGCTGACTCACTTCCTTGGATTGCAGATTCGTCAACAAGAGTCAAGTACATTCCTATCTCAATCTAAATATGCTAAGAATCTTATGAAAAAGTTTGGCTTGGAATCTGCTAGTTCTATTAGAACTCCTATGAGCCCAAATGTTAAACTAGCTGTTGACTTGTTAGGTAAAAGTGTTGATTTTTCTCTTTTATAGAAGCATAACTGGTAGTCTTCTTTACCTTATTGCTAGTAGACATTACATTAGTTACAGTATGGGAATGTGTGCTAGATATCAGGCTAATCCCAAAAAGTCTCATATGATTGCTTTGAAAAGAAACATAAAGTATGTCAAAACCACTGCCAAATTTGGTGTATGGTTTAGAAAGGACACAAATGATGTCTTAGCTGGATATTCTGACGTTGATTGGGCTAGGAATGCTAATGATAGAAAGAGTACATCGGGGGGTTGTTTTTATGTAGGAAATAATCTTGTCTCCTGGATTAGCAAAAAGTAGAACTCCATCTCATTATCCATTGCAGAAGTTGAGTACATCACTGCCGATAGCTGTTGCACCCAACTCCTATGGATGCAAAAACTTCTCCATGATTATGGTATTTATCAAGAGCATCTTACCATCTACTGTGACAATACCAGTGCCATCAACATCTCTAAGAATCCGGTTCAACATTCTCGAACTAAACACATAGAGATTTGACATCATTTCATTAGGAAGCTTGTCGAAGATAGTACTCTTACTCTTGAGTTTATTCACACTGATAATTAGAAGGCTAATTTGCTTACCAAACCTCTTGATAGCAAATGTTTTGAATTTCTTCGTCAAAACATCGGTATCATCTGCATTGCTTGATCTCTTTCTCTCCTCCTTCCTCCTTATTCATTTGCATCTAGTTTTTATGCTTTGCTTTGTTTAACATGTTTTTGTTTGTTTTAGTTTTGTTTATTTTTTTTTTCATATAAAAATAAAAATAAAATTTGAAAAATCAAAAAAATACAAAACAGTGTGTGTTTTGTGTACATTGGTACTGGTGTACCTTGGATAGCCATTGAAACAAAGTTTTCTAAACTTTGTATCTTTTGTAGTTTAGATGAGTATTTCTATGCACAACTAAGCAAGTGAGCTTTGTGGCTCGTGTTTGTGATGAGTAAGATTAAGTAATCTCTTATACTTAACACTCATATCACTTTTTTTGACGGGAAGGACTAGAAAATCCTAAGAGAAATACATAAATAATCATCTCACCACTATTGCTCGCTAATCATGAAATGACATTTGTGTGCTTCGGCATAGCAAAATTGAAATATCAAATGCTTAACATCATTGGGTATTTCTTTTCTATCTCTTATATGCTTATGCATGATTTGCTTAAAAAGAAAAATATGCAAAGAAAAACAAAAGGCAAAAAGATCAAAATGCTTTATATATGATTGCAAGCGTGTATTTTAGGAGATGTGGGAGTTATAGGATGTACCTCGAAGGTGATAGTCCCCATCATATAGTTATGATTGTGTGTGAGTTAAAGTGATTTTCTCATATCTCAAATTATTATAACATGTAGACGCTTATGCAATCTTGCGTTGTTTTTCACACCTAACATATAATATTCTTTGCTGCTTTTGATACATATGCAGGTACAATGTGATTTAGCTATCAAAAGGTTTACGTGTGTTAATGTATGCTCACTAAACTGTCTTAACTTGTTTTTGAAATATAAAATTGGTTAGACTTGTTTAGTGTGTATGTGTGTTTTTGGGATCTATGTGCTTAACATTTTTGTTGAGAGATGATTTTAAGAGTTTAAAATGTTGTTTAGATCCTTGGTTGAGTTACATGCTTGATTACATTAATATCTATGTTTTTCCCTTCTTGAAAAACTGTTCTAAAAGTAACCTCGACAGATCCTCAACACCTGGCTTATCTGTCAAGCTCTTTAGTTGATTTTTTATTGCAATCTCGACACCTCTCGATAACTAGGTGGATCAATCAAGAAATCTCCCATCCCCTCGATACCTCCTCAATCCATCGAGCTTATTTTGCTATGGACACCTCTCGATAGCTGCATCTATCGAAGCTTTTAAAGCTCGACACCTCCCTTGACACCTCCATCTGTCGAGAATTACTAAACACCTATATAAGGTTTCAAACGCGATCCTTTTCTTGATCTCTCTCGATCTTATCGTACCTTTTTACCTTCCAAACTTCTCTCTCACACTCCAAACTTCATCTCAAAGAGATTTTCAGCCTTAATCACGTTCTTCTTCTCTTGGTAAGTCTTTAAATCTCTCATATTCATGCATTTCATGATTTTTAACCTAAGTTTTTGGGTTTTTGAAAATTTTTGGGGTTTTTCAAAATTGATGAAGTTAGTGTGAAATTTTTGGGTTGGTTTTTGTGAAAATGCTTTAAAATCTTCATGCATTGCATCTCATGTGCATTATAATTATATTTTCATGCATTTAGATGTGTGTTATATATGTTAAACTGCTTGTGTGCTGGTAGGTTTGGATTGGGCTGAGCCCATGATGATATTATTGTTGCATGTCATATGCTCATGCATTTTCATGCATACGTCCTTTATATTCAATATATTTGTGTATATTTGAATTGCTTTGGGACTTTTCTGATTGTCTTCTTTTTCTCTCTCTCTTTCTTCGTTTACGTTAGTCTGCTTCTATGGCACCCAAACGTAAATCTGTTCCATCCCGGAACCTTCTTCGTTTCGGGACATCCTCTTTTGCTGACACTACTCCTTTCTCTGTCTGGTTCCATGATGAGAAGGCCAAATCGAACTTCTTTGAGAACTTTTCTCGACGAGGCATTCATTCTGAACGCCACGTCATCTTGTCGGACTTCTCTGACACCGACCTACCCACTATCATCTACAGTAGGGGATAGGGGCCCCTGTGTGATGCCCCGGTCACTTGTTCATCCATGCTGATCCAGGAGTTTTACTCCAACATGCATGGATTCGACTACTCAATACCTCATTTCATTACTAGCATTTGAGGTACGCACATAGTTGTCACATCGCAAGTTGTTGCGAATGTGCTCCATGTCCCCAGGGTTGAGTTTCCTAACTACCTTGGTTGTAAGCGTCTGAGGACAGTGTCTAAAGACGAGCTCATTTTTGCTTTTTGTGAGCATCCATCCAATTGGGGTGAGCACTAGTTCACTTACTGTTCGGGCTTAACAAAAGGCCCTCGGTTTTTGAACGTGGTCATGACTTTTGTTTTACACCCTCTCTCTCATTATAACTCTATCATAGAGCCTCGTACTCAGTTTTTGCTTTCTCTTATTGAGGGTCTTACCATAGATTTTCCTTCTCACTTCATTCTTTCTATCATAGATATCTATAAAGATACAGCGACCCGTGATAAGCTCATATTCCCTTCAGCTATCATGAGGCTTTTACGCCATTTTGAAGTTCATTTTCTCTCTTCCGATCCCTTTCCTGTCATCGGTGTTATAGATGTTGGTACTGTTAAACGCAATGAGGCGTAGTTTCATTCGAGACGGTCCGGATTGACAGCCACTCCGACTCTTACTGCTCCATCCACATCCACTCCATCCTCTTCTACGAGCGGAATGACACTTGAGGACATTATGGCGCAGCTTTAGCACATGGATGCTCGCCTCGACACTCTCCGTGATGAGTTGTGTCAGATGAACACCCGTGTTGGCTACATTGCTCGACACTAGGCTGAGATAGGTGGTTACACCATGCCTTCCACTCCTGTGGCCTCTGCGAATGAGAGTGATGACTCCAACGATGCTGATGATGATGATGCTACTGCTTCCGATGATGAGAATGATGGAGATGCTAGCTCATCCAGCGATGACGAGATGTCTACTTGACACTTTTACCCTTTGTCACTCGTGACAAAAAGGGGTACTAGTATTGGATATGAAAGTAGTTATAGTTAGGGGGAGGGTTAGCCTAGGAGATTTTTGACGGGGGGAGTGTTTACTGAGGGATGTAGTGACCATTTTATGTATCTTTTTCTTTTCTTTCTATTTTAGATACATTGTTCATGTACCTTAGATCTTGTGATCATATTGTGATAGCAAACCTTGTACTTGTTTATATATATATACATTTGAGTTTGTTATTATAGTTTTTCCACCTATCTCTTCATGTGTTGATTCTTTGCTTTCTTTATACACATGTTTCTTATTTGTATGCAATCTATTATTTCTGTTTCACACAAAGACGCCTTGATGAGTTTTGTTTAAGGTGTTTCAGAAATACAAGTTGTTAAAATCTTCTTATCATAAACTCTTTTCTTGCAAAATTTTTCAAGAGTTTGTGTTAGAATAAATTTTATTGTATTCAACAAGTGAATATGAGTTGAGTGATTTATGACTTCTCTCATATGTTCATTTGTTTGTTGTGGTTTTGTCACGGATTGCCAAAGAGGGAGATTGTTAGGACATATGTGATTCACTTGTTAGGAACATATGTCACTACTTTATGTAATTGGTGTTAAGGTACTTTTTTTACACCTAACTTTATTTGAGTACCACCTATTTATATCAATATAAGTTATTGGGTTTTCCCAATTTTTTTTGGCTTTATTATTATGTTAATCACAAATATTTCATATCTCATTATCTAAATTGGGTCATGATATAAACTATCACAAAAAGCCCAAAACACTCATATTTTATCTAATTTTATTATCATTATTTAGCTAAACCTAAAACCGGCCTTATGGACCCAATACACACATCTTATTCTATTTAAAACCCAAGAATACTTATACTTGGTAATATTTGAAGAGCCCATGATTCAAATCCATGGCAAAACAATTTTATCAATGGAATTCAAATCCATAATCAAAACTCATGGTTTGAACCCATGGTGATTTATTTATCCAAATCTCAATTCTCATTGGCAACATCAAAGTCCAATTCTCATCGGCACTATTAAAAGCCCAAGCTAACTATTTGGCACTATTTATTGAAAGTCCAAGGTTATCAATACTTGGCAAAATACTATATCATAATTATTTCACTTAAAGTCCAATAATGAACAATAATTTAGGTCCTTAAACCTATTACCATAATATTACAATCTCATGGAATTTATGAATTATCTACTCTCAAAACCCATGGCAATCATCTTATAAAAGCTCATGGAAAGATATGATTATTAGACCCATGACATTTATTTATTTCATATTATAAACTCATGTTCACTATCCATCTTATATCACAACATTCATAATATTTATTACCAAAACTCATTGTAATTATTCATCCTACATGTCCATTATGATTATCTATAGAGAAACTCATGAAAACATCACATTATTCCATTATAGTGATTGTTACCATATTTATTTAAAACTCATGATAAATATTATTCTCAAGAAAAATATTGGAGGCCATCATTTAAAAAAGACCCAAGGAAAATATTATTTACAAAGTAATTCATAATAAAAATTATGAGAAGTTATTTAAAGCCCATGAGGAGTAAAAAAACCCATGGCAAAGCATATCTTTAATGCCTATTTTGTAGGCCCAAGAATCTCGTGGAGAAGGGAGCAAGTCCAAGCAAAGAAAGGGCCATGTGGCCTAACTAAAGGTACTGAAATGAAGTACTAAGAGGTATTTATTATGATATTTATTATTATATAATTATGATAATTATTAATAAATATTTATTTTAATTGTTTTTTGTATATGGAAGTATATGGAACTATCTATTCTATTAATTAAAGTAAATATGATATGGAAAAATTAGCTAATTGATGGTTTAAAATTGTTAGGACATATGTGTTTCAATGTTAGGAATATATGTCACTATTTTATGTAATTGGCTAATCCTTTGACAAAACGCACTTTACTTGTAATTGGGTAGATCTAGGATGTGTTTAATGTTTCAAGAAACAAGGTTTCAAGTTCAAGTGTTAAAGTCATGAAAGTCTGTCCAAGAATCAAGTCAGAAAGTGCAGGATTTTAAAGCTCAACAACTAGCATCTATCAAGGTTTAAAGAGAGCTGTTTCAACCCGAAACTCGACAGTTGCTCAACAGATAAGGTATCTATCGAGATTTTATGAAGTTCTAATTTTCAGTTTTGATTTTCATCAAATCCGTGAATGTATGTTTGGGCTTTCTTTTCTTACAAGCCTATACATAAATAAGAATTATTTTAAGGGCCGCAAAAGGTGACACAAGTTGCATAAGAGCAAATTTCACAAGTGTGAAGAAGAGTGTGACCGAAAACCTAGTTTAACCTGGTTCTTGAAGAAGCTGTTGTGTTTGTACACCATAGGGTTTTGTGACCAAGCAACTTCATGATCTTCATCGTGTAATGAACTGAAGAACTTTGCAGCCAACATCCTTTTCAAGTTGGTGATCAAGTCGCGTACTAGAATCCATGCAATTGGTTAGTCACGTACTGGGATCCGTGCATTAAAAGGAGAGATTGTCACTACAGAACAAGTCCAATTGGGTATTGGGATAAGGATTCAACTGTAGGTTGGTATAAGGTACTAGGATTCCTTTACTTGTAACTGCTTGTTTTGATAATAGTGGATTCTCGGAAGTGGTGACCTTAAAATCACTCGATAGGGTTTTTACCGTGTAGGTTTTCCCCCATTTGTAAACAAATCACCATGTCAATTTATTTTCCACTGCATACTTTAGTTAATTGGTGATTTGTTTGTGCTACCACGCGCTTTGCATATTAATTTGATTAATTAATAAACTTTGCTAATTAATCAATTAATTCATCATAAGGGGTCAATACATTCTTGACCTATAAAAAATGTTATTATGGGGTGTAACTCTAAGCAATATGTAACTTGAACCCAACCATGTGTGTGTGTGTAACTTAAACTAAACCCAATGTAACTTCACAAGAGTAGTGACTTAAGCTTTATCACCTTTAAATCTTATAAAATTTATGGAGTTTACAATATTTTCACAACAAAAGTGGTAAGTTGTTTTTTGTTATAATTTGAATCCATTGTTGAAATTACATTTTTGTCCACTAGTAATAAGCTAACAGCTAATAACAGCTTGACACTTAGGATTTATTGTGAAAATGTTGATGTATAAAGTAGTAAGGTCTCAAAAGTTGATGTGGCAGAATATACAAAATTTTTAATTGAGTTTAAATTCTATTATATATTTAAACTATCAATTAGAAACTTTCCACATCATATTTTTGTTTTTAATTAATAGAATAGATAATTTCATTTATACAAACACAATTAAAAAATATCATAATTATATATTAAAAATATCATAATAAATATCTATTAATTATTGCGATAAATATTTATTAATAATAATTATCATAATAATTATCTATAAAAAAAGAATTTTAATAAATAAATTTTAATAACTACCAAAATTATTAAATTTCAGAAACAAGCACGATCAAGATAAATGAAATAATTATCTCCAAGTTATTTTATTCTTTACTTTTCAAAATCCCACACCTCTTCCCTCTCTACATCTCGCCTAGCTTCTCTCTCTAAACTCCTCCCTATTCCACAGCTCCACCTTCTCCACTTAACTTCTCTTCTCTCTCTAAGCTCATCTTTATTTCACAGCTCCACCTTCTCCATTTTGTTGGGTGCATCCTAGCACCATGGGTCCAGCCCAAACCTTCATGTCTCATTTAATGAAGGCAGACGTTTTCTTTTTTCTTTTTATGGTAAAACCAGAATTCGTTAAACAACATAACCAAAAGCAACAGAGTTTAGAGGGCATATCCTCTCATAATACAAACCCAAATAGTCATAACACAACAAGTTTAAGTCTATAGGAAGATTATCAAAATACACAATGTCTTGATCTAGCTTTGGACCTTTCCTTGCTAGACCAATGCATTGTGTTTTTTGATAATATGCATGTGGACTTAAACTTGTTGTTTTATGACTATTTGGGTTTGTATTATGAGAGGTCATGCCCTCTAAATTAGGGGTGGTAAAATCTGACATGACTCGTGAACCCGACACGACTAACCCATTTATAAACAAGTCATGAGTTAAGGCCAAACGGATTCAGGTCATATTTAAATCGACATGGCTAACCTGTTTAATAAACGGGTCATGTTTGGGTTCAACATGCAAACCCGTTTAGCTTGTTTAGTTTATAAAGGTATTAGCTTTTGTTATTATTGCTTAATTTATGGTTGTAATTATATGTTTTTTAGTGCTACAACCATGGAGAGTTGGAGTGTTCAAAGGAAGATTTTGCTGCTGACTTTGTGGTGAAATTGTGTTTACTCCTTGAGATTTGTTTGTTGTATATCCAATTTATTGTAGAGTCAATTTTGGCATAATCTTGAGAGTTGTAATCTTTATTTCATAGTGGATATTTTTCGGAGTTGCCTCGTGGTTTTTCCCTCTACACCGAAGGATTTTCCATGTAAAATTTGGTGTTCTTGTATGATTGTGTTTTTGTGATGCTTGCTGAAACTTTTTTTTCCATATATATTGCTATTGTTTGATAGTCATTTATTTTAATTCACACAGACATTGAGGAGATTTGGGATTTTTCCCCAACACATTTAACTTGTCGATGGCTAGGTTGTGTGGGCCATAAAAAGTAAAAACAATAGGGTTTATGTTGAGATCAAGGAATTAAACGTAACAAACCAATTGGGCTTGTGGAAAAGATTAATGCTTAGTTTGAGTCAGTGTTTTTCAAAAGGGTGCATCTCGGTATAGCTCAATGGTGGTAGTAGCAAAGGCTTGGTACTTGGTTAAAAGCGATGATGGGTTTAGAAATTTGATGGGGATTTGATGGTTTGGGATTTTTGGAAATGGCTATTTGGTGCCAACATGTGTGGAGCTTTAGCTTTGACCTTGCTGGTGGCAACTCATTTTGATTGGTGGCGTTGCTCGAGGGAGATTTGGGCCAAATTTGGGGTCATTGCTCAACATTTGATCCATGCGCATTTTACTATATATGGATCCAAAGTTCAAACCCATCTTCGCTTTGATTTATGCTTATTAGCAATTTTAATGATTTCATTCTTTTGAATTCTCTTGTCTCGTTATTTTTCTTTTAGAGAGTCAGACCACGATGCCAGACTTATCAGTTAAGTAATTTTTTGTCAAATTATTTTATGATTTTATGTATAGTCCGATTTTTAAAACCTAAGTTATAAATTTTTAGTGCCCTATTTTTTTTTTTTTTTTTGATAGGCCTATTCATTTTTTTTTTATAAGATTATTAATATTCATAAAAAAAAATTAATTTGTTAAACAAAGACCTTCTCCGAGATTTGCCGATTCTGCCCACATGCACAATTGGTTAACAAAAATTTTAAGACTTCGTTTGGAAGTTCATAATGGAATGGAATGGAATGTATTTAAGTAAAGGAAAGGAATGGAAAAGAATGAAATGAAATGGAATTAAGTAACCTTGATTGGATGTTTTAAAATAAAAGAATGGAAATGAATGAAAATAAATAAAATGTAAGTAGTCTTATTAGGCCTCGTTTGGGAAGATGGAATGGAAAGGAATGAAAAGAATAATTTTAAAATTAGATTTAATAATTTTTTTACAAAAACTCTCAAAATACCCTTATATATTCAACTATTTATTTTAAAATAAATGTCTAATAGTAATATTGTTATAAAATGATTTCATTCCATTCCCTCCATATTATTTCCAAACAAGATTACTTATATTCCATTTATTTTCATTCTTTTATTTTAAAACATCCAATCAAGGTTACTTAATTCTATTCCATTCAATTCTTTTCCATTAATTTCCCTTATTTAAATACTTTCCATTCCATTCTCCTATAATCATTCTATTCCATTCCCTTATGAACTCCCAAACAGAGCCTTAAGGAGTAACATAGAGGAAATGAAATGAAATCATTTTATGACAATCTTACTATTAGACTCCTATTTTAAAATAAAAAGTTGAATATATATGGGTATTTTGAGAGTTTTAATAAAAAATTTATTAAATTTAATTTCATTTACTCCTGTTACCCTCAATTTTCGGGAAAATAAAAATTTAAGGTTTTAAAGGAATAGGGAAGAATGAGTGTTTCCTTGTACCAATTCCATTCTCTCTCACTTCAACTCTCAAATTATTCCACCAATTAAAACTCAAATAAAAAAATATTCTAAAATTATTATTTTTTTATTTCTTGTCATTCTATTTCATTCCCCGCCCCTAATCAAGGCCTAAATAACGAAGTAAGGCTGACCCAGACAACTAACTCCACGGTATAACGTTGTTTACCTTCCTTTCTTTGTTGCTTTTTACTGCTTTATCGTCCACATCTCTCTCTCTCTCTCTGTTTCTCTCTCCACCATGCCTCCTCTACAGCAAACCCAAACCCACGGCTTACCACCGAAACCAAACCCAAAAGTCCTATCCCTACTCCTTAAAGCCATCATAATGGCTCTCTTAACCTCCCTCTTCTTCCTCTTCCTCGGCTTAGCCTCCGCCGCCTTACTCCTCCTCCACCTCTCTCTCTCCCACCACCGCCACCGCCACCGCCGCGGCTCTTCTCTCTCCCTTGCCACCGCCGCGCCTTCCTCTGGCCTTTCCCCTACAGTTCTCGACGCCCTCCCCCGCTTCCTATTAAAACGCACCCAACCCCACCGCCGCAACAACAGCAACAGCAACAGCAACAGCAGCGACGTCGTTCTTGGAGGAGACGATGATTGCGTGGTCTGCCTTGACGCTTTCAAAGACGCCCAGTGGTGTAGAAAGCTCTCCGCTTGTGGTCACGTGTTCCACATGAGGTGTGTTGACTCTTGGCTTGCCAAGGTCGCTGCTTGTCCTATTTGCCGTGCACCTGTTCGATCAAATGCCTCAAGGACGGGTTCTTCTGTTGTGAGTTTGGAGGAAGAGGAAAAAAATATCTGGGGTGTTTGGTAGAAGATGCTGATTTTCAGGGGTTTTGTTAGCCTTGTAATTATTGTAAGTTCTGCTATCTTTTGAAATTTTGTACCCAAAAAGTTTTAATTTTTGTTTTCTCTCGTTTTTCTTCGTTGATGTATAGTTTCTATATTTATATATGTACATAATATGCAGCTTGTTTGTTTCGATTTTATGTTTGCTTGTATTGGGTTTTGTTTGGTTACAGAGAAAAATGTAAATTGAGAGTAGAAAATTATGTTCCTATTACTAGATTTTCATTGTTTAACTTTAGCATATAATTCAGACATTAAAAAGCTCTATTCTTCAAAATTCAAATAGGTATGACACTGCTAATAGGATCAGTTTATATAAGAATGGGAAATAGAACTCCTTTATGACATATGCACCTGAAGTCCTTAGTTTTATGGAATGCGTTGGGTAAACTTGGCTGTTCCACTTTTGGGCTTTTAAAACTCCATTTGGATCTTGAAAGCTGGATCAAAAGAAATAGCGCAAGTTAATGGAATAATGTCTTCCATAACCCAAGACGGTGTCTTCCCTCTTGATATGTTCTATCAAGTATGTAGAATAGGGTCACATTTTTACAGACTTGCAAAAAAAAAAAAAAAAACAATTTTGTCTAATTTAGAACTCATTTCTTATTTAATGTTCTCATTGTCTAAATAAGAGATTTCAAACCTTTTTTAGTTTGGAGGCAACTCAACTCAACTCAACCAATCCTTAATACTCACTTGTTAGGGTTGGCTTTGTGTGAGTGATTATTAGTACTTTGTTGGTTGTTTATGTCAATTCCTCTGTTTGCTTAAGGATGATGGTTTTGAGGTGTTAGTATATGTATTTGTTGACCCAAGGGGAAGCATCATAGGTCTTTCCTTGAGGGTTGCTAAGAAAGTGATTGATGTGACATTTCTTAAATGTATCATCTGTTCCATTAAAAGGGCTATGATAAATATCGATCAAATGTCTGGCTGCCCATATTATTTTCTCAGAACAAGTTGGTTTGACAGGTTTGAGGGTGGGTTATTTGCTCAAACAATTGGAACTTTAAGGTGGAAAGTTTATAGTTTACATTCTTGCAATTTTGAGGTTATTATGCCATGAATTTTATCCCAAATGGCACCTAGGTGAGATCATGGGTTCAAGGCCTACTATGTGTATGCGTAACTTACAGCAGCAACAACAATGCCCTAGTCTCAAAATTTTCACCTTGACTATGAATCCTCAACAGACTAATCAAGATCATCCACACATATTCTCCTCCACATTGCCTCCCATCTAAAATCATATTCTTTGTGACTTTCTTATTTAACATGTCTTTTTTACTATTTCTATCAATGTTATTTCAGGTCTTACTAAATATTTTCATTCCATCAGCTTTAATCAACTCACTTATTCTTGCTGATGCCTTTGTCACTCTCTTTTGCATATGGACAAATCATCTTACAAGACCAACTCTAATGGCCCAACCATAGCATGGTTAGAGAAAGAATGTCTTCTTTGGAAGCCTTATGTTAGGGCGAAGCCCAGGATTAAGTGTCCATGGTAGTTAATTAGGTTTTTGTATTTTATTTGGTTATTCTAGAGTGAAGGTATTTTGGTAATTCTACAATTGTTCTGTATGGGCCATGGATTTTCTTCTATTAATTAAGTCTTATGTAGTTTATGGGTCTTTATGTATGGGATTTGGTTTAATTCAATTTGGGTTTGGTTTACTAGTCGAAATAGAAGTCCTAGTTCTACTGGGAGGAGTCAAGAGTATGGTCTATGTAAGTGTATTGTACTCAAACCAGTTAGAGTTGATTAATAAAATTATTGTGTTTTGAAAATTGAGGCATGTTGGCCTTAGGGTTCTTTCTTCCCCCTTTCCCTTCTTTCTTTCTTCTTTTCTTTTCTTGGGCACTTTTCACTGGTACTATTCACGTCACTATTCACAAATTTCTTTAAAAAAATTATATTTCTGTCTTTGTTCTTTCTTCTCTTTTCAACTATAAATTAAATATTTTCTATATTGAATCCTAACCCTTCTTCTCAAGGGGTTCTTAAACCAAAGCCCACCAATCTTCTTAAAACTTAACTCACCACAACCACAAGTATGCTAATTCTTCAATTTGTTCTACACCATATTCTCATCTTCATTGATAGGAATCACTCATATCTTTAAACAAGTTTCTTCATTTTTTATTTCTTGTTTCTTGTTTTATCCACTTATCTTTCTTAACGTTCTCATTTCAACTACACTTATTAGATGGACATGTTGCTTCTTAATGGTCCAACATTCAGTACCATAAAGTCTAGTTGGTGCTTAATCTTTACTATAACTTAATAGGTATTCAATGATCATATAATATTCCTAATGCTAAGCTTATTGGTAACTATAGCTAGTGCAAAGAGATATGAATTTAATGATGTTTTTTATCACTAAGTTATTGTGATGGAAAACTCAATTGTGATGCCTCCACTTCTCCACTCATCAGTTATTGTTTGTGAAATATTGGCATGAGAGTAAGTCCAGCATGTTCATCTTTCTCTAAGTGTTATTGTTTTTAACACTTTTAATCTCCATTGTTAATGTCCTTGATATAATTAAAATCTCATGGTTTCCTCTTGGGTTGCCTTTTTTGTTTCCCTCTTCACTACATAATTTTCATAATTGCATTGTCTCTACGCATACTTTAATAAAAACATTTCATAAGCACATTGCCTTTTTTGCTTCCCTCTTCACCTACTTTATAATTTTCATAACTGCGTTGTGCCATTGTCTCCATAGTTTGGTAGGCTTCTATAGCCTTCTCTCTCTCTCTCTCTCACAATGTTGCTTGAACTACTTCATTGCACCATTAATTCTCCTTAGTCGGTAGACCTCATCCTTTAGATTCTCCAATTACTTCTTTGGTCATTCTTTTAATACAAGTACTGCATAACATGATTGGGAAAAAAAAACCTATCTTTGTCATCATCATCATCTGTTATTGTTTGTGAAATATTGGCATGAGAGCAAGTCCAGCATGTTCATCTTTCTCTAAGTGTTATTGTTTTTAACACTTTTAATCTCCATTGTCCTTGATATAATTAAAATCTCATGTTTTCCTCTTGGGTGGCCTTTTTTGTTTCCCTCTTCACTACATAATTTTCATAATCGCATTGTCTCTACACATACTTTAATAAAAACATTTCATAAGCACATTTTCTTTTTTGCTTCCCTCTGCACCTACTTTATAATTTTCATAACTGCGTTGTGCCATTATCTCCATATTTTGGTAGGTTTCTATAGCCTTCTCTCTCTCTCACTCACAATGTTGCTTGAACTACTTCATTGCACCATTAAGTCTCCTTAGTCAGTAGCCCTCATCCTTTAGATTCTCCAATTACTTCTTTGGTCATTCTTTTAATACAAGTACTGCGTAACATAATGAAAAAAAAAAAAAAAAAACTATCTTTGTCATCATCATCATCTGTTATTGTTTATGAAATATTGGCATGAGAGTAAGTCCAGCATGTTCATCTTTCTCTAAGTGTTATTGTTTTTAACACTTTTAATCTCCGTTGTTAATGTCCTTGATATAATTAAAATCTCATGTTTTCCTCTTGGGTTGCCTTTTTTGTTTCGCCTTTTTTGTTTCCCTCTTCACTACATAATTTTCATAATCGCATTGTCTCTACACATACTTTAATAAAAACATTTCATAAGCACATTGCCTTTTTTGCTTCCCTCTTCACCTACTTTATAATTTTCATAACTGCGTAGTGCCATTGTCTCCATAATTTGGTAGGTTTCTATAGCCTTCTCTCTCTCTCACAATATTGCTTGAACTACTTCATTGCACCATTAATTCTCCTTAGTCGGTAGCCCTCATCCTTTAGATTCTCCAACAACTTCTTTGGTCATTCTTTTAATACAAGTACTGTGTAACATAATGAAAAAAAAAACACACACACACACACACACACTATCTTTGTCATCATCATCATCTGTGAATTTAAATATTTGGTTTGTTCAGCACTTTATGTATAACAATTTATAAGGATGATCACAAAACTGCACAAAATCTGTTCTTGAGATTTAGCTGGCCTACTTTGCAAAGCCTTCTTCTAGGGAAGTATGGTGCCATTGCTCTAGTTGTCCATTGAAGATTTGAAGGAACACTAGTGTCCCTAATATTAATGAATATTTGATTGGCCATTTGGTTCCTCCTTTTTTGTTTTTTTAATTACAAGAATTTCGAGGGATAGGAGCTCAGTTATGGATACTACTAACAATCTATATTCTGATAGTTTTCTTGCTTGTTGAAGTGTGTGAAGTCTTGAAGGAGTTCTGGCTGAAAAGATAAGAACTTGTCTGACTTTCTTTCTTGACTGTTGGTTTGAAATCTGTTTTCCCACAATGTTAGACTTTCATTGAATTTGTGAGCTACGTAGTTTACTTTTGAGTTTTGACCCTACTTTTCTTTGTATTTGCTCTTCATTCGATCATGTGCAAACTGCAAAGAATCAATAATGAGATACTGAACTCTGCATGAATGCAGTATATAAATTCACCCATATGTATGTATGTGGCAAATTGTGGGTAGTATAGTACTGAAAAATAATTTAATAATTGGGTGGTATAGTAATGTTTTGCATTAAATTTTTCTGTCACAACAATTTCAACCTTATTTTTGAGATGATAGTCAAATATACAGGATTTCGAAAGTTCTAATTATGCAGAATGATTAAGTTTTTAATGTCATGTTCCTAGATGGTTAATTTTCCTAGAGACTGATAATAATTGAAAATCCCATCCTTTTTGTTGTCTATGACAAAGGAATTTAGACTCACAGTAATGTTTAGCTGTTATTGTTAGAGATTTAAATGGTTTGATTAGGAATCTTTAGATATCTCTTATCAAAAAGGAATCTTTAGATATCTGTCTGATCTTTGAATTTGTCAACAGAATCTTTAGATATCTATTCTGTTATTATATTTCAATCTAACTGGCTTAAAATAACTTGTACTTTGTAGTGAGACATTGAATAAGGCCGTGGATCTGGTATGTAGGGTCAATGTGTGTGTAAAATCTATAAGACTTGGTAGAGGCTTTTTGGGTCGTTGACAGCACAAGTAAATCTGATGAGGGGTTCTATTTTGGCAATAAGTGCCATTTGTTTTTTTAAGCCCCTTCATGATTCTCCTTGTAGTTTTATGCATTAAGTCAAAATCTCAAAATCCAAAATAGTTTCTCTTGGGAAATCTTAAGGAGGACTCCTTTATTAATATTGTAAAACTTGTATTTGAATTCTATCCATGTTAGCTAAATGAGGAAACTGTGTCAAAACCATTTCCAAAGAAAGCAGAATACTGCAATTCTCTATTTTTTTAAGGTTTATGTTAACAATTTCGACCTTATCTTTTTGTGCAGTTTTATGTCATTCTTTTCAGCTTTTTAAATTGTGGAGCCTACTTCAAAAAGAGGAAAAAAATATTAAAATAATTTATGGGATTAATTTTATATTTTTTTCGTTTTATTTATTCAATTTTTTTTATTAAATAGGACCCACGTTAGTCTAACCTTTAGCACACATGTTAACATTTGCCATTTTTTGACAGAGAAAAGAAAAGAATGAAGATAAATTCTATTCAATTGAATCACCAAAGATTGGGGATGCTTTTGACTTCTGAATACGGTCGTAATTAGTAACTACTGAACACTATTTCATTTTTTGTTGTTGATGAGCTTAAAGGCTATAGTTTTCCTCAATTAAGCCAACTATTAAAGCTTTGTATTCTCTAGTGTTCTAGATGGGAACATTTTGCATTTTCATGAAAATTTTTCTAAAGTATAGGATTTTTGCGGCTTTCAAAGGGTCAGAGACATATTTCACTTCTTGCTCTCTGGTTCTTGCCTAAATAATAGAATTTTTAGGGTCTTTTATATTTGTATTTTGGACATGTTTTGAGTAGTTTTTATTATAGTTTTAAAAACCAGTATGGTCAAAGAATTGGTTTGTATCTTGGTTCCTAGTTCAACTTGCTTTTTACTAATTTTATACTAGTTTTTAGAGATTTTATTGGTGCGAATTAGTGCTCAATTCTTAGTTGAACTGGCCAGTCTAGTCTAATTTTTAAAACAGTGGTTTTTATATAATATAATTAGATTGCAATTTGTAGCATTATTTATAATTAAATATATTATTTTGTTGATTAAATTGCAACTTTATATACTTACTTGTGCACTCGGCCTTTTTATTATTTTTTTTAAAGGTTAATAATTTTCATTCATCATAATTCATGATTGTTGCATTTTCCAATCGTTATAAAACCTAGAGGTGTGATGAGATATAGCACAAAAAAATTTACACCCACAAACATATAAATCTCATCTCACCCTAGGTTTTTCAGTGATTGTAAAATATAGAAACCTTGAATTATAATGAATGAAAATTATTAGTCTTTAGAAAAGGAAAAAAGAAAAGAAAAGAAGAGTCTCAAAGGTTAGTATACTATAATTATGATCCATTTTTTTGGGTTGCTTCAAATTGATTGTGTCAATTGTTTAATTCTTGAAAAATCAATATAATTTCAGGGCTAAATATAAAATGAACTTTAATTAGTATAAAATTGAACAAAGAAAATGGCAATTGATCCTATGATTCTACAAATGGTAAAGCTATTACGTTTAGAGGATTTAGAATGACTTTTGTGGCCTAATCACCTTGCATAATTGCGTATTACAGTTTTTTCAAAGCCAATTGACACCCCCATTCCATTTGACGCGGATATATTTGTCATTTAGCTCTTAAAACCGAGTAATCATACTTATCTTCCTTCGTTAATTTTGTCAAAAACGATTTGAGACGAAATAAATAAATAAGGTAGGAGTGAGTTGTATAAGTTTACTTTAATTGCATGGTGGTGTTATTGCACAATAATTTAATTATTCAAAAATACCCATGAAATGGTAATAGTCTAGCTAGATAGTAGTTACTACATAAACATGAACATACTGTGCTGAGAAGAACTCAAGGATACCAGATTTATTTTTTTATACAAATACCAGATTATTGAAAGTTTTCATAATTACAGGAATCATGAACATTAGTTAAATCTCTAAATATTTCACCTTTCAATTCCTAAGTGAATTTATCAGGAATATTAGCTGAATCTCTTAAAATAACTTTGTGGGCTTTCCTAAATACTATTGTTTGCTTTCCTAAAGCACTCCTTATGCAACATTTTCAAAACATAAAAAATGAAAATTCAATCTTTGTTTTTGGCTACCCATAGAGCATAACAATTTGTTTTAGAGCAAGCTTAATAGATTTTAGAGGAATGTTAAATAATTTTTACTACCTATCAATGTCATCAACTGATATGGATGCCAAGACCAATTTTAAAAGGTCATCAATTTGTTTATACCAATGCAAGATTTGAGAAAATGGCAAATTAAAACACTATAAATTTATATGAAGTAGTAGAAAACCCAACAACAGAAATTAAATCCCAATTGACAGATAATGAAAGCTGGGTTCTTAATTTAATAAAACAAAAGGGCTAGAGAAAACAAATTAATTCTTTCGTATAGTTATGAACAAACTGATGACCCGACTGGTGAAATCGACTATATTCCCCTTTTGATTTGAATATATTCATCTTTGTCTCATAGTCAATCAAAATCCTATATACACTTCATCTATTTGATAATTCACACAGTATTTCTTCAGTTGTTTTTAGTTTGTCAAAACTCGGTTAAATTTATTTTGGGTTAGGTATATGGTTGATAATTGTATGTCACATAGAAGGATTTGGTTTTAGGATTTTTTTTTTTTTTTTTAGGATTTAAAGTTTTGGATCGTGGGATCTTTTTATAAGACACTGTGCAAACTTTTCTTTACTTTTTTATAATATATTTTCTATTATGGACTTTTTTGGGTAATGCCTTTGGGAGTTTGGGAAATTTGCGTTATAATTTATTCTTTATTCAAATTAAAAAATTTTAATTTGCAAATTCTGCTTATGCGCATATTTCGTACAAATACAATCATCTTATTCCATTGAGTTCTTTATAGGTTTATGACAGGTGTACGTCACAAAAATTGAAAATTTCTCACATTAAAGAAAGTTCTTAAAAGAAACTGCATGGTATTTATGCAATTGAGTTCCTTATAAGTTCATGACAGATGTTATAGGAACCAAGTATGAGGCTGTTTGGCCTTAAATCACTTGGGCTCACAATTTATTTGTAGTGGACTTGAGGATTTTCTACTCTGGGTCGTTCTCGGCAGAGAGACTCAAAACAACACTCAGTTTATACTTTCTCACTTGACTGTTTTCTCTCCGTTTTTCTGAACCCCTTCTTCCTTCCAAACTTCTGCTATTTATAGCCAAGGTTAGTGATGAGATTACGTTTTCAGCCTCTGTTAGTGCTATTGAAGGTCCAGTATTATCTGATTTAAGTGGATTTTTAGGTGAGAGTGGGGTGCAACAATTATGGCCTTGGAACTTGGTTCCAGCTTAGTTGATAGTGCTGGGTAATGCAGTTTACCGAGCATATCATGATTTACCCGGACACGGTTAATAAGCTTGTTCGGGAAAGCATATGCCAAGCACACCTCAAAATTCAAGGCCCAAATTTTGGTTTTTGCGCTAAGGCAAATCCAAGAAGGGCTTAGGGCAATGGGGTTGTTCCCGTTGGGCCTAGGCCCAAGGGCCTTTATAGGTCTTGGGATCTCGGTGCCGTACATTAGCCCCCCCTTGATTCATACCCGGTTGTCGGGAAGAATCAAGGAGTTGGTCGAGCCTCTTGACCTCGGAGACTTTTGTGGCCTGGGAATCGTGGTTATGGTTCCTAATTAATGCTTATCTCAAAAGACGCGCCGTTTCGCAGCGCTAGGTACAGTTGTCATTATTGCCTGACGCTTCGTGAATCGGAGCGGCGCGCGTTCTGGTTACGTTTAGCATCCGCAGGGTCGTACGTAAATCGTGCCCATTTACTGCTTGATTAAACGCTTCTTTGCCCCCCCTCTTTCTGACCCTATAAATAGTTCCCCATAGAACATTCTCTCATTTTTCCTCCACCTCTGATATTTCGTGCTTTCTCTTTACCGACCAACTCTCTGTGTGCTTACTCTCCTGCCTAATGTTCTTTTGCTACTTAGAACCCAAAGTAAGTTTTTCTTCCTTTTTCTATCCCTTCAGCTTATTTCTTCAAGTTCCCTTTCATAGCATTAGGTGTTATAGATGGGTTACTCTTACCTTCTAGAGTCCCCGAATGCCTTGGCCTCCTTTAGGAGCACATTTAGTATTCCCGATGACATGGATGTGGCTTACTGCCACGAGAGTGATATTGCTCTCCACTGAGGATTTGGTACAGCCTTTTTTCCTCTGATGGCAATCTTAGAAGGCGGGGTTAGGTTCCCCGTGGATCCCCTTTTGACCGATACACTTAGGTATTACGGGTTGTGTCCCGACCAGCTGCCCCCCAACTTTTACCGGGTAGTTAACTGCGTCAGTAGGTTGAACCATACTTTCAATTTACAGTTAAATTACCATGACATTATCCACATGTATAGACTCTGTGGAAACAAAACTACCAACTATTACCTAAAGACACGAGATAATCGGGTACGGCTGATATCATGCCTGCCTGATTCGAACAGGAACTCCGCCGGGGAGTTCGTTAGAGTGCGCGGCAATTGGTTTGCCGAGGACGTGCCTTGCCCCATTTCACGGCGTGAAGTGGGTTTGTACCAATCCCTTAATCTAACTATTTTCCTCCGCTTTTCCTTTTCTTTTAATGGAATAAATCTTTATAATCAGATACTGATATGGCACCTGTTCTTTTGCAGACGACAAAGTGTTTGTTCCGGACATTAGAACCGTCCACGCCAAGGATTTGAATTTCGTCCTTCGCTCGGAGATATACGTGCATTGGGACGGACAACTCCGAGCTTCGCACCTAATCCTCGGGATAGAGCCAGTTTACTCCATGTGGAAGAATTTTAAGCAGGCACTTTTGGTTGACAATCCCCTGCTGTCTTACATAGACGTCCGGTACACGAATTTCCTGCCGCCGATGCTTACAACCGAGGAGGCGAGAGATTTTGGACGGCGCTTCACCTGCTCAGACGAGCTAGCCCCATTGCGAGACGAGTCCACGGAAAGGGTGTCTCGGCGCCTTAGGGAGTTAGCCCACGAAGCTGTCCAACAAAAGGGCCTTGTTCAAGAGCAGCCGCAGCCCGAGAATCCCCCGGCCGAGACTCAACAACCAGTGGTTGAAGCAGCTGCCCAGTCGGTTGAAGCTATCCATCCCGGCGGAAGGATGGTGTCAAGGAAGGTCATGACCATTGACCGTTTCGTGCCCGGTGTACGGCAACCCAACCAGCCCCCACCTTCTTAGGGCCGGGCTAGGGGCCTCAGCCTTCACCCTCTTCGCAGGCTGGACGGGCCCGTAAGAAACAGAAGTTAACCGATCAACCTTCCACGGGCCCGGGGGATGTCGCCGTCCAGACTCCTCCCCAACCAACAGGGGGAATCGTTATCCGCGAGCCGCCAACCCAGGCTGGTACGGGGGTTGCGTCCTCCTCTCAAGTGGCTCCAGCGTGGAAGCCCAAGTTCCTATTGAAAGGCAAACCGCTGCCTTCAATCGCCTGTGTTCGGATGTGGGAGAAGGGCGAGGGCGGCCGTATTGCCCAAACTTTGGTTGAAGGTCTTCTTCTTCTCGAGGATGTGCATGCCTTCGAGGAGGGATCTGAGAAGTCTGTGGGGCGCCGGTTAGAGTGGCACGCCATTGCGGTAATTACTTAGTTTATTCATTTTCTTTCCATACATTCACTTTTGCTTCTTTATTAACTTTTGTGCTTGCTAGGCTGCCCAACTGGCTCACATAGTAGCCAGCCGGACAAGGGATCTCGTCGAGGAAGTTGAGCGCGAAAATGGAGCGCGGGAGTCAGCGGCCAAAACCGCGAAGGAAAAGCTCAAGGTAGCTGAGTCCGCTGAAAAGAAGGCTGCTGCCGTGGAGAAGAACAGGGCACTGGCCGAAAAGAGGTGTGTGGAGCTCCTGGCCAAGAAAAATGAGACGGAGGTCAAGTTAGCTGAAGCCATCAGCCTCAATACTGCCAACGCCGAGGAGTTAGCCGACCTTAGGGCAGCCCTGGCGGCCGCGGAGCAAAAATGGTATAACGAAGGCTTCGCTGATGCCGAGAAGTCTGTAGAGCCGGTAGTGGCTCAGGCTCGGAACCTGGGTTTTGAGGCCGGGTGGTTCGCCGCTCTCCAAGCACTGGGTGTTCCCGAGGATTTGCACCTGAGAGACCCCGGCCAAATTCCCTTTCCGAGCCCTGTTGCTACCGTCCAGGACACCCCGGCTGCTATTGACGAGGAGGAGACGGCAAGCATGAGGGAGCTGGTTGAACAAATTAACGCTCATGTTGAGTCAGAGGACATGGAAGCCACCAGCATCCCGACTGTGCAAGAGCTTCTCGATGAAGACTCGCATTTCCCCCTGACCGACCAGCCAGAAGCGACGGACCCGACTCGACCCTCCATATGATTTTCTTACAGTCTTTTTATGCTTTTACTTGTTTTTATCATATTTCTAATTCAATGGTTTATTTGCCTAAGGCATCGGGATGTGGTGCATGAACAATTACCTTGATTTGTTTGATTGGTAAAATGCTTTCCGTTTGACTTTCATTTTAATCCGTTGAATGAATTTCCGTCTATTTGTATGTTTCACGTGGATTATGCCAGTGTTTTGGCTATTTAATGGAATGATACTCCCAAAACCTCTTACGCGGTGCTTTGAAAAATCCGAGAGCGCCAATGGAGTTGGCTTTTGTAAAGGGTCAGGGTTCCCGTATGTTCGGTTATCGTGATCCTATCGAGGGTGATTGTGATCCTATAAAGCTTTCCTCCTGCTCGGTGGATTTAGCTTAATCGAGAGTCAGGCTCCTGTCCTTTGTGTTTTTAGTCATAAGGTCTCAACCTGCTTGGCGATTTTAATCGAGCCGAGCGTCAAGTTTCTGTCCTTAGAAATTTTAGTTGCGAGGTTTCCACATGCTCGGCGATTTTAATCGAGCCGAGGGCTAGGTTTCTGTCCTTAAAGATTTTAGTTGTAAGGTTTCCACCTGCTCGGCGATCTTAATCAAGCCGCGGGCTAGGTTTCTGTCCTTAGAGATTTTAGCTGTAAGGTTTCCACCTGCTCGGCGATTTTAATCAAGCCGAGAGCTAGGTTTCTGTCCTTAGAGATTTTAGTTGTAAGGTTTCCACCTGCTCGGCGATCTTAATCGAGCCGCGGGCTAGGTTTCTATCCTTAGAGATTTTAGTTGTAAGGTTTCCACCTGCTCGGCGATTTTAATCGAGCCGAGGGCCAGGTTTCTGCCCTTAGAGATTCTAGTTGTAAGGTTTCCACCTGCTCGGCGATTTTAATCGAGCCGAGGACCAGGTTTCTGCCCTTAGAGATTCTAGTTGTAAGGTTTCCACCTGCTCAACGATTTTAATCGAGCCGAGGACCAGGTTTCTGTCCTTTGAAATATTAGTTATAAGGTTTCCACCTGCTCGGCGATTTTGATTGAGCCGAGGACCAGGTTTCTGTCCTTACAGATATTATTTACAATTCTCTTAGCGTGCGGTCACAGAACCAAAAACAGCATATAGAAATAAGTTCATCATAATCTTGATTTTAGCGAAATACAAGTTCTGGTTTACACGGATGATCATGCGTAGAATTTCTTTAAGTTGTTGGCGTTCCACGGCCGGGGAAGCGGCCTTTCGTTGAGGTCTTCCAAGTAGTAGGCCCCTGCACCCGCGATGGCTGCAACTCTGTATGGTCCCTCCCAGGTTTGAGCAAGCTTCCCTGCAGCTATGTCTCGCATGTTTCCCACAACCTTTCTTAGCACTAGTTCTCCGGCACTGAATTCCCTCCCCTTTACATTTCGGTTGTATCTTTGGGCCAGTTTCTACTGATATTCGGCGAGCCGTATGGTCACGGCCTCCCTGTATTCTTCTAGCCAATCCAAACGCTCCATCATCAGGTCGGCATTCTGGACGGGGTTAAACCCTACGACCCGAGCGCTGCATAAGCTCACCTCGGTTGGTATCACTGCCTCCGCTCCGTACGTCAAAGAAAACGGGGTCTCCCCCGTGGATCTTCTGGGGGTTGTGCGGTAAGCCCACAATACACTGGGTAGCTCCTCTACCCATCTTCCTTTCGCCTCGTCCAACCTTCTCTTGAGCCCATTCAAAATAGTCTTGTTCACTGCCTCAGCTTGGCCGTTACTTTGTGGGTAAGCCAGGGTTGAATACTTGTTCCTGATGCCGAGTTCGCTGCAGAAGGTCCGAAAAGCTTTGCTGTCGAACTGTAGCCCATTGTCTGTTACTAGCGAATTTGGCACCCCAAACCTTGTGACTATGTTTTTCCATACAAACTTTTTCACGTCAGTATCCTGGATATTGGCCAAGGCCTCAACTTCTGCCCACTTTGTGAAGTAATCTACAGCCACTAATACAAAACGGCGGTTCCTCGTTGCTCGGGGGAATGGTCCGAGGATGTCAAGCCCCCATTGCGCGAACGGCCACGGGCTGCTGACGGGATTTAGACGTCCTGCAGGCTGATGGATTAAAGGGGCGTGCTTTTGACACTATTTGCAGCTCCGAACATATTCAGTGGCATCCTTCTGCATCTGTGGCCACCAAAACCCCTGGGTCATCGCTCTGTGTGCTAAAGACCGTCCCCCAACATGTCCGCCACACACTCCCTCATGTAGCTCGGTCAGAAGCTCTCTGACTTTCTCAGGATGTAAGCACAAAAGGTAAGGGCCTGCGAAGGACCTTCGGTACAATTTGCAATTCAAAGACAGCCAGTACCGGGGAGCCACCCGACAGATCTTGTTGGCCTCGTCTTCATCCTCCGGAACTTTATCCTCGGCAAGGAAATCTATAATCGGGTTCATCCAACACGGATTAGCCACTGCTACCTGCACAACCTCTACTCTGGCTTGGTCGGGAATACTCTTCACACAGATACTTGGCTCCCTTATAAGTTCTATTGTGACTAGCCGTGGCGTGTCCTCGGTAGCCGACGAGGCTAAAGTGGCAAGGGAGTCGGCGTGCTTGTTTTGTGACCGAGCTACCTGGGATACCTTTACCGTTCCGAATTGACAGATAATCTGCTTGGCCGCACTCAGATAAGCTTTCATTCGAGAGTCCCGAGCCTCGAAGTCTCCTGTGATCTGATAAACAACCAGCCGAGAGTCCGAGTAAATCTCTACATCTTTCGCGCCCAGATGCAATACGGCCCTCAAACCGGCCAGTAGGGCCTCATACTCGGCTTCATTGTTTGAGGCTTTGAATCCCAATCTGAAGGACTGTTCCAATCGTATGCCCTCAGGGGTGATTATGACAATACTAGCCCTGACCCCCATAGCATTTGAAGCGCCATCCACAAATACCCTCCACGGGCGAATTTCTGTACTACAGATTACCTTGCCGTCGTTCTTGGGTGTGAATTCTGTGATAAAATCTGCGAGAACCTGTCCCTTCACCGAGCTTCTAGGTCGATATCTTATGTCAAACGATCCCAACCGAGTCCCCCATTTGGCAATTCGGCCTGTGAAGTCTGATCTCTTTAACAGTGACTGTAATGGATACTCGGTGAGAACGAACACCGTATGAGCCTGGAAGTAATGTGGCAACTTCCTAGTGGTGTGCACCAGGGCTAAAACTAACTTCTCTAGGGGCAGGTACCTTGTCTCGGCATCTACCAAGGTTTTGCTTACGTAATACACTAGCATTTGTACTCCTTGATCCCTTAGTAACACAGCACTTACGGCATGCTCGGTGACTGAGAGGTACATAAACAAATCCTCCTCGGGCTCTGGGGCCGTCAACCTTGGCACATTTGCCAAATATTCCTTCAGCTCTCGAAAAGCCTCATCACATCCCTCGTCCCAACGAAACCCCTTCCACTTCTTCAGAAGTTGATAAAACGGCCGGCAGCGATCGGCAAACTTGGAGATGAATCGGTTCAGGGCGGCTAACATTCCAGTGAGCACTTGCACCTCCTTAGGATTGCTTGGTGGTTTGAGGCGGTTCATGGCCTCTATTTGGTCGGGGTTAGCCTCTATTCCCCGAGTAGAGATTAGATAACCCAGGAACTTGCCAGCCCCCACCTCGAAAGTGCAGTTCTCGGCATTCAGGCGCAATTTGTACCGCCGTAGTATCTCGAATACTCCCTGGAGGTCTTCCGTATGTTGTGACTCTTTTCTGCTTTTTACCACCATGTCGTCAATATAAACTTCAACCGTGCATCCAATTTTTTCTCGGAACATTCTCGTCATCATTCGCTGGTACGTGGCTCCGGCGTTCTTCAATCCAAACGGCATGACCTCGTAGTGATAGTTTGCATTTGGGGATATAAATGCTGTCTTTTCTCGGTCCTCGGGCGCCAAGGCAATCTGGTTGTAGCCTTGGAAGGCATCCAGGAAGCTCATCCTCGGGTGCCCATACGTGGCGTCTACCAGTTGATCAATCTTGGGCATTGGGAATGGGTCCTTGGGACACGCTCTGTTCAAGTCTGTGAAGTCCACACAAACTCTCCATTTGCCGTTCTTCTTCTTCACTACAACAGTGTTTGCTAGCCATCTCGGGAAGAATATTTCTTTTATGCCTCCGCCCTCCTTCAACCGCTGGACCTCCAGGTTTACTGCATCGACGTGTTCTTTTGATACTCTTCTCGGTTTCTGCTTCTTCGAGGGAAATGATGGGTCCACGTTGAGTTTGTGGACAATGAACTCGGGATCTACGCTCGGCACTTCATATGAGTTCCACGCGAAAACATCTACATTCTGCAAAAGGAACAACAACATCTCTACCCTTTCCTGGTCATTCATACTTGTACCTATCTGGAAATACCTGTCAGTATTTGGAAGAATTCTAACCTTCAATACCTCCTCGGCCACGTCCGCCCCTGTTTCCCCTCGGGGTCTCTGTAATTGCTATGAAGTTTCTTTCTTGGTCTGCTCAACTTGTCCGAGCTGTTCATTTTTCCATCTAACGGCTGTGACAAGGCACTGCCTCGCCACTCGTTGGTTCCCCCTTACCTCGGCAACTCCATACTCAGTGGGAAATTTTACTTTCACATGGAGGGTGGACGGAACAGCCTTCATGGCGTGAATCCACGGCCTCCCCAGGATTGCGGTGTATGGCGAGAATGATCGAACTACTATGAAGGTAACTATAACTCCCTTGCCTTCCATGTCCACCGGGAGAGAGATTTGTCCCTCGGGAATTACGACTCTCCCGTCAAATGAGACCAGCGGCGTGTCATACTTCGCCAAATCCTGGGTCTTTAATCCGAGCCCTTCGAAGAGGTCCGGGTACATGACGCCAACCCCGCTCCCTTGATCAATCATTACCCTCTTCACTAGGAACCCGCCTATCCGGGCCGTCACCACCAAAGCATCGTCGTGAGGGTTGACCGTTCCTTCTAAATCATCTTCTCCGAACGAGATGGTTAGCCATCCAACTTTCTTCTTCTTCTCGGCTGATTCTCCTCCCGTGCAAGCCACTGTCAATACCCTTTTTGCTGCTGCTGTTCCTCTTGGTGCAGCATGGATGACTTCGATTACCCCCAGTGGAGGCGGGAGGGGGTTCCTTTTCTGTTGGACGCCCTATCCGGATTATCGGTCAGTGGAGTCTACTACAAACTCTTTTAGGTACACTGCCTTTACTAGCTATCCGAGATGATCTTTTAATACCCGACACTGCTCGGTGGTATGTCCTCTGTCTCTGTGATAGGTGCAGTATAGGTTTTGGTTCCTCCGAGACGGGTAGCCCCCCATTTTGTTTGGCCACCTGAACAATGACTTGTGCTTGATCTGCTCCAAGATTTTGTGCACGGGCTCTTTAAACGCCACATTAACTCCTTCGATTTGCACCTCTGGTTCTTGCATTCTGAAGTCTTTTTTTGGTTTGGTCGGCAAAACGCCCTGCCGAGATCTCCCAATTAATGGAGCTTTCCCCTTGCTCTGCAGCCGGTCGTCCTCCAGGCTTTTGTACTCCTCTATGCGTCTCATCAGTTGCCTCATATCCTCGGGGGGTCTTTTCGTCAATGACTCCCGTAATTCAGAGTCTTTGGGGAGCCCCATCCTGAAGGTGCTTGCCGCAATTTTCTCGTTCCCTCCACCAATCTCGTTGTAGAGTTCCCAGTATTGGCTGGCATAACTCCGAAAGGTTTCCCCGACCCTCATCTTCATGGAAAGTAGCGCGTCAACCGGCTGTTGCACTCGGCTGCATGTCACGAATCTACTGCTGAACTCTTGAATCAGCTCGGCAAAGCTATGTATGGATTATTTCCGTAACCCATTGAACCATCTCAGAGCCGTTGAGCCGAGACTAGAGGGGAATATTTTACACATCAATGCATCATTGTGTGCATGCAAAGACATCATGTGGATGTAATGACTGACATGCTCCACGGGGTCTGTCCTCCCCTCATAGGAATTGAACGGCGGTCACGTGAACCTGCTAGGCATAGGGGCCCATTCAATCTCATCGGAGAATGGAGACCGGGCTGCCATCCGCAAGGCTCGGCTCATGGCGGCATTGTGGTACTGTCGTTCATCCGGTGATTCTGATCCTCAGTCATCGTATCCATGCGACCGTGAATGGTCCCGTTGATGACGCGGTTCCCGGGAGTGCCGGTGTGACTCTTGAGAGCGTGATCGGTCTCGGGATCGTTGCGTTCCAGATCGGCTGGAGCCCTCCTCGCCCCGATTTCTCCTTTGCTGGGGGTTGCGATTCCTTTCTTGGCGCCGACCCCTTGCTTCCAGCTCCAAATCCATTACCAATCTAGGCAACCGCTCCAGCTCTCGGTCTCTATCATCATACTGCCGATGCGTCAAGACGCCTGAAACCGTTCGGTGTGTCTGGGCCGACCCTTCTCCCAATCCGGACCTTTCCTCTCCTCTTGGGTGCTCTCTATCCTCACGCCGTTTCTGCCTTCTCTCCCTCCACGTCGATCCCCGAAAAGATCCTATGGAACTGCTTGGTGCACGCCCTCCTGAACGCTCCTCAGATATTTCCCTTGTTTGAGTTTCAATCGAACCACAGCTTCGTAGGAGAGCCCCATGGTGGGTGCCAATTGTAGGAACCAAGTATGAGGTTGCTGGGCCTCAAATCACTTGGGCTCACAATTTATTTGTAGTGGGCTTGAGGATTTCCTACTCTAGGTCGTTCTCGGCAGAAAGACTCAAAGCAACACTCAGTTTATACTTTCTCACTTGACTGTTTTCTCTCCGTTTTTCTGAACCCCTTCTTCCTTCCAAACTTTTGCTATTTATAGCCAAGGTTAGTGGTGAGATTACGTTTTCAGCCTCTGTTAGTACTATTGAAGGTCCAGTATTATCTGATTTAAGTGGATTTTTAGGTGAGAGTGGGGTGCAACAATTATGGCCTTGGAACTTGGTTCCAGCTTAGTTGATAGTGCTCGGTAATGCAGTTTACCGAGCATATCATGATTTACCCGGACACGGTTAATAAGCTTATTCGGGAAAGCATATGCCGAGCACACCTCAGAATTCAAGGCCCAAAATTTGGTTTTTGCGCTAAGGTAGATCCAAGAAAGGCTTAGGGCAATGGGGCTGTTCCCGTTGGGCCTGGGCCCAAGGGCCTTTATAGGTCTTGGGATCTCAGTGCCGTACAGATGTATATCACTAAAATTGAGGAGTTGTTTGGTAGTGTATTTTAAACAACAGTTTTTAGTGTTTAAATAACATTATATGTATTTCTACACATTTTTCATTCACACATATTTCTAAAAAATATAAATAATATTACTAAAACAATATTACCAAATGAGCCCTGAGCATCTGTCACATTGAAAAAAGTTCTTTAAAAAAAAAAAAAAAAAAACTAGTCTCAAAACACTTGTACACGTGTTAAGATGCTAGTTATTTATTAATTTCTTTAAAAAAAAAAAAAAGAGACAGAGATAAAGAATTATTTAACTTAATTAGAATTCTTAACACTCTTAACCAAAAGAAAAAATTCTTAACACTCCAAAAAAAAAAAAATTTAGAATACTAAAAATTGCCTTCTTCTTTTTTGAGAATATATACTAAAAGGTTACCTGATTTAAAAAATTTATATATAAAATAACTAACTAAGATTGCATCATAATTCTTCTCAAAAAAAGAAAAAGAAAAAAGATTGCATCATAAAGAATATTGGAAAGGTCGTTAAAAATAGAAGGACCTGGTTCCCAAAAAAAACAAAGAAAAAAGAAAAGAGGTGAACGTCCTATTGTCTCCGAAAATGACAACAGAGCCAGTAGGTCAGCGCCTTCGCGTAAAGTAGAAGCGGCCAATCTCACTCTGTCAGTGTCCTGTAATTGGCAACTCAATCCATATTTTATTATTGTTATTTTACCATTTAATTTTAAAATAAATTGGGTAAAAACTAATTAAACGATAGCTTTTTTTTTTTTTTTTTGAATAAACAAGAGCATGCGCACGGTAGGATGAAAAATTATTGTGTATTTTTGAAGTGTCATAAATACATACTTTCTCATCTCATATAAATTATGGGTTATACTAATTAAATTTATTGTAAGACTCACCATTCATGTAAGAGGGGAGAATACGTATTTATAGTATTCCAGAAATACCTAATAATTTTCCTGGTAGGATTGCACCAAAACTTAAAATATATTGAAGCAGGTAAAAAATCAACCATTTATGGGCATTAAAATTAGTTGATGAAAATATTTATTGATTATTATTATTTTACATTTTTCAAGAATAATAAAAAATGAAATTGGTCAATAATTTATTATTATTATCTTACTTTTTTTCGAGGATAATGGAGAAGAGTGTACTTAATTATTATATGAAGAGAAAAAAGAGATTAAAATTTTTTTTAATAAAAATGAATATTTTAATAAAATAAAATATAGAATAGATGTCAAGAGTTCTACGTTCACAATAATTTCAACAAATTATATGTAGTAAATTTTTATTGATTTTAATTTGAATTATAATTATAATTACTTTTTTGTCCATTAATAATAGTTTACCACTTGGAATTTATTGTAAAAATTTTATGAAATTTTGTGAACATAATATTTTTCATAAATAATCATATAAGTATTTTAATCAATGAGAAGTGTTACGTACACAATATAGGTGGTTAGTTGTTATTAATTCAAATTTGAATTTACTACTGAGATTACTTTTTTACCCCAACAATAATAACCAGCAATAACCTGCTACTTAGGATTTGTTGTGAAGATGTTGTGGATATAACATTTCTCTTTGATCAATAATTAGCTAAAATAAAAAAAGTAAGACACTAAGCTAATTTTTAGCTTTTTAGTTATTAAGTACAAAATTTTCAAATTCCTAATTTTTTTCTTAATTTTTCTCATTTTTTTTTCAAAGTACAATTTGTTATTGGAGAGGTGACTCTTCACTACTTCTATCTTCTAGTTAATAAAGCGAAATGTTAAAGGGCACTGTAATGTATCCATTAAGGATAATTTATTGTGAAGTTCACTTAATAAAAAATTTGTATAAATTGATGAAATGGCTAAAAATAGTACTGTGAAACTCAAGAAATTGACTTTATTGACTCTACGCCATATAAAATTGGTCAAAAAATTGACTTATTAGTACTACCCATTAATAAAAGAGATTTATTAACGCATACCCTTAGAAAATATATTAATAAATCAATTTCGGACAATTTTTATCATAAATTGAAAAAATTGGCAAAAAAGTTTGATATTTTTTTTCAATTTTTAATAAAAGCTTTTTTTATGATGGATGTAAAAAATCTGAGGATTGATCTTAAGTCATCCAGTCTCATTAAACAAATCCTACCCATCCATCACTAAATTCTAAATACAAAAGGGAATGCAACTAAAACCAGTGCCACAGTCACAGACAAAGATACGCACACCACATACACAAACACAAGCACGATCCCCACATTCTGATTCTGTTGCTGATCTCTCGATATCACGCGTTTCGGCGCAATATAGGGGCAATTTGGTAAAGTTTCACCCCAACCCCTCCCTCCACACTCCACCACCAAAAAAAGAAACTCCAATGAGCCCATAATCATCACCCGTCACAATGTTCGAAAGCAGCGATGATACATTTCTCTTCTTCCCACCTCTCTCAACTCTCTACATTTCCCTCAAGATTTTCCTGCGAAACAAACACATTTTCCTTTCCATATTTGCCCTCGCCACCCTCCCACTTTCTTTTCTTCTTTTCTCTCTATCTTTATACTCCCACCGCCTCAAGTCCCACGTTTACCACCTGGAATTCATTGCCCTCCGCTCCCACACGCGCTTCGAGGCGCGTCACGTCTGGCAAGAGTCACGCGCCGACGCTCTCGGCCTCCTCAAGCTCAGAGCTCTCTTCTTTCTCCCCAACTTCTTCCTCTCCCTCGTCGCCGCCGTCACCTCCGTCAGCTCCACCGTCTCCGCCGTCCATTCCAAGCGCCCCACCTTCGTCTCCTCCTTCGAAGCCGTTAAGCTCACGTGGAAACGCCCCTCCGTCACCACCATCTTCACCTACGCCATCTCGCTATTCTACGCCCAGCTCCCGCGTACTTTAGCAGCTCTATCCGGGTCGCCCGGGTCCGAATTCTTGGTCCTCCTAATCGGGTCGGGTCTCGAGGTTTACTTAATGGCGGTGCTGAGTCTCGGCCTCGTGGTATCGATCGCGGAGGACAGGTTTGGATGGGAGGCGATTCGTGTCGGGTCTGGTCTAATGGCGGGTCGGAGAGTTTCCGGGTGGGTGCTTTCGGGTTTGTTCGTGTTGGTATCGGGCGCAATTGCTATGGATCTAGAGAGGATCGTGGACGGTCAGGATTTGTTGTCATCGACATCGACGGCTATGAGGGTAGTGGATGGTGTTAGAAATAAAGTGGGGTTAATTTTGTTGTATGGAGTAGTGGTGCTTTGGAGTTACATTGTTAATACCGTTTTTTACTGCGAGTGTAGAAAGAGACACGTTAATAGGGTGGAAGATGAGAGTGTTGCAGTTTAGCTTTCATGCTCTTTTCTTCTTTTCTTTCTTTTTCTTTTTCTTCTTTTTCCTTTTTCTTTTGTTGGTTAAGAGTAAAGAAGAATCTTTTATTAATGTGTTGAAAGTGAGGATATGTTTACCTATTGACATATGATGACAATTTAGAAAAAAAAAAAGGTTATTGATAATTGACATTCTGATCTAAATATGTGAAGTTGAAAAAATATTTAGTTATGATGTTTAATTTATATCAGAAAAAAAATTAGTTAACTAAGTAGCTCATAAATAAATTCGAATTTTTTCAAGAATAAAATGGACAAAACTTATACATATGATAATAGAGGTAGGTGATCTGGTGGTAGAACTTTGTTATGATTATGAACCTGAACTAAAAAGGTGTTATGACTAACTTCCCAAACGACAGAGAGAAAGAGATAATTTTATGAAAGTTTTTATACAACTTTATTGGAAAATAAAAAATAAAAAAAAAGTCAAAAAAATCATTTTTTTTTCATTTTTTTTTATAAAAAGTTTCTAAAAATATTTACTAAATCAATGCTCTTAAGCAACGTTTGATTCACCATGATATTACATTGTGCCATAATATTACGTTATAATAATTTTACATTAATGTAATCTCAATATAATAATACAACATTACATTGTTTAAGAAGACGATGAGATTAAGATAATGTAATATATTTTGTAATTTTAAATTATGGCAATGTTAGAAAAAAGTAAAATAAACAAAAAATCTTAATGTCATATTATCGTAATGTGCATCACATCAAGGGCACATCACAATGAACCAATTGCCTCCTTAAGATATCCATTAACTTCTCTCATCTACTATTGGCTATTGCTTATTTATCCTCATTTAGTGGAGCACATTTATTCGAATTCAAATTGATTAGCAGCTAAATGCATTTTGCCTCATTCCTATCTTTATCTTTTGTAGTATGAATTCCATGCATAACAAGCTTGAAATTTTAATTATTTTTTATAGGAAAATTTTAATATTTGTGTGAGAGATCGCGCTCCAAACCCGTTTTTGGGTGTTGGGCTAAACTCACGTGAATGGGTGGAGTTGTGTTATTGTCTCTCAAAATAGAGGTTCGACTAATTATATTTTCCCCTTTAGATTAAAGGTTTTACAATGGAGTCACATTTTATTTAATTATTTGAATAAATAAGAAAACTAAAATTGAAAAATTCCTCATTTTATTGATTTGCAAATGAATCTATATTGATCATAAGAAATTACATGACTTTGGTCCTAGGTACAATCTACGATAAAATACATGACTTTGTTTTCTAATTACAATTTAAAAATTGAAAATTACATTGATAAGTATTAATTTATCAATTCTTGATCTAAGCTCGGAGGCTATGTTACAAGATGGGAAGGTGTTAAATACCCATTTTGCTCAATGAAACCGATTTTCTAGACTATAATGGCCAACATTCATATCATATCATTCAATATGTTATCAATTAATTTGCATGTTGAATTTAATGTGTGTGCATGTGATAAACCCTAATTTAATTTACTAAGCATTGCATTTGGATTGAAAAATAAATTCTAGTAAATGTGTGTGAATGGTGATATCCTAGATTCAAGGATTTGAAAGAATTATGAAGCAAATATGTTTTTCATATTTTTGACATGGATTTAAGATTAAAGCTAGTGTTATGTATAAATATGTGATGAACAATCAAGAATATGTGAATAACACATATGAATATTTAAGAATATTCAAACATATTCAAAGAATTTAAATAACCACTAGCATGTTTTAATCTTAAATTCTTATCATAGCAATATACAAAACAAATTAGGGAAAGAGATTATACCAGCATTCAAAATCCACATGATGGAGGAGGCGGAAGCTCTTGGTAGAGGTCTTAAGGGTAGAATAGAAAAGAAGACTAGACTTGGAATGGAGGAGATAGGAGATTTATATAGTAGTAGTGGAAAAAATTATGAATGGAAGGTTATTTAATAGGGTTGACAAAGGATAAAAAAAAATCATGAACTTAGACCCTATTTCAAACCTTGGGGAAAGCTAGTGCATTAAATATAGAGATTGGTGGGAGTGATGAGCAAACAAAATTCGGTTTTACTGTAACTATTATAACAACTTGCAAAGCCAAATTCAAAAAATCATATCTTACTCAATTCTAATCGAAATTGTCTCGTTCTTGTGCTTAAATTGAAGCCCTGTATGTCTAGTTTTTTGAAAAATTAACTTCACTCATAGATTCAAAATATTATGAGAGAAATCAATGAAATTGTGAGCAGAAGTCATTTGTTAAAAAATAATTTTAGCACAATTAACATTAATAGGTCCCAAATTAGTTTTCAATTAACATTAATATACTCCAATTACTTCCATTTCAAACTTAATTAGTTTCAAATTTACCTTAATTAAAAAGATAACTACATAAATTACTCATTGAATAATTATATTTGACTTTCTAATTAATTAAAAGTGTGCAATCTTACTATAAGATGTAGTCCTAGTCAATCAAATTATGATACATCATTAATTTCAAATTGATTATAATTATAACTAATTGGAATCAATTGTTTATAATCTCATATAGTCGGACTCAATTTGTGATAGTGCATCTCGACCATTAAAACTTGATTTGATGATAACTTTCAATCTAATGATCTGATTAGGACTTATGACCAGCTGATTTGATCATTACAACATCAAGATCATTTTGGTAAAATGAGATTAAAGATCTAATGGCCAGAATTAAGATGCATATTTCTAAGGTGAAATTACCTTTTTATCCTCTATGTAAAGTTAAATGCGGGTTGCAAAATGGGATGTCAATGACTTGACACTTTTGAAATTCATTTATAGCTTTACCAATTTTTGATAGTAGAGGTCTGTTAATTATGAAGGTGGATGTGTTGTGGGTTTCAGTTAACTTAACTGATAAAATTTTTTTATCATTAAATAAGATATCAGAAGTTCGAACCCCATCTACATAAAAAATCAATTGGTATTTTGGTTTAATAATAAAGAGTAATCATTAGGAGTTGCCGCCGTATATTAAAAATATCTGTAAAAATAAAAATAAAAATGAAAGTGGATGTGTTCACATAGTGAAGAAAGCTCCTTAATGTTGGTGGCGGTGCTTTGTTGTTTGAATTTTGGACGGTGACGAAGTCAGTTTGTGGTGCTTAAGGTTGGTGGCTGGTCAGTTTTGGCTTTGTAGAGTTCCCATTTTTTTTTAATTTTTTTTTTATGTTGAAAAGAAAGATTGAAGATTCTCTGGGCTGTATAGCTGGTACTTGTTTTTCTTTCACCAAGCAAGCCCTCATTTTGTTAATTTTTCTTACGTGGATAATTACATTTTTATAGCACGGTTAGTTTGAAAATATCCTCTTTTGATGTCGTAATATTAGAATTTAGAATAATACATCTTTTAAGACATTATGTCTCAAGGTTATTTAATATGTCAACTATATAATATTTTTCGATTAGTTTTAGAATCACAAACTATTTCACAATTTTAATATGCCAGATTGTAAGTGGTTAACCATCATTTACACATGAACTTACTATTTTTCATTACCACACCATATCTATTCACATTTGTGGCAAAAAGTTGTGAATGCTTTTATGGTCCTAGGCTTTTCCATATTTTTTACTTTGCTTTTGATCATGTTAGATGATCAACTTCGAAATGTGAGTTTTCATTCTAGAATTAGACTGTGTAATTCCAAGTAGCTCGTATCTCAACCTAAAAAAAGGACACAGTAGCGTCCTTTGTGTAAAATGTAAATTGAAATTTAATCATAGGAGTGGTATAGAGATTAGGCAGATTGAAAATATTTTTTTAGTACCAAATACTAGACAAGTTGACGATCCCAAGATCTATTCCATAAGGAATGTCAGTCCAAATCTAACCCCCACGAAGCCTTAAAAGGTTGAGAAGAAGAAACAATTGAATCCTCATCCACACCCAAAAAGCCCATAGGAACCCAACATCCCAACTAGGATTGAAATAAAAACAAGCCTAATACAAAACTTATCTTCTAAGTTTCACCACTTTTCATTTCAATCTTGTAAATTTGTATTTTGTCATTTCAGTTCTCTAAGTTTCAATTCTCCTCATTTTATTTTTCCGTTAACATTCCATCCAAGTTTACCGTTAACAGTATTTTATTTTTATTTAATTATTTATTTCTTACGTGAAAACCCTTCTTTCTGTTCCCTATTCCCAAAACAACCAAAAGAGAAAGTCCAAAAACCTCAATCAAACAATAATGAATTCATTTCTAAAAAAAAAAATAAAAAAAATAATGATTTCATATAGACCCCCACCAGCAATCTCGATTATATCTTCAATCCCTAAATCTATTACGCCTCCACACCGGTCTCTTTCCCTCTCAAACTCCAAAATCCCAGCCCCAAGAAACTGCCAATGGCAAACACAGAGCTCAGATACTTAAAGAAGAAAGAACATTCAAGAAGGAGATTATCAAAGCAATCATAGCTAGGAAGCTCGACTCGTTGCAGCCCAACTTAGGATAGTCTATACCCATTGAAGAACACTACATGTGCGTTTCGTATCACGAGGAGTCTAACTTTGATTGCGGGGTCTGGGAGTGGCAAGGCACATGGTGTGTTTACGACGATGAAAATGGGTAATGCAAGAGTATGTATATGGGAATTACTCTGGGAGAATGATGATGATGAGGAAGGTTTTTGGGGACGAAAGCAAAGAAGAAGATGAAAGCCTTGAGGAAAGGAATTTGGGGTTAATCTTTGTTTTTTTAAATTTCAAATTAACATTTTTTTAATTTCAAATTAACATTTTTTTAATATAAGATATAAATAAATAATTAAAAATTAAATATGGTTAATGGCAGATATGGATGGAATCTTAGCAGAAGACTAAATTAAGGAAAATTGAAATTTAGAGGACTGAAATGACAAGATGTAAACTTATAGGACTGAAATGAAAAGTGGTGAAATTTAGAAGGTGAGTTTTGTATTTTGGCCTAAAAACAATATGACTCTCAAGTCTAAAACTTGGCCCAAAACTATACTAACAATCAGACTAGCCCAATCCCTCTATTTACAGACTTGTAGATAAAAATTTTTGCATTGAGTCAATCTTCTAAATGGAAGCTGAAGAACCCATTAGACAAAGCTCATAACAAAAGAATTTTTTATCTATTCACTTTTCCATCCCTCAATGAAACACATTGAGAAAAAACTAAAATTTTTTCTATTCCTCTACTTTTCCATTTTGTCCCAATTTTAATCATTCCACTTTTCCATCTCCTACCAAACGAAGCTTAAAAGGTTATTAACATAACATGACATTAAAAACCAGTGTGGGGAAAGACCCAATTCGTGGTTGTGATACGAGAAGGCCTTTTTGAGTCCCAATTGAGAAAAGGCACAACCTCTTGGGTCATTGGGACAAAATAATCTCATTCAACCCACAAACTAAATAGGCCCACAGTATGGCCAATCATGAAGAAAAGGTATTACGACCTCGGTAAAAGACTTTAAAGGGCATGTCTTTGATGATTTGCTCTGTAGTTAGCCACGAGGCCCACCACAGTACCAAGAGCTTAAACACCAACTCTTTTGCACAAAATGAAAAAATGGGCTTTAGCAAGTGTTTGATTATATATTTTTTAGCCAAAAATAAAGTGGGTTTATGATGAATCTTGTTGTCTTTCGCATTGTTATTTGTCAAACCATTCGAGGAGTGAATAAAAAATTGACTCATAAAGTACCAAATTGAAAATGGTTTTAATTGTATCAAATACAAGTCTTGATCAGAATTATATCATTCATTCTTAATATATTTGGTTTGTGAGTAATTTATTTTACAGATTTCTATTTGCTATGTTATATAGAAATTCAATTATTGTTCTTGATTTCTTATTCATAATATCTGTTTGTATTCTTGATTACATAATCACAAAATCTATATATATATATATATATTTTTTTTTTTTTTCTGTAATATAACCAACAAATATTTTTAGTTATTTACACCAAAATATCGTCATATCTTTCAAATGTTAGCACCTCTTTTTTCTTTCCCCGACCTCGCAGAACCAAACATAAGGTTTAAGAAATGTCCAAAAACCATAAAGGATTAACAACTTCACCAACATTTTCCTAAGAAAATATGTTTGCTCCCACTAAACAAAACACACCATGAGCAACCTTAAGGTTGTATCATTGGTTTCAATAGTTTAATTCTCATGAGAAATTCTACAAAAAATTAAAAACTATCTTTTGCTGCAAGCTGCAGCCATATGCGAGTGCATTATTCTTGCACTTTAGAATAAAAAATTAAAAGTTCTCTCTAGAATGTAACTTAAAACCAACCATTTTAATATTCTCTTTTTTTTTTTAGATTGTATTTGGACTAAAATCATGAAACTTATTTTTATTCAATCAATTGATATAATTTTCACTATCCATCAATAAAGATGCAATTTTTAGAGGTTTTCTTAATTTTTACTTCTAAATAAATTATGCTGCAACTCCATTGTAAGTTGCTTTGATTAGGGGTAAATATTGACTTTTAATTTTTTTTAGCTAAGAAAATGTAATGAAAAATAAGTAAATATTGATTTAATTTATTTGTTGTATTTTTTTATTATATATTTTTTAATCTTTCAATTGCTAACGTGGTATTTTCAATTAATTATTAATATTTTTATTATTATTTTATTAGCCACATCAATTTCAAGTGTGCCATGTTTACACACCATTTACCATTTAGCAATTTTTTGTTAGTAAATTAATGGTAAGGACCAAATTGATCACAAACTAAAAATAATAAGGACCAAATTGACTGTTACCAAAATGTAGGAACCAAATTGATTGTAACCCCCCAAAATATAAGAACCAAAATGGTATTTTCACCCTAAATAAATTATGTGGCAACTCCATTGCAAGATGCTTTGATTGGGGTTAAAAAAATTCCAACTATAAGTTGCTTTGATTAGGGATAACCAAAAAAAAAAAATCTACAATTGAATATGCACCTTAAGATTTGCAATTGGGGGACATCTTCTCTCTTTAATTACATATTAAGAGGAGAAACATTATAATATAAAAAATGGAAAAAAAAAGAAGCATTTCCTTTGGGTCACATTCACATAGCGTGCAAAGAAGAATGAGGGCGTATATTCAAACTGTGGACAAATTTGATATGAATAAAAAGTTATGGACATGATCAAGTGACACCAACTTTTTAATAATGTAAAACCATTCTATAGCTAACAGTTCAATGATTTGATTATAAGCATCATATATAAAATTTTTTTTCTCCAACATTCATATGCATTGCACAAGTTAATGATTAATCTATAACGTAAAATAAAAGGTGTTTGACTTTTTGTTAACTTTTAAGGTTTTTCAAAATAATACTTTAAAACTCCCCATTTTTGTAGGTTATCATTTTATGTTTTTAATTTTTTATTTTTTTTAGAGTTACAAATAGTGTTGAACCATATAATTAAATAAAAAGTGATTCAGTTGTTTTTTAAAACCAAACAAATATGAATTAAATTAGGTTTGATTTTGTCTAAAAAAATTCTAATTAAATTATGTATGCTATTTTCTACGAATTCCCTAATTTATTTTATTTATTTATTAATCAAATATGTATCATATAAAATTGACAACCTATGACTTTTTGTTGATATCATAATATTCTAATTTAAACACCCCATCAGAATCATGGCATATTTCAAAGAAAAAAAATTGTGATAATTTCAAATCAATTATAATAAATTTCAATTAATAACTATCACAATTACCAAATTTCATATTTAGAAAAAAAAAGTTCAAAATAAAAAAATAAAGAATATGTAAAGCTATGCGCACAATATTTTCACTAAAATTTGAAAACAAAATCTAGGTGGCAATTTGTTAATAGTAGATAAAAATAGTGATGTTAATATTTAGCTTAAATAAGAACCAATAACAACTTGGCACCCTAAGCCTTGTTGTGAAGTTGTTATGAAAATGTTATATGAATACTACAATCGTGCATTGTTAAGATATTGACTTGTAATATATATATATATATATATTACATTTTTTTTCTTATATTCTTCATGCTTGCAAAATTTCTAGAAAATTAAAGGTTAATAACTATGTCATCAATAAATTGTTTAAATTACAAATTTTTATAGTTTAAAATTATACATAAAATATAAACTTATAGATCATATAGTAAATAATATTTTATTGGCATAAAATTTGACATGTGTATTAAAAGTTTAAAGAGCATGCAATTCAACATTTAGATTTTCAAAATATGTAGTAATGTTAATTTTTTTTTAAGAAAGTTGTTGCCTTAAGTTACAACTAATTTTATAACTAAACTTTATATATATATATATATATATATATGTAATTCAAATATTTGTCTTTATTTATTGATCCTACAAATGATATACGGAGCTATAACGTTGCTAAGGTTTTTAAAGTAATATCAATTAAATAGAAACGAGTCAAGGATTATAAAAATAATGCCAAATTTCTATCCGCATTTAATTTAATAAGAATGGTGTTACCTTGCCAACGATCATATGGTTAATAAATCCATTTAACAATTTTTCAAGTTTAAAGAATAAATAGTGAGCTCCTGTTAAAAAAAAAAAAAATTGCAAATAGTTAATAATTAAAAAAAAAAAAAACGAGTAAATAGTTTGAAAATCAATCCATTATACTATATATTATATATAAATGCATATTAATATATATATATATATATATATATATATATATAAAGTCTGAAAACAATTAGAACATTTATTAAACATTTTCCGTATTATACATACACACAAAGATATTTCAATTAGGTTGAACCTCAATACTCTTATTATCAACATAATTTTTTAATTTTTTATTGTGTATCACTATATACAACATTAAAATTATCAAAATCAACATTTCTAAGTCAGATTTTACTATTTACACTAATCATCAATATTTTATAATTTTATTATAATCTTTGTGGGGCCCAATAATTTGTGGCCCTGGCCCACTTTTACATTGGGGCCCAAGGCCCGAGCCGAGGAGAGGAATTGCCGAGGAAACACAATGAAAGTCCAAGTAGCTTTGATACATAGCCAAGGATGATTCTGTCCTCGGCATTCCCAAGGCATTTCTAAAAGAAATGACAAGAACGGCATAGGAACAGTTTTGGGAAGAGCCGAACACATCCACATCGATAGATAAAGGAGTCCTGGACAGTATGGCGACAAAGGACAAAATAAAGGCTACCATTACTGCCATTAAATACTCTGCGTCAGATAGAGCAATGCTTTTCAGTTTTTACAACCACCCCCAACCACTCTGGGTATAGGCTGATGGGACAAGTATCAGTCCTGAAAAGTTAAACCTACACGTGGACGTTGGGAGGGGAGTGAAAGCTACTATAAAAGGAAAAGTAAGCAGTTTAGGAAAAGGGCTGGGAAAAAAGGCCAAGAACTAGAGCCTCCCAGACTGTCTCGAGGAGAAAGACTCCCCGAGCGAACATGGTTTAATTCTGTATGAATACCACGACTAACCACCGTTCAGTGACCAAGGCCTAGCCTTTCAAACCCACGCTCTACAAATTATATTGTTTGGGCCCTCGACGTGCGAACTCAATACTGTTTTGGGGCCGTCGCGAACTAAGTCCTTACAATTGGCGCCGTCTGTGGGAAAGGCTTGTGTGTTGGCACGGGCGGTGGGTTGAAAAAGTCCACCCATCACTTCCAACAGCTTGTTGCTAAAGTTCCACTAGGGGTTACGTTTTTCCACCAAGGGCTTGGCCAAGGGGCTACGCTTCGAAGCGCCAGTAGCGCGGATGGTTCTAGGGGCTTGGCCGAGGGGCTAATCACCCCAAACCAATGTCCCATACCTTGGCCGAGGGGCTAATCTCCCCAAACTTAAAAATCAAGTTTTGGACAAAACCAAGGTATTGCATGGTCCTCGGACTCAAACCTATGGGGAAACCAACTACTTAAAAAACTAAGTTTTAGACAGAACCAAGGTATTGCATGGTTTTCGGACTCAAACCTATGGGGAAACCAACTACTTAAAAAGCTAAGTTTTGGACAGAATCAAGGTATTGCATGGTCCTCGGACTCAAACCTATGGGGAAACCAACTACTTAAAAAGCTAAGTTTTGGACAGAATCAAGGTATTGCATGGTCCTCGGACTCAAACCTATGGGGAAACCAACTACTTAAAAAACTAAGTTTTGAACAGAACCAAGGTATTGCATGGTCCTTGGACTCAAACCTATGGGGAAACCAACTACTTAATGAAAATATTTAAGTTTTGGACAGAACCAAGGTGTTGCATGGTCCTCGGACTCAAACTTATGGGGAAACCAACTACTTAAAAAGCTAAGTTTTGGACAGAACCAAGATATTGCATGGTCTTCGGACTCAAACCTATGGGGAAACCAACTACTTAAAAAGCTAAGTTTTGGACAGAACCAAGGTATTGCATGGTCCTCGGACTCAAACCTATGGGGAAACCAACTACTTAATGAAAATATCTAAGTTTTGGACAGAACCAAGATATTGCATGGTCCTCGGACTCAAACCTATGGGGAAACCAACTACTTAAAAAGCTAAGTTTTGGACAGAACCAAGGTATTGCATGGTCCTCGGACTTAAACCTATGGGGAAACCAACTACTTAATGAAAATATCTAAGTTTTGGACAGAACCAAGGTGTTGCATGGTCCTCGGACTCAAACCTATGGGGAAACCAACTACTTAAAAAGTTAAGTTTTGGACAGAACCAAGGTATTGCATGGTCCTCGGACTCAAACTTATGGGGAAACCAATTACTTAAAAAGCTAAGTTTTGGACAGAACCAAGGTATTGCATGGTCCTTGGACTCAAACCTATAGGGAAACCAACTACTTAATGAAAATATCTAAGTTTTGGACAGAACCAAGGTGTTGCATGGTCCTCGGACTCAAACCTATGGAGAAACCAACTACTTAAGGAGAATTCTAAATTGCTCAGACCTACGGGATGATCATATACTAGAAGTCGGATTAAGTCCTAGACGGAATAAAGATCCCGACCTGTCCTCGGATCCTCAGTTCTAAGGGAACTGATGCAAATGAGCGTTTAAGTTCAGTACGATCGTACTTCAATCCTCGGACCAGATGCTAAAAATGGCTAAGGCTATAAAGGATATTAAGAAGGTGGCAAAGCATCCTAGTACTTGGCGACCCGCATGGGCAGCTTATTTTGGGTCATCCCTCCTCGGATGATTACCTCCTACGCAGTACCGAGTATTCAGCTGTCATCTTGGTTATTCTGGGGTATGTAATCTTTCTCAGGTTGGCATTATTGTGCCGAATAGTTTCAATAAGCTAGGAATACTAACTTTTTCTTAACGAGGGCCTCGGCCCTAAGTATCGTTTTTTCAGGTCCGCATTATTGTGCCGAGTAGTGTCAATAAGCTCAAAATAATATCTTTTTCTTAACAAGGGCCTCGGCCTTAAGTGTCGTTTTGTTAGATCGGCATTATTGAGCCGAATAGCTTCAATAAGCTCATGAAGATATCTTTTTCTTAATAGGGATTTCGGCCCTAAGTATCGTTCAGAATAAAAAAAAAATTGTATAATGGCACATCCATTCACAGCATAACTATTGCAGAAAAGAAAGAGTACATAGAATAGAATAATGTCAACTTTTATTAATATAAAGAAGTAGTACAGCGTACAATGAGGGGCTTAAACAAGCCTATACAGGAGACTAATTACAAAAGCAAAAGTAAAAAAAAAATATATACAGTAAAACGACAAATCTTTCTAAACTCTGCTCTAGTAGCGTTCGTGTATGGGAGGGTGGCCTCCTTTGATGGATGAGGAGAAGAAGAGGAAGAAGTAAAAGCACCAGGTTGGATCCGGTGATGGGAAAGAAGAAGAAGGGGAGGCAAAAGGAGGCACCAGTGAAGGAAGAGAGGAAGAAGCAGGGATACTTAATCCCTGCGTCAACCTTGACTCCTAACACACTGGTACCATATTAGCTATGCTCGAAAGAGAGTGGATGGTACTGATGATGAGCAACCCCAGCTCAGTTGCACCAAAAATTTGATGCGATTGAGACCTACTTCGAATTTTGGCTGAAGGAAGATGAAAAATATCTTGAGTCTCTGCCTACCCTGTCTTGACCGAGCCATCTTAAGTTTCGGAGGGACACGGTGCTTTTGGAGAGGGTGTGGTTCCTTCACCCCCGCTTTTTCCTCAGACATATCACACTCTAGGGTTTGATTGCGCTGATAAGGAAAACTTTGAGTGCAGCTGGAGGTTTAAGACCTTAGAAAGACTAAAGGGTCTCTATTTAAAGGAAGTAACCTCTTGCCTTGCTTCATATGGCAGGCAAGTTTAGTGGCATTTAATCCATTCAGATTTCCAAGAAGTGCTGCAAACGAGATAGTGTCCATTCAACTCCCCAGCGCCGTCTATAACCGTCTGATTTGATTGGCCTCGTAAAGGGAAGTTATTAAAGACGCGCCTCGTGCACGGAAACGGCAGGAACGCATCGTGAGTAAATCTAAAAGAATGTCTCGTAACTCGGCGCATTTTCTAGGCAGATGAAGAGACACTGACATTAATGAAGGACAAGGTTGGGCAAGCCATGATACAGCCCCAACATCACCAAAACCCTCCTTCCCGACCAAGAGGTCGGGCAGCAGGATTTTGAGGGGCTATTGTGGGGCCTAATAATTTGTGGCCCTGGCCCACTTTTACATTGGGACCTAAGGCTCGAGCCGAGGAGAGGAATTGCCGAGGACACACAATGAAAGTCCAAGTAGCTTTGATACATAGCTAAGGATGATTCTGTCCTCGGCATCCTCAAGGCATTTCTAAAAGAAATGACAAGAACGGCATAGGAACAGTTTTGGGAAGAGCTGAACACATCCGCATTAATAGATAAAGGAGTCCTGGACAGAATGGCGACAAAGGACAAAAGAAAGGCTGCCATTACTGCCATTAAATACTCTGCGTCAGACAGAGCAATACTTTTCAGTTTTTACAACCACCTCCAACCACTCTGGGTATGGGCTGATGAGACAAGTATCAGTCTTGGAAAGTTAAACTTACACATGGACGTTGGGAGGGGAGTGAAAGCTACTATAAAAGGAAAAGTAAGCAGTCCAGGAAAAGGGCTGGGAAAAAAGGCCAAGAACCAGAGCCTCTCAGACCGTCTCGAGGAGAAAGACTCCCCGAGCGAACATGGTTTAATTCTGTATGAACACCACGACTAACCACCGTTCAGTGACCAAGGCCTAGCCTTTCAAACCCACGCTCTACAAATTATATTGTTTGGGTCCTCAACGTGCAAACCCAATACTATTTTGGGGCCGTCGCGAATTGAGTCCTTACAATCTTAAATTCCTTTTTTGTTCTTGTAAGTTTTTTTTTTTTTTTTTCTAATAAATAATCTGGTAATATTTTTCTATATAATTTGAATGGTTGTATTTTATTCCCATATATAATATGTGGTATATAGATTTAAAAATAAAGTAAAAGTATTTTTTTTTGCTTAAGAAATTAAATTATTTTAAATTATAATAATATGAGAAAATACATATATTTTCTTTTGACTAAGTAAGTAAATGAATAAATATATGAAACACCATCTCCTTCATTAACTTGCTAAGTATTTTGATTGAGAAAAAAACTAAAAATTTGAAAAAAAGATATATACTAATAATATATATCAATTTTTTTTAATGAGTTGGTTTTCCTAACATCTTATAAAATTATATTAAGATAATCTAAATATGCTATTAAAATAAAATAAAAACTTTATATATATATATATATTATATATATATAAATATAAATTCTTTTAGCCTAAATTTTTGTTGTAATGCACAATATACCTGTACCTATGTCAAATTACATTTAATTTTTTTTTTATTTATAGAAAGTTCTTATCTTTTAATTCTTTAATCGAATGAAATGTGCACATATCCTACACCATATATATTTTGTCCAATATACTACTAACTATAAATCTCCAAGACAATAATTAACTAATAGTAATGAAATTAAATTTGAATCATACCTAGTCTTGGGGGGGGTGGGTGGGGGGGTGGGGAAGCATGCTATAAATTGGAGGAAACTCTACTTCTTGAAATCACAAAGTAGAAGTGTTATAATATTGGTGCAAAGTTTTTTCTAAGAAGAAATATGGGTGTAATTATTCGTTATTTGTTAATGGTAACCATAGCCATATGTCTCACCTCAGTTGAATGTACTGTTACTGGGCTTGCCACTTTCTTTGATCCTCCTTATGTTCGTGAGTATATTTATATGCAACAATTTTAGTCACTTGGTACATCCCATGGAAAATATTTAGAATTTCATTTAGGTTGATGAAGAAAATATTACAAGTATATGGAGAGGAAATGGTCAATACAATGATTCGGGGTAGTTTTTGTTACATACTAGTGTGATAAGTTTTACCCTAATGATTTTTCGATCCATGCATGTTGCCACAAACTTCAAGAACGTAAATATAACCGTTACATGAAATTTCTAAGTTTATTGTTTTTTGGAATTTTAATTGAAATTAATTCTCTTGTTTTAGTTGGGTCAAATCTTACAACATTAGAGTGATTGAAATGGGTTTTCTTCCGGTGAAGTAAAAAATAAATCAATTGAGAAACTGTCTATTAACTTAACACTTTGATGAAATATATATGATAGAATCTAAATTGTAAAATTCTAACATTTGCTTTAATAATATTTTATTATCCCATTGACAGCCTCTGCATGCTTTGGAAATCAAAACCAAGGTAACCTTGTAGCTGGAGTAAGTGATGATTTATGGGACAGTGGAGCAGCATGCGGGAAATCATTCGAGGTCGCATGCACCGGTGCTACAAACCAGGGTGACCCACAACCATGCTTAGGTGAGGCCGTCACAGTTATGATTGTCGATCATAATCCAGGTGCTGCAGCAATTATTAATCTCTCTGCAGATGCTTTTGCCAAAATAGCTAATCTTGATGCAGGATCAGTCTATGTTACTGTTAATACTATTTAATCTGTAAGCCCAAATCACCAAACTTTATACTTTTTCTGCTTAAGGCATGTATAACTCACGAGAATAAGAACATAATAATTCATATATGCTTTCTTTTGTATTTGCAGAGTCACCACTTGAAGTTGACAGTGCATGGCCTCTCACAATAAAAGTTTGAGATATATATGAAGTTAATCATGATGGAAACATCTATCTTTCAAGCCTAGGAAGTTATCATGATACTATTTAAATAAGCATCTCGTGTGTTGTTCAAAATAATAATGGACTTGGAGAATCTTATGGAATAATATATTTCCTTATATTTGTGTGTATTTTTTTTTTTTGGGAATCTTTTAATAATAATTGTGTTATCGAGCTTCTATTATGTTGTCCATATAAAGCTTATATTATATTTTTGAATTGAAAATATTTTATTATATTCAAAATATATTAGAATCATAATTCATACAACCAATAAAGTCATTATCATTGTAAAATATAATAAATAAGACGTTTGTAAAAGTAATCGCATCAGTAAGTGCAAAATAGAAAAAAGTGGACAATATTAGTATTTTATACATTTTTTCTCAAAACCTACCAATAGCAATCCATCTATAGTACTGTACATATCCATTTTTGCTACAGTAACTATGTATATTTACATGGTTACTGTAGCTTTCTATTTGATTATTTTAATTTTTTTCTCTCATCTTTTATCTCATTTGATTCTCTCTCTTCCCCTTTTTCTCTTTCCTCTCTCTTCCCCTACTCTCTTCCTCCTCCATGTTCTCTTGAATCTAGTAAGAAAATCTATACAAATTATCAAATTCTTCAAACTCATTCTAAATCTAGATCCCAAACTCATTGAACATAGATGAATCATAACCCAAACTGCGAAAGAAGAAGAAGAACGCAAACAAGAAGAAGCAGAAGCAATAGCAACAACTAAAAACCCATTCACTTCCTCCGTAACCCATTTCACCTCAAAATAAAAAACCCATAAAACCCATGTTTGGGTCATGGTTGTGATAGCCAACGCGAGAGAGAGAGAGAGAGAGAGAGAGAGAGAGAGAGAGAGAGAGAGAGAGAGAGAGAGAGAGAGAGAGAGAGAGAGAGAGAGAGAGAGAGAGTGTGTGTGTGTGTGTGTGTGTGTGTTCAGGTGGGGTAGCTGTGAAATAATAATAATAAAAAGTGAGAAAATGAGTTTAAATAAAGGGGGATGTAAAATAAATATTCTACTGTGAGTATTTTTGCAAAATGTTTGTGTAAAATAGAAAATTAGGCTGTTATTCTAAAATAGATATAAAATTTTAGACAGAATAATACAAATGCTCTAAACTCACATTGAATGAATATGCAAATAATTCATATCGAAAAGAAAAATGTGAACTAGAAAACCATAATAAAACTAGGTTATAATTAACATGTTCTTATGAAAATAAACATTCAACACTAGTGATGATCATATTGTAATACCTACATAAGTGAGGTTGTAATCTCAATCAGTCTTCTAAATCTTTACATATTAAGGATAAATCCTTAAAAAAAAAAAAAAGAAAAGAAAAGGAAAAAGAAAAAAGAGATAAAAAAAGAAGCAAACACTTTGAGTCATAATTCTCACGGCATGCTAAGAAGAGTGAGAACATATAATTAAATTATGGACATTTTAAAATATGATACCAATAAAAAGTTACATTGTGTCTAACTTTTTTCTATCTTATCATTTATAATAGACAAATGACATAGAAAACAAATGACTTTTTAACTTTAGAAGCTCATGAGACAACATTAAAAAAAGACAACAACTAGTCAAAAGCTTACACTATATATATATATATATATATATATATATTACTACTGTTGATGGAGAAATAAAAAAAAATCCAATCAACTTTAGGTCGAAATTAAAATCGATCATTCTATTATACATACTTATGCTCAGTGGACGAACAATTCTATCACGGGCGGTGTGGAGCTTAGCAAGTGATAGCATTTTCATAAAATATTTTTAATCAAAGTAAAGCATCCACAGAAGGAATTAAGAAGGAAATTCATGATATCCACATTCACCATTCATCATGAAAATTAAAATTTTATGGCACCTAAACGCCCAAGTTTATATTGGGCCTTGGATCATGAATCAATGATATGGGCCAAGGATCTAATCTTCACATCGACAAAGGTCCCGGCCCAGACCCACGAATAGCCACCAACGTGGACTGAGTATTGTTAGGACACTTAGAAAGCGGATTGCATACGCCCTGCTCACAGGATGCTCGGGAAACCATTCCTAGTAACTATGCACATGCTCGGTCACATCGCCTGGACACATCACCGTTTACGTGCCTGACAGAACCTTAGGAGACTCCACTGCCGAACACATTAACTGAAGTGGGAACCATTTCCAAGGCCACTCGTACCTAAAAACCCACTTAAGTCCATTGACATTGGACCCTTCTTTGCACTAAGGGAGAACATAATGATGATCACCCCATTAACGAAGGCTATAAATAGGAGAAATGAATGGATAGTTGGGGGATGCAATTCTAAGGGAGAGAGAGAGAGAGAGAGAGAGAGAGAGAGTTAACGTTGAGACAAAGGGAGAAAAGTGTTTGCATTGGATCCCTTAGCCTAGGACAACCCAAGGTAGGATACTCAGATCCACCAAATAAATAGATTGTGAGCCCAAATAGTGGTTTGACCCATCAAGCCCGTCCTTGGAGCTTACAAAAACTAACATGAATATCAAAAGGGATTTATCTCTAAAGCAAACCTACAAAATTGAACTAATCACAAATTTATGCACATGGATGCATCCAATGTTAAAAATGCATGAATGTTATCATTATGCATGAACGTACATGGTCATGCAAATATGCAAGCATAAAGCCATAAAGGCCTTAGATATGACTTTTATCTATTTATGTATAACAATATATGTTAAATAAAATCATTTTTGACGAACAATTTCTTAGGAAAAATACTTTTTATTATGTCATGTTTGACCAATTACATCTTAAAAATTTTAATAAATTGTGGTAGTATGATACACTTTGTTCATAATCTTATAAGAATGAGGTAAGTACTCACACATGGACAAAATTGCCTTATGCCCTTTTCACCAATTTATATAGCCTTTTGCCCCTTTTTCCAAACTAATTAGGGAAATGCCCCTCTTTTGAAACTCGACTTTTTTAAAATCGAGTTAAGCCCTATAGTGACGTTTTTAAGGACCTATAGTGACATTTTTAAGAACCTATCAAGTTAAGCCTGCTTCTCGATTTGATTCCTATCACCGAGCAGGTGAAAATCTTGCTAAAATATTTCTAAGGACAGAAGCCTACTTCTCGGTTCGATTCCTATCACCGAATAGGTGGAAACCTTACTAAAATATTTCTAAGGACAGAAGCCTGATTCTCGGTTCAATTCCTATCATTGAGCAGGTGGAAACCTTGCTAAAATATTTCCAAGGACAGAAGCCTGCTTCTTGGTTCGATTCCTATTATCGAGTAGATGGAAACCTTGCTAAAATATTTCTAAGGACAGAAGTCTGCTTCTTGGTTCGATTCCTATCACCGAGCAGGTGGAAACCTTGCTAAAATGTGTTTAAGGACAGAAGTCTACTTCTCGGTTCAAGTCCTATCACCGAACAGGTGGAAACCTTACTCGGAACTCCGGAAAGCATAACCTGACTTCCCGGTTCAAACCCAACCAACCAGCAAGGGAAAGCCGCGTAAACATTTGTGGGAACTTTAAAACAAACACAAGAGATAGAAAATATACATGCATCATCACAATTGATTGGCAAATAATACAAATTTGAAATCAAGCATGATAAATAAATTTTGTCATCACCAAAACTCGGTGATATCAAGATTCAAAGACGAAGCAAACTGTTTAAAATAGGAAATAATTGTCTAGTCGCCACAGCCTGGCGACTTGGGCAAACCAACTTGAAATCAAATAAAAGCAAGTAAAAGGAATATAAAGCAGGTTCGGCAATTAGGAAGAAAGCTCCACGGGCTGTGTCTCGGAGGCGATCTCGGCGGTGTGGCACTTGGGCACGGGGGGCTAGGAATGGGCATCTTCACCTTGAGGGCCTTCAGTGGGAGGGTTGCTGGTTACTTCTGCCCCAATCATCTCTACGTGGGCATCAATTTGCTCCACTAGCTCCCTCAGGCTATCTGTCTCCTCCTCTTCATTTGGACTGGCTGGGTTTTGGGCAGCAGGGATAGAGATTGGAACGGGGATCTGATCAGGGTCCTTAAGAGAGGAGTCCTCGGGCACCCCTAGGGCCTGTAGAGCAGCCATCCAACCCTCCCGGAAAGATAGCTGCCAAGCTTGCATAACCACCGGCTCCACGCTCTTTTCGGCGTTGGCAAACCCCTCTTCGTACCACTTATTCTCACATGCTTCAAGGGCTGCCCGCAGATCAACAACCTCTTCAGATAGAGTGGAGTTTAGGCTTGCTGTTTCGGCCAGCTTCATCTCTGTCTCATTTTGCTGCACCACCAATTTAGCAATTTTTATTTTCTCCTTTGCCGCTTCCACAGCCTTTTCCTTACTGGCTCTCTCCCAACCAACCTCCTCGGAAAGATCCTTCACCCTTTCATTTAGTATATGGGCTAGCTGGGTGGCCTATTAAAGACAATGTTATTAATGCACGACAATTCAAAGTTACACCGAATACAAAAAATAAATAAATATAAGGACGTGCACAGAAGGAAAATGATAATAATGAGAGTGTGAAGGAAGAGGACTAACTGCGATGGTGTGCCATTAGAGCCTTCTCCCCATGGACTCATCGCTCGCATCTGCAAATGCGCTTACATCCGCGGGCAGGAGGAGGCCGTGAGCTAAGCTTTGGGCAACCCGACCCCCTTCACCCTTCTCCTAGCCCCGAACGCTTGCGTTAGCTGGAAGGATCGTGTCGTCCACCTCGTACGTTGGATGCCACAGAGGCGCTGGTCTGGAGGATGAGGCCACATTTGTTCCGACCTGGGCCGGCGGCTCTCGGATGGTGATACCCTAGGAAGGTTGAAGTGGAGATTGGACTTGGCCCTCTCCCGAGCTGGTGAAGGATTGATCGGCAAGCCTTCGCCTTTTGCGTTGCCGCCCGGGAGCAGAGGGAGGCGGAGGATGAGCGGGAGGAGCCAGGACGCACCCTTGAGGTGGAGGCTGCTACTACTGAATGGCTTGGCTTACACCAGGGATGAAACGACTGACAATTAAAGTCCTTCTGGTCACCATGTCTTCAGGAGCGGAGTGGGTCCTAGAAGAGTCACTAGACTTTGCGGCTTCTTGTGCGGCTACTTGAACCGAATTTGCAGGTTCGGCTTGTATGGCTTCACGCTGAATGGCCATGTGAGCGCGTTCCCGGAGATGCCTGGATGCTACCTCGGCCGATTCGTCCCTTATGGGCGCAAGTTCATCCGAATAGGTATACTGCGGGCTGAGGTCATAGGCTTCCCCTACAGTGATGCTAGGGGGGAGGAAGTTCGCGTGCCGAACATCTATGTAAGAGAGGAGTGGGCTATCTACAAGGAGGGCTTGGCTGAAAGGTTGCCAAGTGGAGTATACCGGGTCTACGCTGAGAATGAGGTGGGAAGCATGAAGTTGCCCATCTCGGTGAATGAAGATTTCAGACCTTAACACAAAATTTAGGTCTTCGACATGGATTGTTCTGACTTCCTGAGTGAACACTAAACCGTTTGCAGCAAAAAGAAAACGAATCAAAGTTAGAGTAAATAATGTATTTACAATTTTGGGAAACATGAGAAATTAAAGGTTAGGACGAACCAACTTCATGCCGTGACAAAGGGGGAGGGATGTCACCGACAAACCAATTGTTGAGCACCCGGAAAAATTCCCCGGCGGAGTTCGTATTAGAGTCCGGCAAACAAGAAATTAGTCGTACCCTGTTATCTCTAGTCTTTAAGTAATAGTTTGATTTCTTCTTTCCACAGAGGTTGTACATGTGATTTATGTTGTGGTGGTCTAACTGCAAGCCGAACGTTTGGTTCAGCTTGGCCACACAACTTACTACCCGGTAAAAGTTGGGGGGAAGTTGGTCGGCACTCAACTCGTAGTATCTAAGGGTGTTAAGTAGGAGGGGGTTTATGGGAAACCTGACCCCACCTTCTAAGACGGACATCAGTGGGAAAAAGGCAGTTGCTGCCCCTCTATGGAGAGCTATTTCACTTTCGTGACAATAAGCCAACTCCACATCATTAGGGATGCTAAAGGCTTGCCTAAAAGCGGCTAAGGGAGCTCCGGCGTTCAAAAGGTGAGCAAAACCCATTCTATGACTAGAAATTAAAAAGAGACTCTGGGGAAGGAAATGAAAATAAAGGAAAGGGGAAGAAAACTTACTTCTGGCTCTAAGGGAGAGGAGGATTCTAGGTTTGTGGACTGGAGCGCAGGGGAATGCTTGGCAGAGAGAAGTTTCGAAGTGACAAAGAGTGAAAAGTGGGAAACTGAATTAGGATGGGTTATTTATAAGAGCCAGGGAAAGCATCAGTTGGTATGCAATGAGTGACATTAATTAACAATGATGAAGTAGAAAAGGGGGTGACCTTAGAAATGCCCAGAGCAGTCCACATGCGCGCCTCAGTTTGTGAACTGTTAGGTAATAATGACTGCAAAGCTGCAGGATCTGAAGCGTCGTGTCTTTTGAGAAGCGCATTTATGAACCGTTGTAACCCCCAAGCACGTCTGTTAGGCTTTTCGGGCAAAACACTGCCTTTCTAACTCCTTGATTCGTCCTCGGGGCTCGAGGACGAATCAAGGGGGGGCTATTGTACGACACCTAAACGCCCAAGTTCATATTGGGCCTTGGACCATGAATCAATGATATGGGCCAAGGATCTAATCTTCACATTGACAAAGGCCCCGGCCTAGACCCATGAATAGCCACCAACGTGGATTGAGTATTGTCAAGACACTTAGAAAGCGGATCGCATACGCCTTGCTCACAGGATGCTCGGGAAACCATTCCCGGTAACTATGCACATGCTCGTTCACATCACCTGGACACATCACCGTTTACGTGTCTGGCAGAACCTTAGGAAACTCCGCTGCCGAATACATTAACTGAAGTGAGAACCATTTCCAAGGCCACTCGTACCTAAAAACCCACTTAAGCCCATTGACATTGGACCCTTCTTTGCACTAAGGGAGAAAATAATGATGATCACCCCATTAACGAAGGCTATAAATAGGAGAAATGAATGGATAGTTGGGGGATGCAATTCTGAGGGAAAGAAGAGAATAAGAAAGAAAGAGAGAGAGAGAGAGGAGTTAATGTTGAGAAAAAGGGAGAAAAGTGTTTGCATTGGGTTCCTTAGCCTAGGACAACCCAAGGTACGATACTCAGACCCATCAAATAAATAGATTGTGAGCCCAAATAGTGGTTTGGCCCATCAAGCCCGTCCTTGGAGCTTACAAAAACTGACATGAATATCGAAAGGGATTTATCTCTAAAGCAAACCTACAAAATTGAACTAATCACAATTTTATGCACATGGATGCATCCAATGTTAAAAATGCATGAGTGTTATCATTATGCATGAAAATACATGGTCATGCAAATATGCAAGCATAAAGCCATAAAGGCCTTAGATATGACTTTTATCTATTTATGTATAACAATATATGTTAAATAAAATCACTTTTGACGGACAATTTCTTAGGAAAAATACTTTTTATTATGTCATGTTTGACCAATTACATCTTAAAAATTTTAATAAATTGTGGTAGTATGATACACTTTGTTCATAATCTTATAAGAATGAGGTAAGTACTCACACATGGACAAAATTGCCTTATGCCCTTTTCACCCAATTTATATAGCTTTTTGCCCATCTTCCCAAACTAATTAGGGAAATGCCCCTCTTTTGAAACTCGACTTTTTTAAAATCGAGTTAAGCCCTATAATAATGTTTTTAAGGACCTATAGTGACATTTTTAAGAACCTATAGTGGCGTTTTGTAACTTGATATCCATAAAATCGAGTTATATGCAATGAAATTGCCTATAACTCGATTTTATGGATATCAAGTTATAAAACGTCACTATAGGTTTTTAAAAACATCACTATAGGACTCCAGAATTTTTTTTTTTATTTTTTTTTATTTTATTAAAACTTGATTTTGAGAAAATTGAGTTACAAAAGAGGGACATTTTCCTAATTAGTTTGGGAAGAGGGGCATAAGACTATATAATTTGGATGAAAAGGGCATAATGCCATTTTGTCCACTCACACATATAGTGAAAGAGAAAGAACGAACTAGTTGTCATTTCTAGGTGTTCAAACGGGAGGGTCTAGTATTCACACGTGACAATATTGTTGATGGCATGAGACAGTCAACTAAAAGAAAGAGAAATAATTAAGCTAGAACAAATTTCTTGGGCATAACGGAGAGGCCATTGAAGACAAAGTCATCATCAATTTTTTTTTTCGTTCATTTGTACATTTTAATATAATTAATTTTATTTATATTATCAGGTGGAGACTTCTAGGTGCGTCAGCCGGCTGCAATCACAATGTTTTTGTTTTCTTTTTCTTTATAAATCGCCAAGCTGATTGTCGAACCAATGAACTACGTACGTACGTACACAGAATGGAATGGGCTTTTATTGAAGAGTTTACTTTTAAAATCTTTTAGCTAATATATCAATTCCAAGGCTTTACTTTCGTCATTCTAGAAAAAAATAATAATCTATATATGTTTCAATGAGGCTCATATATTCTGTGAAAGTAGATTGTTTAAGTTTCTACCTATTGTATATTACTATTTAAATTGCTTACATATATTTTTATAAAATTTATTATGGAATAGGAATAGATCTAATGTACATGTCTCAGCGATTTTGATAATAATTATTGTGGGGTCTGAAATCTGAGGTCCCAACCCACTTTGTGTTAAGGGCCCAAAGCCCTGCCCGATAAGCCCAACCGCCGAGGACGTGCAATGAAACTCCTTGAAGGTCCAAGGATATGGCCGAGGATGACCTCACATCCAACATCTCATAAAAACGCCTGAAGAAAAGGACAGACTCAGTACAAGAGCAGTACAAGGAGAAAACTGCCAACACCATGATGTAGAGCCCAACGCCTGACAAGCCCATACTCCATACCATGCTATCCAGCTTTTCCCAACCACTCTGACGTATAGATTGATAGAACGAGTACCTACCCCAAAGAAAAGGAAAAACTGACGCGTGGGGGAAGAACGGGAAGGTAATACTAGTATAAAAGGGAAAGGGAGCTGAAACAAAAGAGGGGGGATCCGACATAAAATAGAAGAATGGTGAGAACTTGATTCTCCTCGAAACAAGTCCGAGGAGTCCAACCTTTCAAACTATATCGATGTAAGGCTTAGTTATACAGTCCAAACCTACCTTCGTATAGCTTGCATGGAAACTATGATTGAACCGCCGTCTAACGACAAAGGTCCTGCCTTTCCAAACCCACTCTCTACAAATCATATTGTACGGGCCTTTTATATACGAACCTAACGTCACCCTTGGGTCGTTAAAAATCGTGACCCTACAATTGGCGCTGTCTGTGGGAAGGCTTGCGCGTTGGTGCAGATGGTGGTGGAGTCAAGTCTTTATCAAGCAGAGGTTCGCGAAGTTTCCTCCATCTCTAGCGACATGCAGTTGTTGTTCTGACATAAACTTCCGCTAGGAGCTACGCCTTGCAGTGCCAATGGCACGGGCAGCACTAACGGCTTCCAGCCTCAAGTTAACTTTCCCCATCTTGGTCTAGGGGCTAACCTTCGAAAAATAAATAAATAAATATAGAAAACAAGTACTCAAAGAAAAAAATCACAAGTTTTGGACAGAACCAAGGCCTTGCATGGTCCTCGGACTCAAGCCTATGGGGAAACCAAGTACTCAAAGAAAAAAAAAACTATGAGTTTTGGACAGAACTAAGGCCTTGCATGGTCCTCGGACTCAAGCGTATGGGGAAACCAAGTACTCAAAAGAAAAATTCCAAGTTTTGGACAGAACCAAGGCCTTGTATGGTCCTCGGACTCAAGCCTATGGGGAAACCAAGTACTCAAAAGAAAAATTCCAAGTTTTGGACAGAACCAAGGCCTTGTATGGTCCTCGGACTTAAGCCTATGGGGAAACCAAGTACTCAAAAGAAAAATTCCAAGTTTTGGACAGAACCAAGGTCTTGTATGGTCCTCGGACTCAACCTATGGGGAAACCAAGTACTCAAAGGAAAAATTCCAAGTTTTGGACAGAACCAAGGCCTTGTATGGTCCTCGGACTCAAGCCTTCAAAGGAAGAATTCCAAGTTTTGGACAGAACCAAGGCCTTGTATGGTTCTCGGACTCAAGCCTATGGGGAAACCAAGTACTCAAAGGAAAAATTCCAAGTTTTGGACAGAACCAAGGTCTTGTATGGTCCTCGGACTCAAGCCTATGGGGAAACCAAGTACTCAAAAGAAAAATTCCAAGTTTTGGACAGAACCAAGGCCTTGTATGGTCCTCGGACTCAAGCCTATGGGGAAGCCAAGTACTCAAAAGAAAAATTCCAAGTTTTGGACAAAACCAAGGCCTTGTATGGTCCTCGAACTCATGCCTATGGGGAAACCAAGTACTCAAAAGAAAAATTTCAAGTTTTGGACAGAACCAAGGCCTTGTATGGTCCTCGGACTCAAGCCTATGGGGAAACCAAGTACTCAAAGGAAAAATTCCAAGTTTTGGACAGAACCAAGGCCTTGTATGGTCCTCGGACTCAAGCCTATAGGGAAACCAAGTACTTAAAGGAAAAATTCCAAGTTTTGGACAGAACCAAGGCCTTGTATGGTTCTCGGACTCAAGCCTATGGGGAAACCAAGTACTCAAAAGAAAAATTCCAAGTTTTGGATAGAACCAAGGCCTTGTATGGTCCTCGGACTCAAGCCTATGGGGAAACCAACTACTCAACAGAAAAACTACAAGCTATGGACACGACTTGGACGTTATATGGCCCTTGGAATCTACCCCAGAGAAGAGTTCCCCATTGATAGTTAGGCCAATCCCTAAACTGCATGAATTCCCCAGTCAACCCTCGGATCCCCAATACCAAGAGGATTGATGCAGTATAGGGCAATATGTCGCTAAAAGCACACAGTCGAAGTCCCTCACTGCTCAGCTACCTTCTCAGATGAATTATTTAGAGTTTATCGTTCTCGGACGGTCGCCTTGCATGCATTACGAAGCGCTCAGCCATTATCTCGGTTAGTTCCAGAAGTTTAATCTATTGAGAATTACCATTTTTATACTTGATAATGTCAGTAAGTTCAAACTAGTAGGAATTTGTTTTAAGGTTTTTTCCTGCTCTAAGTATTATTAAAGGAAATCGTACATTTAATATTCATGCACAAGGTAGTTGTCGCAGAAAAGAAAAGTATTTAAGAGTAAGCAAATTCATTTCTTACTAAGACAAAAGAACAGTACAGTGTACAATGAAAGAGCTTAAATAAGCTCATACTGAAACTAACTACACTAGCGAAAAGAAAAGATACAAGGGGATGAAGGAAAAGCCGAAGAAGAGATGCAGAGAAGAGACGTGCTGCTGCTCCAAAATTTTATCGAAGGAAGCCATTCCTCAATACTTTTACATGCCTTCAACTCAAGCAGCAAAAGAGCCCAACTTGGGACTTGCACCGTTGAAGAAAAGGTGCAGAGAGCCCGACTCCGGGCTGGCGCCACTGAAGAAAAGGTGCAGGGAACCCAACCTGCGGCCAGCCCGGTTGAAGAAAAGGTGCCGAGAGCCGGAAGTTGATGAGCCTCCACAAAATCATGCCTGCGATAAAGCAGACGGCGCTAATGGCAAAAATCTTTGCTTCTGATGCACCAAGAATCTGGTGCGACCAGTACCTGCTTCGGATTTTGACTGAAAGAGGGAGAAACACCATTTCCCCCTTGTTAGGACGGAGGATTGTTTTGAATCTGTGCCTCCCTTGTCCGGACCACATCACCTTGAGTATCGGAAGGATTCGGTGCCTCTGAAGCGGATGAAGACCCTTCATCCCCACCTAAGCCTCAAACATATTGCTCTGAGGCAGAATGGCACTGGAAATGGAGATCGTGGGTATAAAGGAAGGATTATGGTTCTGAAGGAAGCAGAAGGGTTTATGTGCAAGGGGAGTGACTCCCTATTCTATTTATACAGAGAGTAAACCGGTGGCATTTAATCCATGCAAGTTTCCAATAAGGGCTGCGGACAAGACGATCTTGGCACAATTTCCAACACCATCTGCAACCGCAAGGTTTGAATAACCTTGTGAAGGAGGCGCATTAATGGCGGGCCTTGAACACCGAAACGTCCAAGATGCCGCCTGGGAAAATCTAGAGGGATGTCTCACGCCTTGGCGCGCTCCCCAGGCCAGTACAACAACCTCGATGTTGAGAAAATGCGGAGCTGGGCAAGTCATGATTTGGGCCTGACGTTACCAAGACCCTACTCCCCAACAATAAAGTCAAGCAGTAGGATTTTGAGGGGCTATTGTGGGGCCTGAAATCTGAGGTCTCAGCCCACTTTGTGTTAAGGGCCCAAAGCCCTACCCGATAAGCCCAACGCCGAGGACGCGCAATGAAGCTCCTTGAAGGTCCAAGGATATGGCCGAGGATGACCTCACGTCCAACATCTCATAAAAACGCCTGAAGAAAAGGACAAACTCAGTACAAGAGCAGTACAAGGGAGAAAACTGCCAACACCATGATGTGGAGCCCAACGCCTGACAAGCCCATACTCCATACTATGCTATCCAGTTTTTCCCAACCACTCTGACGTATAGATTGATAGGACGAGTACCTACCCCAAAGAAAAGGAAAAACTGACGCGTGGGGGAAGAACGGGAAGGAAATACTAGTATAAAAGGGAAAGGGAGCTGAAACAAAAGAGGGGGGATCCGACATAAAATAGAAGAATGGTGAGAACTTGATTCTCCTCGAAACAAGTCCGAGGAGTCCAACCTTTCAAACTATATCGATGTAAGGCTTAGTTATACAGTTCAAGCCTACCTTCGTATTAGCTTGCATGGAAACTATGACTGAACCGCCGTCTAACGACAAAGGTCCTGCCTTTCCAAACCCACTCTCTACAAATCATATTGTACGGGCCTTTTACATACGAGCCTAACGTCACCCTTGGGTCGTTAAAAATCGTGACCCTACAACTATAGCTTAGAAGCCAATATTTATAACACACACATATAACATTCTCAAATATTCTCTCAAAAAAAAAAAAAATTGTCAAATATTGCCTTTAATTATCATATCAGTTTTGTTCTCATTAAAAAAAAAAAAAAAAAAAAATTACCTTATCAGCTTGGTCATTTATTTGGTTTTCTTTCCTTTTCATTTTATTATTAGAACAAAGTTTAGCTACAAAATTGGTTATAACCTAAGACCACAACCTTACTAATAAAATAAACATTACTACATATTTTGAAAATCTAACCATTGAATTGTATGTTCTTTATACTCTTAATACACATGTCAAATTTTGTGTCAATCGAATGTTATTTACTATATGATCTATAAGCTTAATTATAATTTATGCATAATTTTAAATTACAAAAACTTGCAATTTTAACAATTTATTGATAACATAACTATTAATCTTTAATTTTCTAGAAATTTTGCAAGTATGAAAGATATAAGAAGAAAATGTAATCCAATAGTGGGTTTGTCAAAATTCATTAACAGGGAAAGTCTATTCTCTCTCTCTCTCTCTCTCTCTCCCTTTCTCTCTCTCTCTCTCATATTTTATTTTTCTTCTTCAATTTTAATAGTCAAAATGATTTGTGAGATTTAGTTAAGTGTAATTATAATCTATATTGTTGATAGTAAATCTAATATTTCATGGACTAATTTAAGTAAGTCATGTTTGCTATTAAGAACTAAATCTAATAAGATTATATGTGTTACTTTGGGTTCCTGCTGAACATGTTATCCACTGATGTCAAATAATTTTTCCATTTTAGATTTATTGTTAGATTCCAATATATTAAAAAAAAAGATTTATTGCCAGAGAAGTGAATAATGTCCTAATCATAAAAGGGAATTGCCACCATTATTCTGTTGCTATTGCTTGAAAATCATTTGGTTAGTAATTCTTCATTCTAAATCTTTAATATATCGATATTCATGATTCAAAGCAAGATATGTCTAATCTAATCTTTTTTTAATAGAGAATACTAAGTATTTTTAACATACACACACGGAAAGAAAGGAGAATGTCTAATCTTTATTACTTGTACCAATCCATAGTATCTTTACACAGATACATATATATATATTTATATATATATATATATATTTCATTCTTAGTTTGCTTAGAGATTTCAGTTTTCTGTAAGATTTCATTTGGCCTATTACTATGTTTTGTCTTTTTTCTTAATTTTCTTTTCTATTTATCTACTTGTTCATGAGATGCAACCATAATATCACTCTTAATTAGGTTATATAATATTTTGTTCAATTTCTTGGTAACAAGTTTCTTTTTATCCTCTCACCTTAAAAGAATGCTTAGGAGTCAAATCCAAGAAGAGACTTTTTTCAATATTCTAATATAGTAGAAATAGACTGATTCAACTTGCCATGATTGCATTGTTATATAAGAAGCCTCTATCTTTTGCCTTTTCCCTATCTCAAAGTGTATCAAATATCAAACCTCCCTAGCTAGTACCATGGAGTTGTATACACTTTTAGCTTTTATGGCAATTCTTAGAGAATCCCTCAAAAATTTCTTAAAACGTGGGAAGCTCAAGGCTTCCATCACCTTACTCAGCCTTTCTCATCACTCATTGCTCTTGTTGGCAAATACTTTCTCCATTAAACCATTGCTCAATGATCTTATCACTAACACGCCACCTTCCTACAATTCACAACTCCGGGTACCTGTGAATTTGCAAAGCTTGTCACTGCTATGCTACAAAATCTCCAAGTCTTTGCTGTGTTGGAATGGATTTTCTTTGTTACCACCTATGTCACGTCCTAATTCTGTGCCGCAACCACAATCTTAGCATTAGGGGTAACACATAGAGGAATAGGCATATCCATCAAAGTGTTACTATTGAGAGTAGTGAAATCATGGAAAAGACCTTTCTGATAGGCCAAGAATGTATTGACCCATTGGGTTAATTAACCAATTAATTAGCTAAGTTAATTAATTAATTCAATTAACGTGCAATAACACGTGGTAGCACAAACAAATCACCAAATAACTAAATGCAGCAGAAATTAAATTGACACGATGATTTGTTTATGAATGGGGAAAACCTCCAAGGAAAAAACCCCACCGGATGAATTTAAGGTCACCACTCTCGAGAATCCACTATTATCAAAACAAGCAGTTACAAGTAAAGGAATCTCAATACCTTATACCAACTGATAGTTTTTAGACCCCTTAAAAACAATTGATTTAACCTAGTTAATTAGCTAAGTTGTTACTTAGTCCAATTTAACAAGTCTAGGTTATCACAATAACAAAGATCATATCATGCAAAACAGCGGAAAATAAATAACATAAGATATGATCACCCAGGAAACCAAACCGGTAAAAACCTAGGGAGGATTTGACCTAGCTATCCTCAAGGTAAACTTGAATCCACTATCTTGAAAGAATCGAAATTCATACAATAAGACTTACAAGCCCCCACGCTCGACTTCTTATTGCTACCCACCAGTAGAACTTACTTACACGACCACATGTAAGCTCCGAATCCACGGACTCCTTCTTTCTTGGATTCACCACCAGATACAAGCACACTCGCTTGTGTTTTCTTTAAACTTCAATGGTAGCAACTGAGATGATCATCAAGGTGTAAATAAATTTTCTCCTTGAAAACCCTAAGTTTGTGTAAAGGAAAGCTCCTCTAGATCTCACAAGAGATTTACACAAACTGCAATATGAGCAACACTAAAACGTGGCTAGGGTTTGCCTTTTATACTTAGGACAAATAAGAAACCCTAAAAACATTTTAAAACAACTAGGGCTGAGTTGGAAAATTCTGCAGAAAAACATTCTGCCCGAGTTTCGATCGATCGAGCCAGGCCGAAATGCATTAATCTTTTCTGCATTAAGCTCGATTCCAACTTTACATAAATGCACAACTTTGAGCAAGACTAAAACACTTCTAAACACATTGTTTTGATCATGGTTTGCCAACAATACAAATTAGAGTTCTAAATACATAAATATCTAAGTCTTTAGAACCTAACACCAACCTACAGTTGAATTCTTACCCCAATGCCCAATTGGACTTGTTCAGTAGTGACAATCTCTCCTTTCAATGCACGGCTTCAAGTACATGACTAACCAATCAATGCACAAATCCCAGTACATGACTAATACACCAACTTAAGAAAGAAGTTGGCTACAAAGTTCTTCGGTTCATCCACATGATGAAGATCATGAAACTCCTTGGTCACAAAATCTTACGGCGTATAAACGCAGCAGCTTCTTCAAGAGAAAGATGAACTTGGGAAAATTGTCTCCGGTCACAATATGCTTGCAACAACAAGTGCAACAAGCTTATGACGGCCCTTAAAAATAATCCTTATATATGTTTAAGGTTGTGAGAAAAGAAAGCCTAAACACATACACATGGATATGCATGAAATCAGATCTGAAAAACTAATTTTCATAATTCTTGATAGATACAGTTGTCGAGCTTATCTGTCGAGCTTCATATTTTAAATCTCAATAGATACATCTGTTGAGTTATCTATTGAGTTTTAAAACATAGCACTTCTTCACTTGATTTTTGGACATATTTGCATTGTTTCAATACTTGAACTTTAACTCTTGTTCCTTGAAGTATTAAACACATTCTAGATCTACCTAATGACAAGTAAAGTGGGTTGTCAAAGGATTAGCCAATTCTAAATGACATAAGTCTTTAACATGATACACATATGTTCTAACAATTTTCCCCTTTGGAAATCCGTGACAAAATCACAACAAACAAATGAACATATAAGAGATGTCATAAATCACTCAACTCATATTCACTTGTTGAATACAATAAAATCTATCCCAACACAAACTCTCGAAATTTTTTGCAAGAAAAGAGTTCATGGCACGGAAGATTTTAATAACCTGTATTTCTGAAACACTTTAAACAAAACTTATCACGGCATTTTAATGTGAAACATAAATAAAAGATTGCATACAATGGTAAGAAGCATGTGCATAAAGAGAGAAAAGAAACAACACATGAAGAGACAGGTGAAACTGTAATAATAACCTCAATATATATATATATATATTTATATCAATAATAAGTACAAGGTTTGCTATCACAATGTAAGAACAATGTATCTAAAAAGTAAAGAAAAGAAAAGATACAAAAAGTCCTCACTACATCCCTCATAAAAAAAAAAAAAAAAAAAAAAAAAAAAAAAAAAAAAAACACTCTCCCTAACAAAAATCTCCTATACTAACTTTCCCCCTAAGAACATGACTACTCTCATACCCAAAACTACTCTCCCTTTTTGTCACGAATGACAAAGGGCAAGTCACTTAAACAGTCATCTCATCGTCACCAGAATAGCTTGCATCCTCATCCTCATCATCATCATCATAATTGGAGTCACTATCATCGTCCTTGTGCTCAGATGCCTCTGGAGAAGGAGAGGGAGACGCCACGAAGCCACCAAGGTGAGCCTGCCGTCGTGCAATACGACTGACACAGGTGTTCACCTAACACAACTCATTACTAATTGTGTCAAGGTGAGCATCCATGTGCTGAAGCTGTGCCATGACCGCCTCAAGGGTCACACCACCCGCAGAAGAAGAAGGTGCAGAGATAGATGGAGCGGAAGAAGCCGGAGGAGTTGCCATCTCGGTTCGTGGCCGCTTTGGTCGAAGCTGTGCCTCGCTCAGTCTAATGGACAACTGCTGATGGCACCCATGACAAAGAAGTGAGGAGACTCAGGATAGGAGATAGACGCATGGTGAATGATCCTTGTGATAGCCGAAGGGAAAAGCTTATCACAGGTCGCTGTATCCTTATAGACATTTATAAGGGAGAGTACAAAGTGAAAGGGAAAATCTATGGTAAGCCCCTCAAGTAGGGATAAAAAAAATCGAGCACGAGGCTTAGTAATCGAATAATAGTGAGACAAGGGATGTAAAACAAATGTCATCACCATATTCAGGAACCTCGGACCTTTTGCAAAGCCCGAGCAAGGGGTGTTTTGACGATCACCCCAAGATGAAGGTGTCTCACAGAAAAGAGGCATGAGTTCGTCTTTAGACATAATTCGAAGATGAGGACATTTGGGGTAGTCAGGATGTGATACCCTTAGGACATGTAGTATATCGGAGATAAGCTCGAGAGTGACTACTATACGTATACCTCGAATAGAAGTGAGAAACAAGGTATAGAAGAATCAAATCAGTGCATATTGGAGTAAAACTCCTGTATGATCATGGAGGGATAGCTGTCCAGGATGTCACAAAGGGACTCCTAACCCCTACTGTAGATGACAATGGGTAAGTCAGTATCTGAAAAATCCGAAAGGATGACCTGGTGTTTCGAATGAATGCCCTGCCTAGAAAAGTTCTCCAAGAAGTCTGTCCGGGCTTTCCAGGTTCACGGAACCTAACATGTAGAAGGGTAGAATCAGAGGAAGAAGATGATGCCCCAGAACGAAGAGGGTTCCAGGATGGAGTAAACTTGCACTTGGGTGCCATGCACAAATTGATCTGAAAGAAAGAGAGAAAGAAAGACAAGCAGAAGAGTACCAAACAATTTCAATATCAAAAAGATAGAAAAGAGAGGTATGTATGCATGAAAAATGTATGAACATGTGACATGTAACAATAAAAACATCATAGGCTCAGCCCAATCCAAACCTACCAGCACATATCATTTCAACATATAGAACACACATCTAAAATGCATGAAACATTATGAAAATGGAAATGTGACGCAATGCATGAGCATAAATGATCATTTAAATAAAACCCAACCCAAAATTTTTGCAAAAACTTCATCAATTTTGAAAAATCCCAAAAACTTTTCAAAAACCCAAAACTTAGGTCAAAATGAATGAAATGCATGATACAAGAGAGAAATGAGATCATACCAGATGAAGAATACACGATTTGGGTCAAAGATCAAGTGGGAAATGTGAGGAGGTTGAGTGCGAAGTGTTTGGGAGAGAGAGAAGTGTGTTTCTATCGAGAGAGATTGAAGAAAATGAGAGAAAAAAACACGCTAAGGCTATATATAGAAAAACACAAATCTCGATAGATCAAGTACTATCAAGAGTCGTTGAGCACTAATTCTCGACAGATGTATCTGTCAAAGTGCTATCGAGAGCTATCCACAACAAAGTGACCTCGATGGATCGAACAGCTATCAAGCATCTATCGTGCAGACAGAAAGTTTCTCGATGGATCAAGATCGGATGTTCTTTGTAAGCCTAAAGGAGTTGGCAAAATTCAATGATGCAATGCTAGCAAGGCACATATGGAGGTTATTAAAGGACCAAAACTCTTTTTTTTATCGAGTTTTCAAAGCGAAATATTTTCCTAGAGGGTCAATTTTTGAAGCGTCGGCAACTTCTAGTTCTTAGGCATGGCAGAGTATCTTAAAGGCTAGAAAGGTGGTTTCCTTGGGAATGAGGTGGAGGTTGGGGGATGGAAGGAGTATAAAAATTTATGATGATAGTTGGTTGCCAGGTAAGGAGTCAACCAAGGTGTTATCTTCGCGAATACCTCCCTTAGAAGGAGCCTTTGTGGACTGTTTGATTAGGCCTGACACAAGAACATGGGACCACGGTTTAATTGACCAGCATTTCCTATGGTTTGAAGCACAAAGAATAAAAGCTATCCCCCTTTGTTGGTCAAGTCAAGCAGATAGTATAATCTAGCCACATTGTCGAAGTGGTGAGTACTCAGTTAAAACCGGGTACAAATTGCTGTGTAAGGATGAAAGAAGCATGGATGTAGCAAGTTCAAACACCTTGAATCAAAAGACTTTTTGGAATCGCATATGGAAGCTTCAGGTAGCTAATAAAATCAAAACCTTTCTCTAGAGGGTATGTTCTAAAGCGCTACCTACCAAGGAGAATCTGAGGAAAAGGAAAATTATAGATAGTGCAGAGTGTAGCCTTTGTCAAGTAGGGTAGGAGTCGACCTTTCATGCCATTTAGGGATGTGATTTGGGAAATTGTATTTAGTTGGATCAGTTCAGACTTTCCAGGAATATGTGATGTCTGTGAGCTAATTCAACTAGTGGGGCAGCAACCAAGAAGATTGGAATTATTTGCTACTGTGGCTTGGTTTATCTGGCACCATAGGAACAAGGTCAGACTTAAGGAAGAGTGTTTGCCTATTGAGAAGGTGTTTGACGCAGCTAGCAACTATCTCACTGAGTATTAGGTGAAATTTTCGATGATCAAACCGAAAAATATACCTGGTAGAACCAAATGGAGACCTCCATTGGGGGAGATGTATAAGACAAACTTTGATAGTGTAGTCTTTGCAGAATCTAGAGAGGCAAGAATTGGAGTTGTAATTCGGAATTCAAATGGCGAGGTGGTAGCGTCATTATCTAAGAAAATTCCTTACCCGGATTCTGTGGAGGTCTTGGAGGCCCTAGCTGTAAGAAGGGCAGCTCAATTTGCAGTAGAGGTGGGTATATGTCAATCTGTGTTTGAAGGTGACTTAGAGGTGGTGTGCAAAGCGTTGAAGGCAGCTAATGGTAGCCACCCGTCTATTGGTCAGTTTGTTAAAGACTTTTTGTCTACTATGAGTTCGCTTAGAACTTTCTCTTTTTCTCATACAAGGTGGCAGGGCAATAGTGTAGCTCATACCTTAGCTAAGAGAGCAAGAGGGTCATTACCTTTGTTAGTTTGGATAGAGCTTGTTCCTTCGAATATTTATGAGTTTGTTGTTTCTGATTTTGTTTCAGCTTAATAAAATTGCCTCGTATTGATTCTCAAAAAAAAAAAAAAGAAAAAAAAAAGATTACTTACATTCCATTCATTTTCATTTATTTCCATTCCTTTATTTTAAAACATCTAATCAAGGTTACTTAATTCCATTCTTTTCCATTCCTTTCCTTTACTTAAATGCATTTCATTCAATTCCATTCCTTTCGACTCTCTTATGATCATTTCATTCCATTCCCTTATGAACTTCCAAACGGAGCCTAAAGGTTAAGAAGAAGAAAAACTTGAATCCTCATCTACGCCCAAAAAGCCATGATAGGAACCCAACAGCCCAACTAGCATCGAAATAAAAACAATAAGACTCTCAAGTCTCAATCCTAGCTAGCCCAAAACTATACTAACAATCAAGCTAACCTAATCCCGCTATTTATAGACTCGCAGATAAAAATCATATATACTTTGGGTCAGACTTTTACAAGGAAGCTGAAGAACCCACTAGAGAAGGCTCACAACAATAGAATATTAGTGTTCATGGAGAAATACAAAAAAACATATCCAATCAACTTTGTCAAAATTAAAATTGATCATTCTATTATACTTATGCTCATTGGACGAACAATTCTATCACGGGCAGTGCAGTACGGAGCTTAGCAAGTGATAGCATTTTCATAAAATATATTTATTCAAAGCAAAATATCCATAGAAGAAATTAAAAGGAAATTCAGGGAATCCACATTCACCATTCATCATGAAAATTAAAACTAACGTGAATATCTAAAGGGATTTATCTCTAAAGCAAACCTACAAAATTAAACTAATCACAATTTTATGCAAATGGATTCATCCAATCTTAAAAATGCATAAAAATGCATGGTCTTGTGAATATGCGAGTATAAAAACCTTAAATGTGACTTTTATCTATTGATGTATGACAATGATAAATGAATTCTATGGATAATTTCTTAAAGAAAAATATCTTTTTTAAAAATTCATTATATCACATTACACCAATCACTTCCACACATGTATATATGTTCACAATCTTATAAATAAGTAGTTAGAGAATGAGGATAAGTACTCCCACATACAATGAGAGAGAAAGAGTAAACTAGTTATTGATGATGCCAAAATCGTCAGTTGGGTCACTCGTCCAATCTGGAACTTTAGATGATCTTATAGGACCTGCAAGATAAAGAGAGATAGATCGAAGAGACCACCGGGTTGTGCCTGGTGGGGGAGCCTCCAATGCTTAAGTTAGTATCAACCCATATTTATTGTATTTAGATAGTGTTTTGTTGTAGCTTTTGATGTACCTTCACAAGTGAGACGGATTGTCCCTTTTATAGGTGATTTGGATAGCTGTTGTACATAATTGAGGGTGATTATTACTCATGTGTAACAGTTATCGTATTGATGGGCGTTTAAGACCGATGAGTAATGGTAGCCATTAATGTGTTGAATGTGCTTGAGCGGTTACATCTTTTGGTCTGTTAATGATGCAAGGTTGTCCATATTAATGGACAACCTTAATGTTTTTTTTTTGGACTCATCAGTTGCCTCCCATTCCCAAGTCTGATTTTGCTTAATGCTGATCAGGCTTAGGGAATGTTATTGACTTGTTCAGATTCAAGCTTCTTTATCATCAACTACTTTCTTCTTCAGGAATGTTAGTATTTCTATGACAACCTCTTAGTATTTGCCTTTATAAGGTCTTTTTGGACATTCTAGGGATCATAGCTTGAAAGTGAGCTGATTTCTTTGGACGAACATTTTTATCATTGCTGAAGAGTAAGGTAATTTCTTTGGACGACCATTTTTTATCATTGCTAAGGAGCGAGGTGATTTCTTTGGACAACCATCTTTTATCACTATTGAAGAGCGAGGTGATTTTTTTGGACGACCATTTTTTATTACTTTGATGCTTCTTCTTTCATTCATTTTCTGGTTGTCACGTTTGATATTCTTGATTTGTATGTGACTTGTATTTGTGTGAGAATCCTTGTCTGCTTACACTCGTCTAAGGGTATTTAGTCACTTAGCCGTTTTTAGGTGACTTAGATCCAGTTATGAAGCTTCGTCATTTAGACTTCGTCAGTGATTTACATCGGTCTAGCAAAATCTTGTCCTTTTTTTTTTTTTTTTTTTTGGCATCTTACATTCATTTAAGGAACTTGTCACTTAGGCTTCGTTAGTGATTTACATCCGTCTTGGCGGAATCTTATCACTTAGCCATTTTTTGGTGACTTACTTCCATTTAAGAAATCTTGTCACTTAGGCTTCGTCAGTAATTTATATTCGTCTTGGTGGAATCTTATCAGTTAGCCATTTTTTGGTGACTTACATCCATTTAAGGAATCTTGTCACTTAGGCTTCATCAGTGATTTACATCCGTCTTGACAGAATCTTATCACTTAGCCATTTTTTGGTGACTTACATCCATTTAAGGAATCTTGTCACTTAGGCTTTGTCAGTGATTTACATCTGTCTTGGTGGAATCTTATCACTTAGCCATTTTCAGGTGACTTATATCCATTTAAGGAATCTTGTCACTTAGGCTTCGTTAGTGATTTACATCCGTCTTGGTGAAATCTTATCACTTAGCCATTTTTTGATGACTTACATCCATTTAAGGAATCTTGTCACTTTGGCTTTGTCAGTGATTTACATCCGTCTTGGCGGAATCTTATCATTTAGCCATTTTTTTTGTGTGACTTACATCCATTTAAGGAATCTTGTCACTTGTTGCTAGAAAGATTCCTTGATGCTATGTTGTTTTGGACCTTCTTGAGGCCATGTTGATATCTGCATTAAGTAGCACATGCACTTGCCAAGACTTTGTTAAACAAGAATTTTAGAACAATTCATAAATAATAAGTTACCAATAGCCTAGGTGGACCTTTTTCTTATTTCCTTGTAATCCTAGAGTTTTACCTCTTTTGTGATATGTCTAGTAATGCGTACATTTTTGCATGAAACCTTACTAGGTGTAAATTTTTATAAACGAATATAAAAGAGACAAAGATAAATGTGTTACCTTAAATGACGATATTATTTTGTCACATACCTCGATTTTTTTATTGTTGGGATCTTCTTGACAAGCTCTTCCCTTTTTAAGATGATGAGCTCTTCCCATTTCATTTTTTTTTTTTAGCTCAACATGATACTTCATGTCTAAGGCCTATATCTCTTTTGCTTCAATTTTTTGAAGGCATAAAAACTAGGCCACGTTTTTGCCCCCACTCAAACATGAAAAGTACAATTCTCGTTTGTTGACGATTAGGGAATGGTCTTTCACTATTGGAACCTCTCTTCTTCTTTTTTTGGCGTGCTTTGATGACTATGGTCATTGCCATTTGTAATAGCAATTTCCTCTTCCTTCTTTTTTAATTGTACACTTAGGTCACTTCAATAATGCTAGCTGCATGACAATGTACAAATGTGCAATTGCATGCTATACAAGATGAAGTGCATTCTATATGAATCATAGAGAAGTATAAGAATTGAAGCTATTTGACTATATGCTTCTTTAAACTGGTCTTTGTTAGGTGCTTGCACCATATATGATTTTTAAAGCAATTTAAGAAGATTTTGGTGAGTTGATGGAGATAGCGGAAATTTACTGAGACTTAAATTCATGAGCATATTGTGAACACGATCATCTAGCATTTTAAGCGTAGGAAACTTAATCGAACTTCTCAGATTCATGACGATGAAACATATGCAACTAAAAATATAGTCATATTGATTGTGATAATTGTAACAATTTTATAGCAATATTTTCAACATATTCTACATAAACATTTGTAATAATCATGCAAGCTAGATATTTATTTAGTTTCAATAAAATGATCTCTTGGATAAAAAAGAAAGAAAGAAATGAGTTACCTCAATAGAAGACCTTAAATCTCAATATTATTTTGTACATACCTTTGTCTTTTCATTGTTGTAGTATTCTTGATGAACTCTTCGTCATTGAACTCTTACTTATAGAGCTCTTCTTTGTTGGATTTGTACAACCCATAATTTACAGGAGTTAAACTCGACATTTGTGATATAGATGTAATTTTCACAACTTTTAGCTATATCTCTATTTTCTTTTTAAGGGTTTCTCTTCATCAAATTATGACATCCTCTTAGAAAATTTGGAACATTTTTTTTTTGCATATCTTAAGCTAGTAATCTAGCAAACCTCTTATAGGTTTACATATTATACAAAATTTTGGGTGAATTGATATAGCTTATGTCCAAACAATATCATTTCATGTAAGAGTATAGAAACTTACTGAGAATTAAATCCACACTTAATGCCATGCAATTGAATAGAATTGTCTATTTTATGTATGAAGCATATGCTCTATAGGCAATTCAGCCATTTCCACTTTTTTCTTGGTTTTGGCGATAGTAGAATAATAAAAGAAATGGATGGGCTTAAGATCTAGATATCAAAAGTTTAAAATAGGTCACACTAGTTAGAGCAGATATTACTAGTCAGCCTTTTAACTTTAGCAAGAAAGTATCTAGCCTTTTGTGTATATGTTTGTACTAATCCTGTAATTTAGCAATTTGCCTTTCCAACAATTGTTTTCATAACTATTACCCTATTCTCGTGCAACTAAATAACACTTGGCAAAGTGTTTAAACTTTTTAAAGAGTGTTGGAATTCGGTGTGTCTAATGACATTTGCCATTATGATAAACAGTCATCATATTTATCATAGTAAATAGTTATGATCTTATTTTAAATTTATAGCTTGGTTTTTATTTGGCAATAATGATATTTGTCATTATGCCTAAAACTTGACTTCAAACGTTGTTGCAAATACTTAGAGAGCTAAAAGTAAAAGAAAATTTTAAATCTGACCTTAAGGCCCAAGAACTGGGCACCATTGTTGATGTATTTTGTTCCAGCTATTTGAAGATGTAGATATATCCAGAAGGTTTTCCCCCGTTCAAACATGAAAGGTACATTCGTTGGTAAGAAAACCTCTATGACATTCTCAACAGTTGTGCCTACGCCATGACCTTTTTCTACCGGATGATTTTTCTTATGTCGAGCCTTTGGTTGATCCATTTTGTCAAGCTTTACTAGGCTCATTTTGCTCCAAAAAATACTAACAAATTAATAATCTCGATTGTTCTCAAATGATGAGCTTAATATAGAGTACATGTCATTCTATTTAATAGAATCACGTGGAAATAATTTGATACTATTTAGTATTTAGAGACAGTAAGCTCTGCTTATATATCATATATGTGAGTAAGTACTTACTCTGGTGATGTCACTAGTGCAAGCATAAAATAAAAAAAACATTGTACATGTATAGCTGCTTTTATTGAATCATACATGTGGATTGTGACACCATGAGAGTCCCACATTTTTCCCTTTGAATGCTCGAAGCATGATTAGGTATAGATGGAACCATTTAAATTCTCCATTCTCAAAGTCAAAGAAACATATATTTATACAGGGAAAAATTTGAATAGTAAATTTTGTTCATTCTATTGTGGAACATTTTAAGATACAAAATTTCATAATATTTTGAAAATGATTTATGCTTAACTATTGCGGTAATTTTGTAAGGACTGAATTTTATAATTCTCTGGGTCTTTCAACTTCAGTCCCACCTTGCATTTACTTTGAAAATTATTTTATGTGCAAGGCCGAATACGTCATTCATGCATTTTATTCCTAAAGGTTTCTTTTTAAATCTTTTCGGAATTGTTCCTTAAAAAACATAGTTTCATTAACCAACTGACGGACTAAGAACTCATGCACAACCGACTGTAGAGCATTTTAACCATGTTATGCATTTTCTACTATACTTTCACCACCAATAAATACACATATATGTTTGGGGGATGGCCTTATTTTGTGGCTTTATCACCCGTGAATATCAACTAAGATATTATCAGGGTATCATTTATTTTTCTTCTTTAGTGTACCATTAATTTAATACCATAAAGGGACACAAACATTCTATTTTGTTTTAGTTATAACAGGAGCCATTATTAGGATGTCAATTACGCCACAATATATGTAAAAACAATTAATTGAAATTGTTTCCTAGCCTTACCATTCACGGTTCAAGGCATTTTCATATATAGCATAGTTTGTAACATATTCAAAATTTAAAATACAATTCGGCCTTACCACATCTATACACAATCAGATATGCTTCTCCATGCAATTCAGCCTTGACTCTTCTATACAAATCAGATATGTTTCTCCCTTATCACTTAGCTAGATACAAAATTAAATACAATTCCGTCTTATTCTAATCCTATCTCAACACAATCCAAGATTTGTATTTTGAATACTACAGTTGTGATACATCTTACTAGCTGCGAATGACTTAGCTGCTTTCCTTGATGACTACAGCTGTATCCTTAACAATATATAATTATATTTGGCTTTAATGGCAAGGACCTCAAAGAGACTGGTTTGACTGTGCAATTTATAACAGTCAAGATATTCATTACCTTTCCTTTTTTTTTTCTTTTAATGCCTATATTTAAGATCACAATTTTGGTAAGGTAATTATGTTCTATTGAAGTTTGGTTCCACCTTTCATGCAAACTAAAAACAATGGGGAGCCGATGAAACTAAGAAAGGAAAGTTCTCCTATAGTAATTTCATCATAGTTGACTTGGGTGGCTGAAAATTATATGACCACCTACAATCACTTCTTTTTATTTTTTAACAAAAGGATATCTAATAGAATAAAATCCTTTGTTATATTTCTAAAGTTTTAGACGAGGTTATCATTTCATTTTGAGACTTCTAGTATTCTAGATCTTTTAACAAGATGATGTAAGACCATATAACAAGATGAGAAATGACACATCTTACCTTAAGGCCTAGGAGCTGGGCCATTCCTGCGAGGTCTACCAAAGTCGCTCAATTTCTGTGGTTGTCGTGTGTACTGTGTCATGCCTAGAAGGTCACAGGTCGTGAAGTTCTTACGTCACTGTCAACCAACCCAATCATGTCTTGTGGCTGGGAATCACACTTTCATTGGTAATGGCATCATTGGAGGTGTCTTTCCACCAGACCCTCAAGCTAGAGGCCAACAGATTTGAGACCTTGGATCTAGGCTCTCTTATCATCGTCTATTCATTTGGCTGACAATTCATGTTTTAAAGATGATGGTGCCTTGGTAATATCTCTTTATCTTTCCCATCTCGACCCAATTTTAGATGATTGGATATGGGCAGAGTAAAGAGATGATCATTGAGTCTCATCCCATGAGGTACTCTAGATTGAATCGAGTGACCCTTTGTTACAGGAAGAGTTAGATGACTAATCGCCCTTCCCACGGACGGCGCCAAACTGATGATGCCAAAATCGTCAGTTGGGTCACTCGTCCAATTTGGAACTTTAGATGATCTTATAGGACTTGCAAGATAAAGAGAGATAGATCGAAGAGACTACTGGGTTGTGCCTGGTGAGGGAGCCTCCAATGCTTAAGTTAGTATCAACTCATATTTATTGTATTTAGATAGTGTTTTGTTGTAGCTTTTGATGTACCTTCACAAGTGAGACGGATTGTCCCTTTTATAGGTGATTTGGATAGCTGTTGTACATAATTGAAGGTGATTATTACTCATGTGTAACAGTTATCGTATTGATGGGCGTTTAAGACCGATGAATAATGGTAGCCATTAATGTGTTGAATGTGCTTGAGCGGTTACATCTTTTGGTCTGTTAATGATGCAAGGTCGTCCATATTAATGGACAACCTTAATGTTTTTTTTTTGGACTCATTAGTTATCATTTGCAAGTGGTCGGACCAGAAGGCCCGATATATATATATATATATATATATATTTTGATACATAGCAATATCGTTGATGGCATGAAACAGTCTGTCACAGTTAACCAAAAGAAAGAGAAGTATATATTTTTCCCCTATAATAAGCTAGAACAAATTTCATGGGCATAATGGCACCATTGATGACAAGGTCATCATCTGTTTGTTTGTTTGTTTTTTTTTTTTTTAAAGAGTTTCAACCTATTGTATTTTCGGTTGTACATTTTAATCAAATTAATTTTATTTATTTTATCAAGTTGAGAATTTTAGGTGATAAAGGTCACTCAGAGATTGCAAACCTAATGTGTCCTTTAAAAAAAAAAAAAAAAAAATTCAAGTTGATGTCTTTATGGTTTTCTTTTTCATTGCATTCAAGTTCCATTTTTTCCCAAAGTTGTTGATATATTTTTAATCAACCAGCAATCACAATGTTTTTGTTTTGTTTTTCTTTATCTGATCGATGAGACAATCACTATCTTACAGCCTCTTTCCAATTTTGAATCGTCTATTCCTCATATATGAAATGGACCTTTTCTTTCCTGATTTTTCTTTTTCTTTTTCTTATTGAATTAGTAAATATTTCGTACAACACGTGAGACGAAACTCATCACCATGGCTATTAATTAAATTGTCAAGCTGACAGTCGAACCAATGAACTACGTACAGAGAATGGAAGGGAAGTTTATTGAAGAGTTTACTTTTGAAATCTTTTATTTTGAAAGCAACAAAGGCTAGCTGATATATCAATTCTAAGACGTTACTTTCGTCATTCCCAAAAAAATAATCTATGTTCAATGAGATTGGTTATGATCCATTTGGTTTTTTTTTTTTTTTCTTTTTTAAAAGAAGGAAAGTCTATTCTTTACTAAAATAATAATAATTGGTATTGTCTATGAAACAAGTTATTTTATATATTCTTTTTTTTTTTTTTTTTTTTTTTTTTGGTGGAAGAAAAAATGGCACCCTCTAAGCCCCCTCTGGGGCAAAATCTCATTTTTATCAAGTATAAGAAGCACCACCAATATCTCATTGCTAGTGGAGAATCTATTCCTTGGAATAAAAGTTGAGTCTTATTTATAGACAATAATATCAAGGGATTGGTGGTTTTCATATGAGGGTCCTCATATATGAGAAAAGAAAACACTTTTAGAAGAAAATAATAAGGTTTCTTCATAAAGTAGTTTAGGTGGATTTATGTTAATATCATAATATTAAGAGTTTATTTTGGATGTAATAGGATTTATGTTATTTTGTGTTTGTGGGTTTTGTTAGCATTTGTTTGTGAAAATGTGTGAGTGTTACAAATGTATTAGAATATTATATACTAGTCGCTATCTGATCCTATGCAATGCACCGGATAGTTACAAATGAATAAACTTTTTATAAGACAAAACACTATATATATATATATATATATATATATATATATAGAGAGAGAGAGAGAGAGAGAGAGAGAGAGAGAGAGAGAGAGAGAGAGAGAGAGAGAGATAACTATATTATGTCATTTTTTATAAGATGAAACAAATACATACTACTAATGTTTCTCCCATACTATTCATTTCCACAAAAATAATTAATAGATATTCACAACATGAGGGAAGACATGACAAACATGCTTATTGCATCCTAGACATCAAATTTCAAAATGAAACATACATGATCCACAGTTTCATATGCATATTTTTAGATATCAAGATACTTTGATGTCAAACATGAATAAAAATATTTCTTTTAGCATTTACTCAGTTTGTAGTTTGCATAGAAATCTTAACCATGTTGCCACAATGCATTAAAAAAAAAAACATTATTCATCATGTAAAACTTTAGTTTTTTTTCTTAGAAGGATTTAAAACTTTAGTTAATTCCATATATTACCTTTAAGGGAGGCACATAATAGTTGCATATTTAACTTCATAGGATCTATACATTACTAAATATTTTACAATTTTAAGTACAATCTATATTAGTAGGAAATTGTTTAGAAATTAAATTAAATTAAATTAATCTTTTTTTTAGAGAGAAAGAACCACTTATATTTTTGAATTGGGAAAAAAAAAATTTAAATTCTTGGTCAATCACATTGATCAGCAATCAATTAATCATAACTCGATTCATGATCATATTTAACAATAAAAGAGGAGTTACTAATAAATTATATATTTCATAATTTAAATCAAATTCAAATCTATAGAGGTGCAATTCATCCCTCTTAGTAGACTTTTTCTTCTAATGAAAATAGGAGGAAAATAAAAAGTATAATTCAAAATTTTTCACAAACTTCAAAAAAAATCTTACAAA